>NW_020175066.1:2421460-2428137 GCF_003031525.2 Neophocaena asiaeorientalis asiaeorientalis
CCCCCCCCTTTTTTTTTTTTTTTTTTTTTTTTTTTTTTGCGGTACACGGGCCTCTCGCTGTTGTGGCCTCTCCCGCTGCGGAGCACAGGCTCTGGACGGGCAGGCTCAGCGGCTGTGTCTCACGGGCCCAGCCGCTCCGCGGCATGTGGGATCTTCCCGGACCGGGGCACGAACCCGTGTGCCCTGCATCGGCAGGCGGACCCTCAACCACTGCGCCACCAGGGAAAGGGAAACCCTCCCATTCACTTTTATTTCAAAAGGACTATCTAGCTCTGATGTCTGTGGTGCCTGTTTCTGCACTGAGGGATATCGCAGCATCGTCATGCTGGAATCAGGCACTTTGGTCACAAAGTAAATTTGGCATTTTTTTTTTTTTTTTTTTGAGGAAAATAATTTTTTTCCCCTGGCAAATGAGGCATATTCCTCAGCTCTACCACTACCACCACCAAGTACTTTCTGCTCTCAACTCCTTTTCCTCATTGCACAGATTCTTCCATGTCAAAAAAAAAAGTTCCTGACTCTTCAGGCATTGCCTCTTTCTGTGGGAGTTTCTCTTCATTCCTTTCATAATAAGAAGCAGCATGCCCAGTGGTTAAAAGCTTGAGTTTTTGAGTCAGAGGTTCCTGACTTGAACCCTGGCTTTGCCATCTTTAGCTCTTTGGCCTTGAAAGTTACTGGACTTCACCAAGCTCCGCTGTCTTTATCTAAGAAATCTAGATTATTAGAACTAAGTGCAGAGAATTGTGTGGATATTCAATAAAATCATGCTTTAGAGGATTTAGCATGATGAAGATCATACCCTGGGGGCTTCATATACCAATTACTTTTATTTTACAAATCTTTGTGAGATTCTCTCTGATGTTCAAGTTTAGGAAACACCTTGACTTTTGTGCTTCTCCAAGCATGTTTTCCTCCTTCACGACCTTCTTAAAACCACGTATTTTCATGCACAGCCAAACTTAACATGTTAAAATATGACATTCTGCAGCGATTGCAAATGATATTTATTTGTTCTTGCTGCTGTCTGTAAATTATGCTGTACTACTCCAGCGATATCATGTGTTGTCCATGTTATTGCTTTCTCATGACAGTGATAATGATGCACTCTGCATAAATAGGAAGCCATCATATTTTTTAGATAAAGGCCAATATTAGCTTATATTTAATTATATTTAAACCTCACTCATTGAATGTACTCAAAAGGTTTCTTCAGATGATGTTATCAGAGCACGGACCTGGCTGTGTGTGTGTGTGTGTGTATGCACTCCATGTATACATTTTGTTTAAATTTTATATTTTCACTAAAGCTGCTACTCAAGATTGCTGCATGGCAAAGGATTAAGATCTCTGGGAACCCCTACTGAGAGTAATTAGGAAAGGTGATTTAAATAAAAAAGTAGTTTGGCATTGGTCTCTTAGGGGTTGGTAGAGATCTGTGGAGAACCTTGTCTCTGAATTATAACTGAATAGGCTTTTTATAAATTAATCTGAACTAGAAATTATTTTTTCTAGTCCCTCCTGTGTAACTGTGCCACCAGGGAAGCCTCTCCCTAATGATTAATGATGCTGAGCACCTTTTCATGTACCTGTTGACCATCTTTATATCTTCTTTGTAAAATATGTCTATTCAGATCCTCTGTCCATTTTTTTTAAAGAATTTTTTTTGATGTGGACCATTTTTTTTTAAGCCTTTGTTGAGGTTATTACAATATTGCTACTGTTTTTATGTTTTTTGGGTTTTGGCCCTGAACCAATTGGGATCTTAGCTCCCCCACCAGAGATCAAACCTGCAGCCCCTGCATTGGAAGGTGAAGTCTTAAGCACTGGACCGCCAGGGAAGTCCCCTCTGTCCATTATTTAATTGGTTATTTTTGCTATTGAGTTAATGTATCCTTTATGTATTTTAGATATCTTATAAGATATATGATTTGCAAATATCCTCTCCATTCGGTAGGTTGTCTTTTCATTTTGTTGATGGTTTCCTTTGCCGTGATTTTTAGTTTGGTGTAGTCGCACTTGTTGATTTTTGCTTTTATTACTTTTGCTTTTGTTGTCAAACTTAAAAAATCATTGCCAAGACCGATGTCAAGGAGCTGTTTTCTTCTTGGAGTTTTATGGTTTCAGCTCTTTCAGTCTTTGATGTCTTTAATGCATTTTTATTTAATTTTTGTGTATGGTGTAAGATAGTGGTCCTGTTACATTATTTTGTATGTGGCTGTCTAGTTTTCCCAGCACCATTTACTGAAGAGGTGGTTCTTTCCACATTGCATGTTCTTGGCTCCTTGACATCAGCTGTGGGCTCTCTATTCTGTTCCATTAATCTATGTGTCTGTTTTTATGCCAATATCATACCGTTTTGATTACTACAGATTTATAGTATAGTTTGAAATCAGGAAGCACGATGCCTTCAGCTTGGTTCTTCTTTCTCAGTTGCTTTGGCTCTTTGGGGTCTTTTGTGGTTCCACGCAAATTTTAGGATTGTTTGTTCTATTTTAATGAAAAATGCCATTGCCATTACTTCTTTTTTTTTTTAATATCTTTATTGGAGTATAATTGCTTTACAATGCTGTGTTAGTTTCTGCTTTATAGCAAAGTGAATCAGTTATACATATACATATGTTCCCATATCTCTTCTCTCTTGTGTCTCCCTCCCTCGGACCCTCCCTATCCTACCCCTCTAGGTGGTCACAAACAACCGAGCTGATCTCCCTGTGCTATGCGGCTGCTTCCCACTAGCTATCTATTTTACGTTTGGTAGTGTATATATGTCCATGCCACTCTCTCACTTTGTCACAGCTTACTCTTCCCCGTCCCCATATCCTCAAGTCCATTCTCTATTAGGTCTGTGTCTTTATTCCCGCCTTACCCCGGGTTCTTCATGAATTTTTTTTTTCTTAGATTCAATATATATGTGTTAGCATACGGTATTTGTTTTTCTCTTTCTGACTTACTTCACTCTGTATGTATGTATCCACCTCACTACAAGTAACTCAATTTTTTTTCTTTTTACGGCTGAGAAATGTTCCATTGAATATATGTGCCTCATCTTCTTTATCCATTCATCTGTTGATGGACACGTAGGTTGCTTCCATGTCCTGGCTATTGTAAATACAGCTGCAGTGAACATTTTGGTACATGACTCTTTTTGAATTATGGCTTTCTCAGGGTATATGCCCAGTAGTGGGATTCCTGGGTTGTATGGTAGTTCTATTTTTAGTTTTTTAAGAAACCTCCATACTGATCTCCATAGTGGCTGTATCAATTTACATTCCCACCAACAGTGCAAGAGTGTTCCCTTTTCTCCACACCCTCTCCAGCATTTATTGTTTCTAGATTTTTTGATGATGGCCATTCTGACCGGTGTGAGATGATATCTCATTGTAGTTTTGATTTGCATTTCTCTAATGATTAATGATGTTGAGCATTCTTTCATGTGTTTGTTGGCATAGAGAAGGATAGGTGTTAGCTCTTCTCTAAATGTTTGATAGAATTTGCCTGTCAAGCCATCTGGTCCTGAGCTTTTGTTCGTTGGCCGATTTTTAATCACAGTTTCAATTTCAGTGCTTGTGATTGGTCTGTTCATATTTTCTATTTCTTCCTGGTTCAGTCTTGGCAGGTTGTCCATTTCTAAGCATTTGTCCATTTCTTCCAGGTTGTCCATTTTATTGACATAGAGTTGCTTGTAGTAATCTCTCATGATCCTTTGTATATCTGCAGTGTCATTTGTTACTTGTCTTTTTTCATTTTAATTCTATTGATTTGAGTCTTCTCCCTTTTTTTCTTGATGAGTCTGGCTAATGGTTTATCAATTTTGTTTATCTTCTCAAAGAACCAGCTTTTAGTTTTATTGATCTTTGGTCTCATTTCCTTCATTCCTTTTTCATTTATTTCTGATCTGATCTTTATGATTACTTTCCTTTTGCTAACTTTTGGGTTTTTTTGTTCTTCTTTCTGTAATTTCCTTAGGTGCAAGGTTAGGTTGTTTATTTGATATTTTTCCTATTTCTTAAGGTAGGATTGTATTGCTATAAACTTCCCTCTTAGAACAGCTTTTGCTGCATCCCATAGGTTTTAGGGCATCGTGTTTTCATTGTCATTTGTTTCTAGGTATTTTTTGATTTCCTCTTTGATTTCTTCAGTGATCACTTGGTTATTATTAAGTAGTGTATTGTTTAGCCTCCATGTGTTTGTATTTTTTATAGAGCTTTTCCTGTAGTTCATATGTAGTCTTATAGCATAGTGGTCGGAAAAGATACTTGATAAGATTTCAATTTTATTAAATTTACCAAGGCTTGATTTGTGACCCAAGATATGATCTATCCTGGAGAATGTTCCATGAGCACTTATGAAAAATGTGTATTCTGTTGTTTTTGGATGGAATGTGCTATAAATATCAATTAAGCCCATCTTGTTTAATGTATCATTGAAAGCTCGTTTCCTTATTTAGTTTCATTTTGGATGATCTGTCCATTGCTGAAAGTGGGGTGTTAAAGTCCCCTACTATGATTGTGTTACTGTCTATTTCCCCTTTTATGGCTGTTATTTGTCTTATGTATTGAGGTGCTTCTATGTTGGGTGCATAAATATTTACAGTCGATCTTCTTGGATCAATCCCTTGATCATTATGTAGTGTCCTTCTTTGTCTCTTGTAATAGTCTTTATTTTAAAGTCTATTTTTTCTGATATGAGAATTGCTACTCCAGCTTTCTTTTGATTTCCATTTGCATGTAATATCTTTTTCCATCCCCTGATTTTCAGTCTGTATGTGTTCCTAGGTCTGAAGTGGATCTCTTGTAGACAGCATATATATGGGTCTTGTTTTTGTATCCATTCAGCCAGTCTTTGTCTTTTGGTGGGAGCATTTAATCCATTTACATTTAAGGTAATTATCGATATGTATGTTCCTATTCCCATTTTATTAATAGTTTTGGGTTTGTTGTGGTAGGTCTTTTCCTTCTCTTGTGTTTCTTGCCTAGGGAAGTTCTTTTAGCATTTGTTTTAAAGCTGGTTCGGTGGTGCTGAACTCTGTCAGCTTTTGCTTGTCTGTAAAGGTTTTAATTTCTCCATCAAATCTGAATGAGATCCTTGCTGGGTACAGTAATCTTGTTTGTAGGTTTTTCTCCTTCATCACTTTAAATATGTCCTGCGACTCCCTTCTGGCTTGCAGGGTTTCTGCTGAAAGATCCACTGTTAACCTTATGGGGATTCCCTTGTGTGTTATTTGTTGTTTTTCCCTTGATGCTTTTAATGTTTTCTTTGTATTTAATTTTTGATAGTTTGATTAATATGTGTATTGGCATGTTTCTCCTTGGATTTATCCTGTATGGGACTCTCTGTGCTTCCTGGACTTGATTAACTATTTCCTTTCCCATATTAGGGAAGTTTTCAACTAGAATCTCTTCAAATATTTTCTCAGTCTCTTTCTTTTTCTCTTCTTCTTCTGGGACCCCTATCATTCGAATTTTGGTGCCTTTAATCTTGTCCCAGAGTTCTCTGAGACTGTCCTCAGTTCTCTTCATTCTTTTTTCTTTATTCTATTCTGCAGTAGTTATTTCCACTAATTTATCTTCCAGGTCACTTATCCGTTCTTCTGCCTCAGTTATTCTGGTATTGATCCCTTCTAGAGTATTTTTAATTTCATTTATTGTGTTGTTCATCATTGCCTGTTTCCTCTTTAGTTCTCCTAGGTCCTTGTTAAGTGTTTCTTTCATTTTCTCTATTCTATTTCTAAGATTTTGGATTATTTTTACTATCATTATTCTGAATTCTTTTTCAGGTAGACTGCCTGTTTCCTCTTCATTTTTTATGTCTGGTGGGTTTTTACCTTGCTCCTTCCTCTGCTGTGTGTTTTTCTGTCTTCTCATTTTGCTTACCTTACTGTGTTTGGGGTCTCCTTTTTCGCAGGCTGCAGGTTCATAGTTCCCGTTGTTTTTTGGCGTCTGTCCCCAGTGGCTAAGGTTGATTCAGTGGGTTGTGTAGGCTTCCTGGTGGAGGGGACTAGTGCCTGTGTTCTGGTGGATGAGGCTGGATCTTGTCTTTCTGGTGGGCAGGTCCACGTCTGGTGGTGTGTTTTGGGGTGTCTGTGGCCTTATTATGATTCTAGGCAGCCTCTCTACTAATGGATGGGGCTGTGTTCCTGTCTTGCTAGTTGTTTGGCATAGGGTGTCCAGCACTGTAGCTTGCTGATCGTTGAGTGAAGCTGGGTCTTGGTGTTGTGATTGAGATTTCTGGGTGTTTTTTGCCATTTGATATTACATGGAGTTGGGAGGTCTCTTGTGGACCAGTGTCCTGAAGTTGGCTCTCCCACCTCCGAGGCACAGCACTGACTCCTGGCTGGAGCACCAATAGCCTTTCATCCACACGGCTCAAAATAAAAGGGAGAAAAAATAGAAAGAAAGAAAGAAAGAAAGAAAGAATAAAATAAAATAAAGTAAGTTAAAATAAATTTATTAAAATAAAAAACAATTATTAATTTAAAAAGTTTAAAAACTAAGAAAAAAATAAAGAAAATAAAGGATGGACAGAACCCTAGGACATTTGTTGAAAGCAAAGCTATACAGACAAAATCTCACAGGGACGCATACATATACATACTCACAAAAAGAGGAAAAGGGGAAAAAATAATATATCTTGCTCCCAAAGTCCACCACCTCAATTTGGGATGATTCGTTGTCTAT
>NW_020175066.1:2430202-2430549 GCF_003031525.2 Neophocaena asiaeorientalis asiaeorientalis
CTATTTCCTTTCCCATATTAGGGAAGTTTTCAACTAGAATCTCTTCAAATATTTTCTCAGTCTCTTTCTTTTTCTCTTCTTCTTCTGGGACCCCTATCATTCGAATTTTGGTGCCTTTAATCTTGTCCCAGAGTTCTCTGAGACTGTCCTCAGTTCTCTTCATTCTTTTTTCTTTATTCTATTCTGCAGTAGTTATTTCCACTAATTTATCTTCCAGGTCACTTATCCGTTCTTCTGCCTCAGTTATTCTGGTATTGATCCCTTCTAGAGTATTTTTAATTTCATTTATTGTGTTGTTCATCGTTGCTTGTTTCATCTTTAGTTCTTCTAGGTCCTTGTTAAATGTT
>NW_020175066.1:2430616-2452213 GCF_003031525.2 Neophocaena asiaeorientalis asiaeorientalis
GATTTTGGATTATTTTTACTATCATTATTCTGAATTCTTTTTCAGGTAGACTGCCTGTTTCCTCTTCATTTTTTATGTCTGGTGGGTTTTTACCTTGCTCCTTCCTCTGCTGTGTGTTTTTCTGTCTTCTCATTTTGCTTACCTTACTGTGTTTGGGGTCTCCTTTTTCGCAGGCTGCAGGTTCATAGTTCCCGTTGTTTTTTGGCGTCTGTCCCCAGTGGCTAAGGTTGATTCAGTGGGTTGTGTAGGCTTCCTGGTGGAGGGGACTAGTGCCTGTGTTCTGGTGGATGAGGCTGGATCTTGTCTTTCTGGTGGGCAGGTCCACGTCTGGTGGTGTGTTTTGGGGTGTCTGTGGCCTTATTATGATTCTAGGCAGCCTCTCTACTAATGGATGGGGCTGTGTTCCTGTCTTGCTAGTTGTTTGGCATAGGGTGTCCAGCACTGTAGCTTGCTGATCGTTGAGTGAAGCTGGGTCTTGGTGTTGTGATTGAGATTTCTGGGTGTTTTTTGCCATTTGATATTACATGGAGTTGGGAGGTCTCTTGTGGACCAGTGTCCTGAAGTTGGCTCTCCCACCTCCGAGGCACAGCACTGACTCCTGGCTGGAGCACCAATAGCCTTTCATCCACACGGCTCAAAATAAAAGGGAGAAAAAATAGAAAGAAAGAAAGAAAGAAAGAAAGAATAAAATAAAATAAAGTAAGTTAAAATAAATTTATTAAAATAAAAAACAATTATTAATTTAAAAAGTTTAAAAACTAAGAAAAAAATAAAGAAAATAAAGGATGGACAGAACCCTAGGACATTTGTTGAAAGCAAAGCTATACAGACAAAATCTCACAGGGACGCATACATATACATACTCACAAAAAGAGGAAAAGGGGAAAAAATAATATATCTTGCTCCCAAAGTCCACCACCTCAATTTGGGATGATTCGTTGTCTATTCAGGTATTCCACAGATGCAGGGTACATCAAGTTGATTGTGGAGCTTTAATCCGTTGCTTCTGAGGCTGCTGGGAGAAATTTCCCTTTCCCTTCTTTGTTCACACAGCTCCTGGGTTTCAGCTTTGGATTTGGCCCTGCCTCTGGGTATTGGTAGCCTGAGGGCATCTATTCTTTGCTCAGACAGGACAGGGTTACAGGAGCAGCTGATTCGGGGGCTGTGGCTCTCTCTGGCTGGGGGCAGGGAGTGGTACAGAGTGCAGGGCGAGCCTGCGGTGGCAGAGGCCGGCGTGACGTTGCACCAGTCTGATGCGCGCCGTTGAGTTCAACCGGGGAAGTTGTCCTTGGATCACGGGACCCTGGCAGGGGTCTGCACAGGCTACTGGGAGGGACGGTGTGGATAGTGACCTGTGCTCTCACACAGGCTTCTTGGTGGCGGCAGCAGCAGCCTTAGCGTCTCATGCCCGTCTCTGGGGTGCCCACTGTTAGCCGCGGCTCGAGCCCGTCTCTGGAGCTCCTTTAAGCGGTGCTGTTAATCCCCTCTCCTCGCGCACCAGGAAACAAAGAGGGAAGAAAAAGTCTCTTGCCTCTTCGGCAGGTCCAGAGTTCTTCCCGGCCAGCTGTGGCGCACTAACCCCTTCAGGCTGTGTTCACGCCGCCAACCCGAGTCCTCTCCCTTCGATCCTCAGCCCCCGCCTGCCCCGGCGGGTGAGCAGACAAACCTCTTGGGCTGGTGAGTGCTGGTCGGCACCGATCCTCTGTAAGGGAACGTCTCTACTTTGCCCTCCATTCCCCTGTGGCTGCGCTCTCCTTCATGGCTCCGAAGCTTACCCCCTCCGCCACCTGCAGTTACCTCCCACAAAGGGGCCTCCTACTGTTTGGAAACCTTTCCTCCTTCACAGCTCCTTCCCAGAGGTGCAGGTCCCGTCCCTATTCTTTGTCTCTGTTTTTTCTTTTGCCCTACCCAGGTACGTGGGGAGTTTTTGCCTTTTGGGAGGTCTGAGGTCTTCTTCCAGCATTCAGTGGGTGTTCTATAGGAGCAGTTGTTACACGTGTAGACGTATTTCTGATGTTTCTGTGGGGAGGAAGGTGATCTCCGTGTCTTACTCTTCTGTCATCTTTTCAAATCTCTCGCCATTACTTTTTTTTTTTTTTTTTTTTTTGCGGTATGCGGGCCTCTCACTGTTGTGGCCTCTCCTGTTGCAGAGCACAGGCTCCGGACACACATGCTCAGCGGCCATGGCTCACAGGCCCAGCCTCTCCGTGGCATGTGGGATCTTCCCGGACCGGGGCACGAACCCGTGTCCCCTGCATCGGCAGGCGGTCTCTCAACAACTGCGCCACCAGGGAAGCCCTGCCATTACTTCTTATTTGCCTAGACTGATTAATCTGTATTCTGTCCTTCCTAAATTTGACAGCCAATATCTTGGTGCTTCAGTCTTTTTTTTTTCTTCTGAAGAACGATGCCTAGATCTTCTATCCTTTAATCATGAAGATTATGTTGAGAAACTTACATCTTTTAGTATCCAATTTAAAAAATTTGTGAGGTCTCCCTCTCATGCTTTCACTTTCTTAAAGTGTTATCTCCTTATCTATATATATATTGTCCCAACTTATAATTCAACATTGTTAATGGAGATCAATGCCTCAGTTCCTTACTGTAAGCTGCCAGACCGCTTCTTGAGTGTTGTTGTGAATAACATCTACTTTAGTTCTAAGGTACTTAATGTTCACGTTATGTAGCACACAACTATTTTTTCATAAATTTCATAAGTTGAAATTTTTTTCTGTTATTAATTAATTAATATTATTTCTGTTATTTTGTTGTGAATTAATATTATTATATAAATAATATTAATATTAATTAATTAATAATATTAATTAATGCTATGTATTTGAGAAATTGACACCCCAGACAAGAGGTTATGTTATACAAGAAGTCAGCAGCTGAACATTTATTTGGTACATATATTGTTGGGGAACTGGATTTTTCTATTGCTAATATAATCACTGTAACTTTTTGCTATACTTGTTTTACAAATAATTTTTGAACACTTACATTGAGAGAATTTTCGTAGAAACTGTGAGGGATATTATGATAGTTCAGACAGGAATATCATCCTTAAGACTTGTGCTGTGTAGTAGCGGAAATCAATTTACACACAAATAATCATAATATGAGATATAAAGGACAAATGTTATAAATGAGAGATAGTGTAAGTGTTCTGGGATTCTTAGGAGAGAAGGAAGACTTCTGATGTGGAGGATAAGGAGAAAAGTTTGTGGAGGAGGAGGCATTTGATATGTTCCTCTAAGGAAAATCAGGATTAGTTGCTCTTTGGGAAATAGGAGGGTTGATATCTTGGTGGAGAAAGTGACACGAGCAAAGCTGAGGAAGGAGGAAAGCATAGGGTGGTGCTGGTGGGAATAGGAAATGAGAAGCTTGCTTACCGTGCATAAATGAGATGTTGGGACTTAGAGTTGGATTTGTGGCTTTGGGTTATTTGTTTTGTAGACACTGACACTTTGATCAAAAGAGGAACATGAATAGATCATAACTAAGGGAGAGTTTTTTTGATATTGAAAAATAAGGTCATGTGTGAAGAAATAGCTGAATTATATATTATTTATTTGACACTAAATATCCTTGTTCAATTTCACATTCTGGTCTATATATCATAGGCATTTTGGGGCCATGGAATTGACAGAACAGTAGTGATTCTATATTTTGTAATTTTAGGGATGCTATGAAAGCTGGTTTTATAAAGACGTAACAGAATTCTCTGCTAATATCTGATATTTTCTTCCTTAAAGGCAAGTGATCAATATCTTGATGTATTTTCCCCTGTTAAAATATAAAAAGCCTCTGGGCATAGTCTGAGAGCCCTGTGCAGGGAAAGAATATCTCAAAGGGGAAGAACGTTTCTAGAAGAATATCTAGACAAACACTAAATTTTTTTTTTTTTTTTTTTTTTTAGTGCACAATTTCACCTAATGCTGTTTTGGTAGATCTCTGAAATATATCAGATATAAATAGATACATACATACATGTAAATAAGCTCAGTAAATACAGCATACTGAGTTCATTGGTAGTTCTTATATAATTTTTATTTAATACAATTTTAATTTTATTAAAATAAAATTTTTATTTATTAAGTAAAAATGAAGCAAAATAATCAGTGTTTCATATATAAAAGGTGTTTCCTAGCACATGAAATCAGGAACCAGACCTTGGTGGGTAGTTAGATTAGGTATTCTTCTCTGGAGGAAGATTGGCTATGCTTTCTTAATGAATACCTTGATTTCTGTAAATGAGCTATTCAGATATATAAAAGAACAATTAAGTTCACTCCCAGCCTTCTGCTACATTATTTTAATTTTGTATGAATAGTTCTTAATAAAGTCATTTTATTCTGAATTGATTTTATTATATGCTAGCTTTTGCCTTAGAAAGGAACACACCTGAAGAGCTAGCCTATGGTTACCATATGCTGCTCTTCACTTGCCTCTCACTTTAATGTATTTGATGCTCTTTGTGGTGTTTTGTCCTCATTCTCTGTGATTTCTTCTTCCATGTAGGACTCAGTACTTTCATGCTGCTCTTGGATGTTGGAGTCTTCCTCACTCTCCTGCCTTACCTGGACCTGTTTGGTCCATCCAGTACCCTAACATATTTAGACTTCTCTCCCCATCCTCTTCAGCCTTAAGTTTTCCTAATATTGCATATTTGCCTGCCTGCTTGCCTGCCTTTCTCTCTCTCTCTGCTCTGTGTGGTACCTAGAAACTTGTATATGTTGTCAGTATTTACAAAGGATGTGCTTTTAATTTTGTTGACAATCTCTATTTTTTCATTTTTTGTAGTTTTCCATTCCATTCATTTTAAAATTTATTTATTTAATTTACGATTTTTTATTTCTTTATTGGAGTATAATTGCTTTACATTGTCAGATTAGTTTCTCCTGTACAATGAAGTGATCAGCTATATGTATACCTTTAGCCCCTCCCTCTTGGACCTACCCCAACCCCCATCCCACCCATCTAGGTTGTCACAGAGTACTGTGTTGAGCTTCCTGTGCTTTATAGCATGTTCCTGCTAGCTGGGTATTTTATGCATGGTAGTGTATATATGTCGATCCTAGTCCCCCAATTTGTCCCACCCTCCCCTTCCCTCACTGTGTCCACATGCCCATTCTCTATGTCTGCGTCTGTATTCCTGCCCTGCAAATAGGTTCATCTGTACCATTTTTCTAGATTCCACATATATGTGTTAATGTACGATATCTATTTTTCCCTTTCTGGCTTACTTCACCCTGTATGACAAACTCTAGGTCCATCCACATCTCTACAAATGACCCAATTATGTTCCTTTTTATGGCTGAGTAATATTCCATTGTGTATATGTGCCACATCATCTTTATCCATTCATCTGTCATTGGACATTTAGGTTGTTTCCATGTCCTGGCTATTGTAAATAGTGCTGCAGTGAACGTTGGGGTACATGTGTCCTTTTGAATTATGGTTTTCTCAGGGTATATGCCCAGTAGTGGGATTGCTGGGTCATATAGTAGTTCTGTTTTTAGTTTTTTAAGGAACCTCCATAATATTAGTTCTCCATAGTGGCTGTACCAATTCACATTCCCACCAGCAGTGCAAGTGTTCCCTTTTCTCCACACCCTCTCCAGCATTGTTTGTAGATTTTTGGAGTATAGTTGATTTACAATGTTGCTGCTATATAGCAAAGTGAATCCGTTATACATATACATATATCCACTCTCTTTTAGATTCTTTTCCCATATAGGCCATTACAGAGCATTGAGTAGAGTTCCCTGTGCTATATAGTAGGTTCTTATTAGTTTTGTATTTTATATAGTGTGTCCATTCATTTTTGCTCTTATCTCTGTTGGTTTCTTTCTTCTGCTTTCTTTGAATTTAACAATTTTTTGCTCTATATCTGTTAAAGTAGAATGTTTAACTATAATAAATACTACTATTTTGTTTAATAAATACACTTAAATGAATAAAAATGACAACTTTGCCTGCATTCCACAGGTTTAATTTGTTGTCTTCATCTACTCTTGTTCTAAATATTTCATAATTTCCATTTTGATCTACTGCTTATAATCAATGAGTTATTCAGGAATACACTTAAAAAATCTTTATTGTTGATTTGTAACAATTATTCAAATCTTTAACATTTATTGAGACATTTCATGTGACAGAAAAAATTTTAATGCCCTATATGTGCTTGAAAAGAATGTGTTTTCTCTATTTGTGCCGGATTCTAAAAATGCATATTAAATCAAGCATGTTTCTAATGTTAAATCTATATCCTTACTATTTTTTGTGTACTTGATCTATGTTGCTGATAGTGGTATGTTAAAATCTGCCTGTCTAATTGTCATTTTATTAATTTTTCCTTGTAATTCTATTACTTAAAAGTTTGGAGCTATTTGGGGGAAAGGAGGGGATAAATTGGGAGATTGGGATTGACATATACACACTACTATATAAAAAATAGATAACTAATAAGGACCTACTGTATAGCTCAGGGAAGTCTTCTCAATACTCTGTAAGGACATATATGGGAAAAAAATTTTAAAAAGAGGGGATATATATATATATATATATATATATATATATATATATGTATAACTGATTCACTTTGCAGTACAGCAGAAACTAACACAACATTTAAAATAAACTATACTCCAGTAAAAATTTTTTTAAAAGTTTGGAGCTATTTTGTTAGGTATATACAAATTCATGGTTTTCCTGTCTTCCTGAAGCATTGTTCCCTTAATCATGATTTAGTGTACCACTTCATTCCTATTAATAATTTTTGATCTGCTGTCTATTTTTACCTGATAGTACTAGTACTACAACAGTTTTAAAATTTATTATTTACTGGCAAGTATTTTTTTCATGAGTTTTCAATCTTTCTTATATTCTTTGGTTTTAAATATGTCTTTTATAGTCAACACTTTGGTTGGATTTTATTTGTATTATCTTATTCAACAATACTTGTCTATTAATAGACGATTGTAGTCTTTATATTTATGGTACTTACTGATAATTTATGTTTATTTTACTATCTTATTTTAGGTTCTGTTTATAGTCCATTTTTTTCTTTGCTTCTTTTTCTAACCTCTTGCCTTCTTTCTCTTGATAATGTTTTCAATAATTATTATATGATTCCTCTGATAGTTTGAGAGCTATACATTATATGTCCATTTTATTAGAGTTAGCCTTAACATGTTAGTGGAAATGTTTGTCTCTATTTTTTTTCTTAAAAAATTACTCAATATATTTATTCTTGTCCCAAGCAAGACCAGGACACTGGACTCTTAGTCCACTGAAAACTGCTCTGTTCTGTGTCTTCCCTTCTCTTCCTGTTTATTGTATTTCAAATAGTTCCACATAAAAACATTCATATTAACTACTCATATGTTTTTGTAGGTAATAGTTAATTAAATTTATAAATATACTTTATCAAATTTCTGTGCTTACCATTTTTTTTCACATTCCATTTATTCCTTTTGGGCTCACTTTCTTCTTATTGAAGTATATCCTTTAACAGCTCATTTTGGGGGAAATCTGGGTGTATCTGTGTGTATCTGTGTGTGTGTGTGTGTGAGAGAGAGAGAGAGAGAGAAGTCTTTATTTTGTTCTCCCTTTTGCATGATAGTTTAGATTGATTCTGAATTTTATATTTATCTTTATTTTCCCTTAGATGTTTTAAGATGCAATTTGTCTTCTGTCAGCTATCACTGCTTATGAGAGGTTTTGTCAAAGTTGTCATCCCTTTCTAGATGGCCTGTCTTTTCTCTGTGTGAGAATTTAAGTTTTTTATTCATTTATTCATTATTCTTCAAATATTTATTGATTGACAGTTAGTGTTCTAGGCACTGGGGATTCATTGGTGTACAAAGCAGTCAAAAATCCCTGCACTTGTAGACCTTGCAGTCTAGCAAGTGAATATATTAGCTAAGATAAAGCTAGCTACTGTCATAAATTAAACCCCTGATTATTAGTGACTTAATGCCTTGCAATTTTATTTTTTATTTATCTAACTATCTCTTATGTATGTTCCTAGTTAGGCAGCTCTCAAGATACAGGCTTCTTCTTCCTCGTGGCTGTGCCATCTCTAACATTTGGTTCCAGTGCTATCCTGGAGTCCCAACATTCTAGCAGCCAGAGAGGGAAAAGAACATGGAGAGTAGCATGGGAGGTTTTAAAATACCAGGCCTGCAAGTGACGCTTTTCACTTCGGCCCACGTTCTCATGGTTAGAACTAAGTCACTTGTTCACATTTAACTCCAAGGGTGCCTGGGAAAGGTAGTTCAGCTATGGGCCCAGGAGAAAGAGAAAAACATTTGGGGATCAGCTAGTAGTCTCTGCCATGGAGAAACAGCTAGTAAATAAGTAAAATACATAGTATGCTAAATAGAAGTATCAGTGCTAAGGAGGAAAACAAACCAAGGAGGGGACTAGGGAGGGTTGTGGAAGGTGGGGTCACAATTGCATACAGGTGGCTGGTGAAATCCTTACTCAGAGGGTACATTTAAGTATACACCTACAACAGTGAGGGCTTTGTACCTTGTGGAGGCTTGAGAGAAAGACGTGTCTGGCACAGCAAGTAGCAAATGGCAAATGTCTTGAGGTGGGGGCCATCCCGGCCTGGCCAGAGCCCCAAGGAAAGGAGTATAGCTCTGGGAGAGTGAGCAAGCGGCTGGGGTAAAAATGAAGTCAGTGAGGTAACAGATGATGTAGGGCTGTGTGAGCCACGGTAAGGACTTCCGTTCTCACTCTGAGACTGGAAGTGGGTTTTGAATGGAGGTCATGATCTGACTTAGTTTTTAGTGGGATAACTCTGGTTGCTGGGTTGGTAATAGACTGTGGGACGTGGGCAGGGAGTAGAGTCAGACAGGCCAGTTAGAGAGTTAGAGGGTACTCTAATAATCCAGGTGAAAGACAATGATGGCTTGGATTAGGGTGTTCACAGTGAAGGTGGTGTGAAACTATCAGATTTCTGAATATATTTTGAAAGTATTGCTGAAAGGATATGCCAATGAATAGGATGTGGGATGTACAAAAAAGAGAAGAGTCAAGGATGATAGCTTGGCCTCAGTAACTGGAAGAGTGGTGGTGTTATTTGCTGAGTTTGGGAAAATTATCGGAGGAAGATTAGGAGTTCAGTTTTGATATATAAAATGTGAGATGCCTTTATGACATCTAAACGGACATGTGAAATAGCAAGGGGACAGGACCCGGTTGAATATTTGTGAATCATCAACATAGAGACTGGCATATAAAGCCATGAGGCTGGATAAAATAACAATGTAAATATATGTGGTGGAAAAGAGATTCAGGGTCTGAGCCTTGGGAAATTTTGATGTTTTGAGGTCAATGAGATGAGGAGGGACCAGCAAAGAGACTGAGGAGGAGGTAAGAGATGGTAAAGAGAAAATCTAGGACAGTGGGTGTTCGCAGGGGCCAAACGCAGAAAATATTTTAAGAAGGAGTCAGTTATAAAATATATAAGTGCTGTTAATAGGTGAACCAAGATAAGGACTAAGAATTGACAGTTGGATTTAACAGCATGAAGGTTATCAGTGACCTTGATAAAAGGAATGGCAGGTTGTATTCCCCAGGAAGCAGACTCTGAGATGGAGATGAACAAGAGATTTGTAAGGAAGTGCTTTTGGAATCATCCTCTGCAGAAGGAAAGGGAAGGGAAGGAAGCAGGAATTGGAGAAGTTGGGCTGTGATGCAGTATAATGAAGACCTCAGCAGACTCCACGGGGAGCTCTAAAGATGCCCCTTCAGAGTTGCCTGAATTGGGACGAGGTATCTGGACCTGCATAAACCTGTTGTTGACTAGTCACTGAGAGTGAGCTGATTTTGGACAAGGAAAGAGGCATGATTTTGGACAAGGTGGCTCTATAGCTAGTGAAATCTAAGGAAGAGTCATAGGTGAGGGCTGTCTTCTGGTAGCATTTCCAGCAGCCAGGGAGTCAGTTCTTCAGGAGGCTCTGGGTGGTGCATTACTGAATCCGTATTACTGAATCCATTAGAATCAGTTTAGATGGAGGTCAAGGGCAAAAGCCTGATGAGAGTTCAAAAGAAAATGGGAATCGGCCCTAATCCTTTTCCTCACATAGGGATTGTGCTGGTGTGCGTTTATTTTTATTTTTCTTGCTTAGCATCTGGAGTGTACTTTCAGTCTCAAGATTCATGTCATACTAAACTTCAAATATTGCTTTTCCTCCATTTCCTTTTCTTTCCCCTGGAACTTCCTTTATATACACATTGGGATCTTCCAATCTATCTTTTAATTATTATTTCATCTTTTTATATCTCTTTTTGCTGGCTTTTGGGAAATTCCTCAGTATTATCTTTCAATTCACTGGTTTTCATATACTGTGTCAAGCCTAGATTTTATTGTTTATTTGGTTTATAAAAGTTTTTTTCCATAGAATATATTTTTATTTCCAGGGCTCAAATAGGTTCCTTTTTTTTTTTCTTTGTGTTACGCGGTCCTCTCACTGTTGTGGCCTCTCCCGTTGCGGAGCACAGGCTCCGGACGCGCAGGCTCAGCGGCCATGGCTCACGGGCCTAGCCGCTGCACGGCATGTGGGATCTTCCCTGACCGGGGCACAAACGCGTGTCCCCTGCATCGGCAAGCGGACTCTCAACCATTGTGCCACCAGGGAAACCTGATTGGTTCCTTTTTAAAAAAATTTATTTATTTTTAACATCTTTATTGGAGTATAATTGCTTTACATTGTTGTGTTAGTTTCTGCTGTTTAACAGAGTGAATCAGCGATATACTATATCCCCATATTTCCTCCCTCTTGTGTCTCCCTCCCATCCTCCCTATCCCACCCCTCTAGGTGGTCACAAAGCATGGAGCTGATCTCCCTGTGCTATGCGGCTGCTTCCCACTAGCTATCTATTTTATATTTGGTAGTGTATATATGTCCAAGCCACTCTCTCACTTCGTCCCAGCTTATACCCTTCCCCCTCCCCATGTCTTTAAGTCCACGATCTACGTCTGAGTCTTTGTTCCTGTCCTGCCTCTAGGTTCTTTAGAACCTTGTTTTTTTTTTTAGATTCCATATATATGTATTAGCATACAGTATTTGTTTTTCTCTTTCTGACTTACTTCACTCTGTATGACAGATTCTATGTCCATCCATCTCACTACAAATAAATCAATTTCGTTTCTTTTTATGGCTAATATTCCATTGTATATATGTACCACATCTCTTTATCCATTCATCTGTTGATGGACACTTAGGTTGCTTCCATGTCCTGGCTATTGTAAATAGAGCTGCAATGAACATTGTGGTACATGACTCTTTTTGAAGTATGGTTTTCTCAGAGTATATGCCCAGTAGTGGGATTGCTGGGTCATGTGGTAGTTCTACTTTTAGATTTTTAAGGAACCTCCATGCTGTTCTCCATAGTGGCTGTATCAATTTACATTCCCACCAACAGTGCAAAAGCATTCCCTTTTCTCCACATCCTCTCCAGCATTTATTGTTTGTAGATTGTTTGATGATGGCCATTCTGACTGGTGTGAGGTGATACCTCATTGTAGTTTTGATTTGCATTTCTCTAATGATTAGTGATGTTGAGCATTCTTTCATGTGGTTGTTGACAATCTGTATATCTTCTTTGGAGAAATGTCTATTTAGGTCTTCTGTCCATTTTTTGGATTGGTTTTTTTTTTTTGCGGTCCACAGACCTCTCACTGTTGTGGCCTCTCCTGTTGCAGAGCACAGGCTGTTGACGTGCAGGCTCAGTGGCCGTGGCTCATGGGCCTAGCTGCTCCGCGGCATGTGGGATCCTCCCGGACTGGGGCATGAACCCGTGTCCCCTGCATCGGCAGGCGGACTCTCAACCACTGTGCCACCAGGGAAGCCCGGTTGTTTGTTTTTTTTGATATTGAGCTGTATGAGCTGCTTGTAAATTTTGGAGATTAATTCTTTGTCAGTTGCTTCATTTGCAAATATTTTCCCCCATTCTGAGGGGTGTCTTTTCGTTTTGTTTATGGTTTCCTTTGCTGTGCAGAAGCTTTACGTTTCATTAGGTCCCATTTGTTTATTTTTGTTTTTATTTCCATTTCTCTAGAAGGTGGGTCAAAAAGGATCTTGGTGTGATTTATGTCATAGAGTGTTCTGCCTATGTTTTCCTCTAAGAGTTTGATAGTGTCTGGCCTTACATTTAGGTCTTTAATCCATTTTGAGTTTATTTTGGTGTATGGTGTTAAGGAGTGTTCTAATTTCATTCTTTTATGTGGAGCTGTCTTGTTTTCCCAGCACCACTTATTGAAGAGGTTATCTTTTCTCCATGGTATATTCTTTCCTCCTTTATCAAACATAAGGTGACCATATGTGCATGGGTGTATCTCTGGGTTTTCTATCCTGTTGCATTGATCTATATTTCTGTTTTTGTGCCAGTACCATACTGTCTTGATTACTGCAGCTTGGTAGTATAGTCTGAAATCTGGAAGCCTGATTCCTCCAGCTCCAATTTTCTTTCCCAAGATTCCTTTTGCTATTTGGGGTCTTTTGTGTTTCCATACAAATTGTGACTTTTTTGTTCTAGTTCTGTGAAAAATGCCATTGGTAGTTTGATAGGGATTGCATTGAATCTGTAGATTGCTTTGGGTAGTAGAGTCATTTTCACAATGTTGATTCTTCCAATCCAAGAACATGTTATACCTCTCCATCTGTTTGTTCCGTCTTTAATTTCTTTCAACAGTGTCATAGTTTTCTGTATACAGGTCTTTTGTCTCCTTAGGTAGGCTTATACCTAGGTATTTTATTCTTTTCATTGCAATGGTAAATGTGAGTGTTTCCTTAATTTCTCTTTCAGATTTTACATCACTAGTGTATAGGAATGCAAGAGATTTCTGTGCATTAATTTTTTATCCTGCTACTTTACCAAATTCATTGATTAGCTCTAGTAGTTTTCTGGTTGTGTTTTTACGATTCTCTATGTATGGTATCATGTCATCTTCAAAGAGTGACAGTTTTACTTCTTTTCCGATTTGGATTCCTTTTATTTCTTTTTCTTCTCTGATGGCTGTGGCTAAAACTTCCAAAACTATCTTGAAGAATAGTGGTGAGAGTGGGCAACCTTGTCGTGTTCCTGATCTTAGTGGAAATGGTTTCAGTTTTTCACCATTGAGGACAATGGTGGCTGTGGGTTTGTCATATATGGTCTTTATATTGTTGAGGTAAGTTCCCTCTATTTCTACTTTCTAGAGAGTTTTTATCTTAAATGGGTGTTCAATTTTGTCGAACGCTTTCTCTGTATCTATTGAGATGATCATATGGTTTTTCTCCTTCAGTGTGTTAATATGGTGTGTCACATTGTTTGATTTGCGTATATTGAAGAATCCTTGCATTCCTCAGGTAAACCCCACTTGATCAGGGTGTATGATCCTTTCAACGTGCTGTTGGATTCTGTTTGCTAGTATTTTGTCGAGGATTTTTGCATCTATGTCATCATTGGTATTGACCTGTATTTTTCTTTCTTTGTGACATCTTTGGTTTTGGTATCAGGGTGATGGTGCCCTCGTAGAATGAGTGTGGAAGTGTTACTCCCTCTGCTGTATTTTGGAACAGTTTGAGAAGGATAGGTGTTAGCTCTTCTCTAAACGTTTGATAGCATTTGCCTGTGAAGCCATCTGGTCCTGGGCTTTTGTTGGAAGATTTTTAATCACAGTTTCAATTTCAGTGCTTGTGATTGGTCTGTTTATATTTTCTCTTTCTTCCTGGTTCAGTCTCGGAGGGTTGTGCTTTTCTAAGTGTCTGTCCATTTCTTCCAGGTTGTCCATTTTACTGGCATATAGCTGCTTGTAGTAATCTCTCATGATCTTATGTATTTGTACAGTGTCAGTTGTTACTTCTCCTTTTTCATTTCTAAATCTGTTGATTTAGTCTTCTCCTTTTCTTCTTGATGAGTCTGGCTAATGGTTTATCAATTTTGTTTATCTTCTCAAGGAACCAGCTTTTAGTTTTATTGATCTTTCCTTCAGTTCTTTTTCATTTATTTCTGATCTGATCTTTATGATTTCTATCCTTTTGCTAACTTTGGGTTTTTTTGTTCTTCTTTGTCTAGTTGCCTTAGGTGTAAGATTAGGTTGTTTATTTGAGATATTTCTTTTTTCTTGAGGTAGAATTGTATTGCTATTACTTCCCTCTTAGAACTGCTTTTGCTTCATCCCACAGGTTTTGGGTCAACGTGTTTTCATTGTCATTTTTTTCTAGGTATTTTTTGATTTCCTCTTTGATTTCTTCAGAGATTTCTTGATTATTTAGTTGCATATTGTTTAGCCTCCGTGTGTTTGTATTTTTTACAGTTTTTTTTTCCTGTAACTGATATGTAGTTTCATAGCATTGTAGTCGGAAAAGATCCTTGATACAATTTCAGTTTTCTTAAAGTTATCAAGGCTTGATTTATGACCCAAGATATGATGGATCCTGGAGAATGTTCCATGAGCACTTGAGTAGAAAGTGTATTCTTTTGTTTTTGGGTGGAATGTTTTATAAATATCAATTAATTCCATCTTGTTTAATGTGTCATTTAAAGCTTGTATTTCCTTATTTATTTTCATTTTGGTTGATCTGTCCATTGGTGAAAGTGGGGTGCCAAGGTCCCCTACTATTATCATATTACTGTTGATTTCCTTTTATGGCTGTTAGCATTTGCCTTATGTATTGAGGTGCTCCTGTGTTGGGTGCAAAAATATTTACAATTGTTATATTTACTTCTTGGATTGATCCCTTGATCATTATGTAGTGTCCTACTTTGTCTCTTGTAATAGTCTTTATTTTAATGTCTATTTTGTCTCATATGAAAATTGCTTCTCCAGCTTTCTTTTTATTTCCATTGCATGGAATATCTTTTTCCACTCCCTCACTTTTAGTCTGTATGTGTCCCTAGGACTGAAGTGGGTCCTTTGTAGACAGCATATATACGGGTCTTGTTTTTGTATCCATTCAGCCAGTCTGTGTCTTTTGGTTGGAGCATTTAATCCATTTAGAGTTAAGGTAATTATTGATATGTATGTTCCTATTACCATTTTCTTAATTATTTTGGGTTTGTTATTGTAGGTCTTTTCCTGCTCTTATGTTTCCTGCCTAGAGAAATTCCTTTAGCATTTGTTGTAAAGCTGGTTTGGTGGTGTTGAATTCTCTTAGCTTTTGCTTGTCTCTAAAGGTTTTAATTTCTCTGTCGAATCTGAATGAGATACTTGCTAAGTAGAGTAATCTTGGTTGTAGTTTTTTCCGTTTCATCACTTTAAATATATCCTGAAATTCCCTTCTGGCTTGCAGAGTTTCTGCTGAAAGATCAGCTGTTAACCTTATGGGGATTCCCTTGTATGTTATTTGTTGCTTTTCCCTTGCTGCTTTCAACATTTTTTCTTTGTGTTTAATTTTTGATAGTTTGATTAATATGTGTCTTGGTGTGTTTCTCCTTGGATTTATCCTGTACGGGACTCTGTGTTTCCTGGACTTGATTGACTATTTCGTTTCCCATATTAGGGAAGTTTTCAACTAGAATCTCTTCAAATATTTTCTCAGTCCCTTTCTTTTTCTCTTCTTCTTTGGGACCCCTATCAATCGAATGTTGTTGTGTTTAATGTTGTCCCAGAGGTCTCTGAGACTGTCCTCAATTCTTTTCTTTTTTTTTTTTAGATGTTGGGGGTAGGATTTTATTAATTAATTAATTTATTTTTGCTGCGTTGGGTCTTCGTTTCTGTGCGAGGGCTTTCTCTAGTTGTGGCAAGCGGGGGCCACTCTTCATCACGGTGCGCGGGCCTCTCGCTATTGCAGCCAGGCTCCAGACGCACAGGCTTAGTAGTTGTGGTTCATGGGCCTAGTTGTTCTGCGGCATGTGGGATCCTCCCAGACCAGGGCTCGAACCCATGTCCCCTGCATTAGCAGGCAGATTGTCAACCACTGCGCCACCAGGGAAGCCCCTCTCCTCAATTATTTTTATTGTTTTTTCTTTATTCTGGTCTACGGTAGTTATTTCCACTATTTTATCTTCCAGGTCACTTATCCGTTCTTCTGCCACAGTTATTCTGGTATTGATTCCTTCTAGAGAATTTTTATTTCATTTAATGTGTTGTTCGTCATTCACTCTTTAGCTCTTCTAGGTACTTATTAAATGTTTCTTGTATTTTCTCCATTCTATTTCCAAGATTCTGTATCATCTTTACTCTCATTACTCTGAATTCTTTTTCAGGTAGACTGCCCATTTCCTCATTTTTTATTTGGTCTGGTGGGTTTTTACCTTGATCCTTCATCTGCTGCATACTTCTCTGTCTTCTTATTTTGCTTAACTTACTATGTTTGGGGTCTCCTTTTTGCAGGCTGCAGGTTCGTAGTGCCCGTTGTTTCTGGTGTCTGCCCCCAGTGGCTAAGGTTGGTTCAGTGGGTTGTGTAGGCTTCCTGGTGGAGGGGACTAGTGCCTGTGTTCTGGTGGATGAGGCTGGATCTTGGTTTTCTGGTGGGCAGGACTGTGTCTGGTGTGTTTTGGGGTGTCTGTGACTTTATTATGATTTTACGCAGCCTCTCTGCTAATGGGTGGGATTGTGTTCCTGTCTTGCTAGTTGTTTAGCATGGGACGTCCAGCACTGGAGCTTGCTGGCCATTGGGTGGAGCTGGGTCTTAGGGTTGCGATGGTGATATCTGGGAGATCTCATGCTGAGTGATATTACGTGGAGCTGGGATGTCTATGGTGGTCCAGTGTCCTGAACTTGGCTCTCCCACCTTAGAGGCTCAGGCCTGACCCCAGGCTGGAGCACCAAGACCCTGTCATCCACACAGCTTTTGAGAAGTCTGAGGTCATCTGCCAGCGTTCAGTAGGTGTTCTGTAGGAGTTGTTCCATATGTAGATGTATTTTTGGTGTATTTATTGGGAGGAAGGTGATCGCCACGTCTTACTCCGCCATCTTGAAGGTCCTCTCTCTTCACACCCAATTAGGATTAAGTGTCATTTCCACCAAAGAGAGACAAGCCTTGTTGAGCTTTTTCATTGCCAACTGGAAAAATTGTGCCACATTGTTGGACTTAACAGCTTAAAATTGCTTTCTCCTGTTGCTAGAGGATCTGCATTTCATCTGGGAAGGACATAAATGTGGCTATCTCACTTCAGGTCTAGCCCATCCACCTTTTTTCTCTTTGTGCTTAGTTTGTTTTACTTGCTCATAGTGGGCCCTGTGCAGAGGCCTTAACCCCGCCCCGTCAGACCAGAGTTCCTTGTGAAATAGCTGAGCCGACACCTCAGCTCGGGAGGTGCACTGAAGCTCCAGTTCCTTTTTTGTATACCTGTTTTATTTCTGGCTACTTTGTTTCATATTTTTATATCATTTTTAGGAATATTATTTTCTCCTCTGTCTCTTACTGGAGTCTTAACCCACTTATTTAAAAATATTTTTCATATTCTTTTATTGTTTTCATTTTTGTTTCATAGTCATATTCTATGGAAATAATTACTATCCTAATTGTTGATTTTATTGGCTGTCTTCCCTAGTATTAGTTTTCAACATGTGTTTTATAATTTCAAAATTATTTTATAACAATTTTCAGACTTTTATGTGAAGTAGGAAGTTTTATTGTATTTTTATATTTAATTTATTTATTTTATTTATTTTTGTAAAAAATTTTATTGGAGTATAGTTGCTTTACAAAGTTGTGTTAGTTTCTACTGTATAGTAAAGTGAATCAGCTGTACGTATACATATATCCCCTCTTTTTTAGATTTCCTTCCCATTTAGGTAACCACAGAGCATTGAGTAGAGTTCCCTGTGCTATACAGTATGTTTTCATTAGTTATCTATTTTATACATAGTATCAATACTGTATATATGTCAATCCCAATCTCCCAGTTCATCCTACTCCCACCCCTTTTCCCCCTTGCTATCCATACATTTGTTCTCTATGTCTGTGTCTCTATTTCTGCTTTGTAAATAAGATAGTGTATAACAATTTTTTCAGATTCCACATATATGTGTTAAATATGATATTTGTTTTTCTCTTTCTGACTTACTTCACTCTGTATGACAGACTCCAGGTCCATCCACGTCTCAACAAATGATCCAATTTCATTCCTTTTTATGGCTGTGTAATATTCCATTGTATATATGTACCACATATTTTTTTTCTAACTTTTTATTTTATATTGCAGTATAGCCGATTAACAATGTTATGGTAGTTTCAGGTGCACAGCAAAGGGACTCAGCCATACATATATATGTATCCATTCTCTCCCAGACTCCCCTCCCATCCAGGCTGCCACATAACATTGAGCAGAGTTCCCTGTGCTATACAGTAGGTCCTTGTTGGTTATCCTTTTTAAATATAGTAGTGTACCACATATTTTATTTACTTCTATTTTCACCACTTTCTGATTCACAGTATTATAGTTCCCACTGTGTTTCCCATTCCAGAACCAGGTCTTGTATTGGTTCCTTGGGGCTCCAGCTCCTGTGATTTTGATATTTCACATCCTGACTCTGAGCCAGTGGCTGGTGTTGCTAGGTCCTAGTGGTGAGACATGTGTGTGTCTTTTGCCTCTCCGAGTATGGAACTTATGATAAGCCCTCACCCCAGGTGAGAAGCGGGTGTTGTATTTTCTGCCTCCTCTCAGTCAGTAGTTTTTAGCGAAGCCTGGTCTTGATTCCCGGTCTTACATAGGGATTGCACTGAGTTCTGGGGATCCCATGGGGACTGAACTCCAGGCTGCCTCTGCCTGTGTCGAGGAGCTGGGACAGTATCCACAGCTTCAGTCCCCTCATCACTCTGCACTTATTTTCTATCTCTGGTTCTCGAAGATGACTGAAAGTACATCCCTACCTTATTTATGCCTATTTCATTCCATAGGGAAAAGCTTTCAATTAGATATTGGTGAGAAAAGGATATGTGTTTTGATATTTGTTTTTCAATGTGTTATTCCTCTCAGAGGTTTATTTCTAGAAGGATATAAATGCTGGATGTGGTACTGTATGCATAAATGATGTGGTTATGGTAGATATTTTTGGCTCTTTGGGGGATTCTTCATGTTTCTAAAGTTATCCCATGTAGAATAGAAAATATTATACCTATTTATCCCTTACCCTTACTTCCTCTTTCTTACTTTTCTTTTAATCCTTTATAAAATATAATCTACATATATTTATAGGCTCAAGAGTCAGGACTTCCCTGGCAGTCCAGTGGTTAAGACTGTGTGCTTCCACTGCAAGGGACGTAGGTTCCATCCCTGGTCGGGAGACTAAGATCTCACGTGCCACATGCCACGCGGCACAGCCACATAAAAGAGTAAAATTTATTAGTTAGCCCTTCCGTGCATGCCATGGCCCAGGAATTCCCTTGTTCCTTGTTTGATTATGTTGACCAGTGTGGCCTTGAAACACTCTCCTTCCTTCTTAGTGTTCTCTTTCTTTCTGTGCTGTTCCACCCTCCACGAGTCTGTTGCTTGTCTTTTTTCTCAGAACACTCATTGTCTCTCTGAGCTTTACATATAACCTCTGTTTTAAACTACTTTCAAATCTACTCTCCAACATAGAAAGAGATCAAGAGGAAGTGACTGTTATGGAAATGAGTGCCTGTTGTG
The DNA here is from genome assembly GCF_003031525.2 of Neophocaena asiaeorientalis asiaeorientalis. Taxonomy (NCBI): domain Eukaryota; kingdom Metazoa; phylum Chordata; class Mammalia; order Artiodactyla; family Phocoenidae; genus Neophocaena; species Neophocaena asiaeorientalis. The sequence goes on from NW_020175066.1 coordinate 2,450,198, forward strand.
GGCCAGGCTTAGGTGCTGTACATTCATTCATTTGGTCTCCCAGCAGCGTTGTGAGGTATAAGAATTATTGTTATCCATATTTTACAGATGAAAGAGCTCAAGCTAGGAGAGTCAAGTAAGTAGCTGTCCTAATTTGTCTGGGACTGAGATGGCTGTCAGAACTCAGGCAGAACCTTCAATTTTAAAACCAGGAAAGTCCCAGGAAAACTGGGATAAATTTGGCCCCACAAGGCCCAAGTTCAGTGACTAGGAAGTGGCAAAGCCTGGACTTGAACCCAGGCCCACTTGAGCCTAACGTCTTTGCTCTTCACCATGATGTTTTACTGTCTCCATCAGAACAAAGTAGGGGAAAAAAAAGGGCTGATTTAGAAAGGAGGTAGAAGATAAAGGCATGAAGGAATTCATAGAGGGGAAATACTGTTTTCCGGAAGCGATTTCGTCAGGGGAAATTTCTGATTCCAGTACATTCACAAACCCAGTGTGGAGCTGAACAAATCACATCCCCATGCTGCCATTCCCTCCCCTGTAAATTGAGGGGCTAACAAGATGACAACTCCTAAAATTGTTTCCATTTTAAAAATTATATTACTTAAAACTGTCTTTTAAATGTAAGCTCTCCAAAAGCATTTCATTGCCCATTAATATTAGCTAGTTTTTACATGGTCATTGAGAAAGAAGAAATCTGAAATGTATGCCAGGATTTACAATATTTCCTGATTTTGCTCAAATTTCTAGATCTAGCTCTTTAACATCATTTATTATTTCTGAGCACAGCAAAATTCCACTGCAGCCGTTTAACAGTTTTTTTGCCCTTAATTTATTTTATTTGACTTGTGAATTAACTTTATGGTGTTTTCATTGTTGTCTTTAACTGTTTATATAATGTCCCAAACATCTCAGCAGGAATTGCTTTATAAATCAAGTTTTCACTCTTTATTGTTATTTATAAAATGTTAATGGCTTCTATTTAAGGCATGTGTGATTTAATAGCTGAGAGAATATACTTTTACAACAGCACTGTTTTAATCTGTGAAAATCACAAGAAAAAGAGTCAAAACATGCCATAATTATCATTGAAGGCATAGCCCCATGTATTGACATGGAAATCTTCATAAGATATTTTGAAAGCATTTGTTATATAATTGACTACTTGAGAAATAAGGCACTATTACCTTATTTTTTTTGTTCCTGGACACACGGGTTCCGTCTGATATGTTTCTAACCGGAATTCCTCCCACCCCAAATTTGTAAGACAACTTCAGGTATATTTAACATTTTATTCAAGAAAGGCCTCTGCTTGCTCTTCCTTTTACCTCTGCTCCTTTCTGTCAGCATCTTAAGGTTGAATTCAAGACTGAATGGGAAATTGAGGTGAAAAAATTATGGAATAATATGGGCCTTTCTGAAACCAGTTTGTGTGTGTGTGTGTGAGTGTGTGTGAGTGTGTGATTAGCACTCATTTTGGGCCAAAGTAATTAACTTCTTTTCTCATTTGGATCATTATGGTCTTCCTAGCAAGATAACTAAGTATATAAAATTAAACAAGCCAAAGTCCATTAGCCATACTGCAAAAAATCATGACAAGTTACATGGAAACTTTAGTAGGAGTGAGATTTCTAAATAAATATTAAGAACTCTGCGAAAATTAAGCAGATTGTAATATTTCAGAACTTCCCTACAGGAATTTAAATCAACTGCTTTTATGGGGTACTTATTGCTTGGCTAGCCATGTGCTCAGTCTTATGGAAGACATAAAAGAAATTTAAAAAACTAATTTCTTCTCTGGTGGGGCTTATAATCTAGCATAGATATTGTTCCTTTTAGCAAAGCTCTATGCTTCATATTTCTTTTGAGGAACAGTAATTGTGGCATGTTTTGACTCTGTTTTCCTTGTGATTTTCACAGATTAAAACAGTGCTGTTATAAAAGTACATTTTCTCAGCTATTAATCACACATGCCTTAAATAGAAGCCATTAACATTTTATAAATAACAATAAAGAGTGAAAACTTGATTT
>NW_020175066.1:2452264-2501686 GCF_003031525.2 Neophocaena asiaeorientalis asiaeorientalis
ATGAATATACCTATAATGACAAAGGTTGTGTTTTCAGAGTTTTACTAGGTTACTTTGAAAAACTAATAATTAAAAATTAAAATGAAAATCTAATTGTTAAATAAATTTAAATTGATACATAGCAAATAATAAGAAAAGTGCACTATTCCTAAGTATACAGCTCAAGGAATATTCAGGAAGTGAACACACCTGTATGACTACTATCCAATGATAAATAGAACATTACCAGCACCCTAGAGGCTTCCTTGTGCCACCCTCAGACACAAAAGTCTTTCTCCAAAGGATACTAGTACCCTGTTTCTCTATTAGTAAAATTTGCCTGTTTTTGAACTTTGTGTTAATAAAAGCATACTGTATGTCCTTTTTATGCTGTTTCTCTCTCAAGATTATGTGTGTGAGAATCAGTTATGTCTTGTGTATAGCAGTTCATTCTTGCTGCTATGAAACACTACATTGTATGAATAAACTGCAATTTATTTATCTATTCTGTCAGTGGACATCTGGGTTGCTTCTAGTTTTTTGCTGTTACAAAATGGTGCTACTGTGATCATCCTTATGTGTGTTTTTCGGTCCACATTATAAAGTGTGTCTGTTGGGAGTGGGAGGGCTGGGTCCTACTTAGGTATAGATTTAGGTTGTGAAGATGTTACCAAATAGTTCTCCAAAGATTACCAGTTTACACTCTGACAGGCAGTGTATGAATATTTCAGTATCTCTATAGTCTTGTCAACTGTTAGTATTTTGTTAAAGACATTTGTTTGGGTATGTGGTGGTGTGGCTTTACGTTGTGTTTCCTTGATGACCAATGAGTTTTAAGCATTTTTTCACATGCTGATTTCCTACTAGAAAATCCCCTTTGCAAAGAGTCTATTACAGTCATTTGCCAACTTTTATATTAGATTTGTCTTTTTCATTGATTTGCAAAGAATATTTATATTGTATATGTTTTGTTTCTGCTTTTAATTTTAGAATATACAGGGACTAAAATTCAAAATGTCATTTCCCTCTAGTAGTTGATCTCTTTACTGATGTGTGGCTCCATGTGACATTGATTGCTTCCCCTTCCCACCAAGTTACTTGACGTCACCACCATGGAATGCTAATCTTCTCTCTCCCACTCCAGCCCGTCATCTCCTGTTGGTAATCTCTGACTATCAGTGGCCCTCAATGTATGTATTCATGTATCACCAAATCCTACTTTATACATCTCTAGATTAAAACCCTAAGGCAAGATCACAGAAAAACTCCATAGCTTATGGAATGTGGCTCAGAAGGACCAGTTTTCTTTTACACAGTGAGGCAAAAGGTGAAACAATTAATATATTGTAGCTAAAAAGAGTATTTGAAAGCATTTTAAAGTATAATGTGAGAGTCTTCTCAGTTTCGCTTCTCCTTTTTAATGACTTGAGAACTGCAATGAAGTTAATAGCTTTTGCTTATGATTTAAAGATTTAAATATTTTATGTAAAAACAGGATATGTGGGGTATCTTAATTAGTGTCCGTGTCCATACAAGCCCACAGGGAAATAGAACATAATGTCGATTTTATGAAAGAGTTGAATCTTACAGTCAGAAGGCATCTGTGAAGTCACTGACTGGGCTTCTCCAATCCTGGAATGTTGGGGCTGGCGTGGGTGGGAGTGATGGGGAGGTTCTACGGGGAGAGGCTCTGAGACCCTATTTGGTCAGAACAGCCAGGCTTTCATCTGTTGTCCTCATTAAGTTCCTAGAGTTTCTTCAAACAGAGGTTGAAGCTGCTCTTCTAAAATTGTGTGTCTATTTTAAATCCTTCACTATGGACAAGGCGGTGGAATTAATTCAGTGAGGTTAAGCGGTTTGGAAGAGGTCACATACTACCAAGGCAGAATCAGGAGTGAAATCCAAGTTTGCTCTCTCCGTAGTGCTCCGAGACTCTGATGTTTGTGTCAGCTGCAGTAATATCCTAATGATTCAATTATGTCCTCTTCCTTCCCACTTCCTGACTCTGAGAAATATATTAATCCGAGTTAATTAGAGAATCAGAGAGAGGTTTCGTGCCAGGAAAGGAGTGTTACTCCATGTGCTTCCCGCTGTTGAATGCATCCCCAGGATCACAGCTTATCTGATATTAATGGTCATGAATTCATAGAGTATTTTCTTTCCAACTCATCTTATGGCCCTCTGACTAATTTGGTTCATAATTTTAATTATGCAATTATGAGTTTTTTATTCTCCTACCGTCTGGTATACCATTTTATCCAATATATTGGCCTTGTTATATTGGATCTAGTTACGACTTTTTCTTGTTTTCTTTGCCTGTTCTTCTTACTCTTTTCTCATTCCTCTTGTTTGCTGCCAGCATATCGGATGTCTCATCAGAGGGTGGCTAGGAGAGGGAGGATGAGGAGAAGCAGATTTTGAAGTTAAAATGTAGAAGACTGATGGATTGGATGTGATAGGTAAAAATATAGGAGGAATCAAAGTTTTATGGCTTAAGCAACTGGGTGGATATAGGTACAATTTCTAATATAGAGAAGTGGGGGAGAGAGTCAACATGTGATGGACAGCTAGGAGGATTTGGATGGAGGGCAAGTGAGGAGAAAATTTGGGGTAGGAAATGAAGATTTGCTCCCGTTCACCATATATCAACTGGTGAAACTGTCCATCTAGATCCCTATCCCATGACCTGTTTCCCTGAGTCCTGCTGAATACCATAGGGCAGTTTCTCACCACTAGGATACTTAATTATACAGGATATCATGATAAAGACATAAGATTTATCTTTGGAAGGACAAGCTGTGGAAGGGGAAGCTAAGATGAAAAGGTAGGAAAATACTGTTTTTACTTCTGTTTGCCTTATATCCATGTAGGAATGGAATTAGAAATCCTCTGCATCCCTGTAACCTGATTTAGGGAAGCCTTAAGTTGCATCTTCTGAAGGAGAAGTTGTGAAAGGACTTTTTCACAAATATGCTCAAGGAGACATGGGAAGGTGGGGCATCCCTGTCTAGCATGTTGTTGCCATAGTTACTCATTTCACAAATATTTATTTATTTGTTTACCTGGTTTATTGAGAAATAATTGACATGCATCACTGTATAAGTTTAAGGCATATAACGTAATGGTTTGGTTTGCATACACTGTGAAATGATTACCACAATAGGTTCTGCTAACATCCTTCTTCTTTTATGGATACAACAAAAAGAGAAGAAAGAAAAAAAGAAAAAAAGGAAAAAAATTCTCTTATGATGAGAACTTTCAGGGTTTACTCTCATAACAACTTTCCTATACATCATATAGCAGTGTTAGCTGTAGTTGTCATATTGTGCATGAAATCCCTAGTACTTATTTATTTATAATTGGAAGTTTGTACCTTTTGACCACCTTCATCAAATCCCCCTGTCCCATTCCTCCCACCACCCCCAGCACCTGGTAACCACAAGTCTGATCTATTTTTCTGAGAGTTTTTTGTTTGTTTTAAATTTTATATATAAATGAGATCATACATATATGCCAAGTATTAATTGGGTATTAGCATAATGCCTTTAATGTCCATCCATGCCACAAATGGTTTCTTACTTTTTTGGTTTCTTAGTTTTTTATGGCTCAATAAAATTTCATTGTGTGTATATATATATATATATATATGCTAAAACTTCTTTATCCATTCATTCATTGATGGACACTTAGGTTGCTTCCATGTGTAGGCTATTGTAAATAATGCTGCTGTCAACATGGGGGTGCAGATACTTTTTTTGTTCTCCAAACTATTTTTCCATAGTGGCTGTACCAATTTACAATCCCACCAACCGTGTACAGAGGTCCCCTTTTCTCCACATCCATACCAGTATTTGATATATCTTATATTTATGATGATGGCCATTCTAACAGGTGTGAGGTGATATTTCATTGTGGTTTTAATTTGCATTTCCCTAATGACTAGTGATGTTGCACATCTTTTTATGTATTTGTTGGCCTTTTGTATATCTTCTTTGGGGAAATGTCTGTTTAGGCCCTTTGCCCATTTTTAAATTGAGTTATTTGTTTTTTTGCTACTGAGTTGTATGAATTCTTTGTATATTTTGGATATTAACCTCTTATCAGATATATGATTTGCAAATATTTTTTCCCATCTTTAAGTAAGGGACGTTTCAAATAATTTTTGAAATCCTTCTACATGCCAGGTCCTGTTCAAGGCCCTGGGAATACAGCAGGAAAAAAAACCAAAGTTCTTGCCTTTATGGAAGTTAAATTCCAGAACACTAATTATGTCAGTACGCTGTTCAAAAACTTTGTTGTCCATTTCAGCAGCATAAGATTTAGCCTCTTGCTTAAATCAGACAGACTCACTACTTGCTGTCCCCCAAACCACATATATTCTCACTTGCGTTTGTGCTCATTCTCTCACCTGCCTGCTTCTCTGCTCCTCTGAGTGGGCCAACCTGACCTACTCAAGACTGGTATTCAGTACCACAGGGGTGTGCTGGTCAGTATCCAGTTCTAACTGGTTGATGCTTGTGCTGAACCAGTTACTCAACATTTCACTGTTACCCCTGCACCCACCCTTCCAGGTGTAGCTCAGTCTCTTGAGAGCCTTTCCTAGTTCCTTCCTCAGTCTTCAGTGACCTCATCTTCATTTGAATTCATGATACCCATGGGTTTATACCACTTATTTCACAAAGCTTACAGACTTTCTTAGGACATCTGACATACAATTGTTTGCATTTTATTTAAAAATTTGACATAGACTTTTGTCTTTTCTTCCAAAATAGATGGCATGCTCCTTGCACAACTGAGACACTAAATATGTACTTCTTAATTGATCAGTGCATCAGGAGGCACTCAGCATCTTGTAACTGTCTGCTGGGGACCTAAAGTGGAGAGGGACCCTATCTGCTGATATTCTGTGTCACTGTGCTTATCTTTAAGCAATTCCATCCTCCGGGGCTTTCTTCCACCCCCAGCTCCTATCTCAGAGTCATCCCCCATCACTTCGGGTTTGCAGGGGCATTAGCATGCCAGCACCCCTTAGGATGCTTGGCTAGTTTTCTGCATTAAAAGGACAGTGGGATACCTTGCTTGTCAACCAATTTAATGCAGGCTGACACTCCTGGCACGCTGAATTAAGGTGGAGGAGCCAACCGCCTCAGAGAAGAGTCCATTTCTATGGAGATTAAAACAAGAAAATGACAGAGCACAGACACCTTTGTTTTCTTTTTATATTTAAAAGGAAAGAAGACAGTAGTTAAGTCAGACCAGAAGATGAGTTTTGATTGTTAATTGCTAAGGGAGGTGCAGTATTTTAATTTATCCCAGTCATTTGTAGAACTAGGCAGATTAGGTACATATTCTGCGTTCTTTCCCATGATATATTTGAGAATTAATCCTTTTTGGATGTTCCAGATTTGTTATTTTAAAACTATAACTGCGGTAGTCTTTCCCCTCTGGGTAGGAGCTGAGGAAAAGTGTTGTCGCCTTTTATCTAAGAGCATGTGATTACAGAGTTGTGACTTCCATAGGGCAAAGATGGCTTACACATTTACTCAGCTAATCCCTAAATTATTTAACAGGTCTCAAATACTTCACCACAGTTTGATGGTCTAGTCAGCTAACTGAACAATTATACTTAAAGTTTTAAAACAAGAGTCTCCATAAAGCATTTAATATTCCTATTTCTAATTATAAAGCCACGTGAGCACAAACTAGTACGCGTTGGTGTAACTGACTTTCTGGCTGTAGGGACAGCATTTGATGCATCTTGGATAATCCTTTGGAAGTAAATGAAAATTTCAAATGTAGGAAGAATGGCTCAGCTCAATCAACCCATTAATCAGCCCTTTATTGAGCATCCAGAATGTGATGCCCTGAGCTGGGAACCATGAAGTTCAAAGAACAAGGCAACTCCAACTGAACATTTAAATCTTTTGGGAAATGTCAAGAATTGTAGATGTCTAGGCCCCACTCTAGACTTGGTGTATTTTTAGCATTCCCCACCCTCTCTCCAGGCATTTGTCATCCTGGGTTGAGTACCTCTGGTATAAAGTATAGTTTGGTACAAGGCAGTAGGAGTCTAATCGGGAATATTGAACTTCTATTTACATCCATTACTCTGCCTTTTTAGTTCCTTAGACAGAAGCATATGATACATTTCAAGTGAGAGGCATGGACAACATAACTACTGAGTTTCAGGGAGACACAGATCTTGGAGGCTGGAGATAGGATTTGAATCTATGCTTTAAGGATGGGTAGGATATAAATAAACATAGATGTGAGAACAGGACATTCTGAGTGGAAGACTGGCATAAACCTGAGCTCAAGTGTATAAGCTTAAGGTGAAAATGTGTAAGGTATATGCCAAGTATTAACTGGATATTAGTTGGAAAATTGTGAGAAATCAGATGGACCTTCACAGGGACTTGGGCCCAAAGATCTGGCTTTGAGTTCTGTACCTGCCACTGAGTAACTGCTTACATTGACAAGGTATTTCACTTCTCTGAGCTCCAGTTGCCACATCTGCTGAAAGTGGGACAAGAGTTCTTATGGGATTGTTTAGAACCAGTAAGGTAATATGTATACAAGGGCTTGATAAACCACAGAGCACTACCCAATGCTAGCTGGGTAGTATTATTGTCTTTTGGAGGGGAAGGCATTGGAGGTATTAGAGCAGAGTAGTGATGTATTAAAATTTTTAATCATTTATGCTATTTCATCATGAATAAGTAAAAGAAATAGCTAAAAATAAGTATTCATTATCACTGAGTTACTTTATGTCATTGTGTTTAGGGACGTGGAGCCCTGCCTTCAAAAGAGAAGGTCCCCCTAACTGCCCACCATGGCTGCAGAGGCTGGGCCCGACCAAGCAGAAAGTGAGTATCACTGCTTACCTAACAACTCAGCACACAGTGCATGATGCTCCAATGGCTTTGAGGAAACTCTCCTGTTAGTTACTGGCTCTCAGAGTGCTAACTTTATTGGCAAGCCTGCAAGAATCTACCTCATTCCCTTTATTTAAGTATAACCAACTTTTGAGAGATATAGAGCAACTTTTGACTTAATGTGCTGTCTGATACGGTATGCAGTAGTCACATATGGCTATTTAGGGCTTGAAATGTGGCTAGTGAAACTAAGGAAATGAGTATTTAATTTTAATTCATTTTACTTTCAATATGAAACCTGATAATTCAGTTATTGGAAAACTTTTAAGCATGTTTGGAGCAACTTGGGCATGTGAATCTATTTTTTCAAGTGGACATTTTATAAATACAGCTAAAGTATTTCTGATAAAAATTTGACATCTGAATTGAGATGTATGTAAGTGCAAAATACGTACAGGATTTTGAAGATAGAACAAAAAAAGGAATGTAAAATATCTTGTTAATTTCTAATATTGTTTAATATTGAAATGATAATGTTTGGATATATTTTGTTTAAATAAAACATTCTATAATAATTATTATACATTATTAAAATTAATTTCACCTCTTTTCACTTTTAAAAATGCAACTACTAGAAAATTTTAAATTACAAATGGGGCACACAGTATACTTTGTTTAGAGCTGCTCTAGACTTGGCAACACTTCAAGTAATCTTGAATTTAGGCTTAGGTAGCATGATTGAGAAACATTTAGTACTGTATGTAGAGCTGGGATCATTAAGATTTTCTGTGCTGCTACCTCCCCTTGGCTCTTGTGACCCCAGGCAGTATATGATACAGGCCAGCTGACTTCTGTCCAGGGCTACAAATAGAGTGCATTGTGGATTACATTAACTCTCTTCCTATTTGTATAATACAGCACATTTTTCAAGATGGAAAGGGCAGAAAGGGAGGAAGATCCAGGAAGTGGAGGAGGAGTGTTCTCTAGTTTCATTTTGCCTTTGGGTCATGCCCATAATTACTTAACTTATACTTGAAGTCTTGCATCTATGAGCTTGGAATTCCCCTACATCTTCTTAGCAACCTAACACCAGTCTGAGAAATATTACCATAGAGATTTTGGGGGGGCGGGTACATTGTAAAATCTCCCTGAGGTACTTAGGTAACCTATTAATCATATATTGTTGCAAAGAGAATAAGACATTTTGCTTAAGAAGAATAAAATTGGGGAAGTGAGGAAAATTGTATCTATAAGAGACAACAGAATGCCTTTAAGTTGGAACTGAAAAGTTGGGTCTTAATGCAGTGTGTGTTGTGAAAAAAATTGTTGAATGTGGACTTTAGGAGATGATAGCCATATGCCACTTGAAATTTGGGTTTTGCTTGGTTTTAAAATTCTTTCTGAAAACAAATTAGAAATAAATTTTCTTTTCTTGTAAGTAATGGAATTGAATATAAACTATTTTATTTGAGGTCTTTCTCAAAGAGCATCTATTCACTTTCTAGCTTCTACAACTCTTTGCATGAGAACTAATTAAAGACTCTTAGTTCTAGCTTCCCTCTCCTGCTTCTCGTCTCTAAGTTTCTCTGGTCCCCTAACCCTTCATTTGTTTTTTAATGGTTTGGTGTGTGTTTGTTATTTTTAGCTAAGGAATTTTTTTCCTACAAAATAAAACTTAGGAAGAGTTCAAATATGTAAAACAGACAAGGTCTAAGCTGCTCTCATTGAAGAAAAGCCTCTAAGGCAGTGAAATTGATGAGACAGTTTTAAAACCACTGCCTGAGTGCCTGCCTGATTTGATTCACTGTGTTATTTCTCTTTGGGATATTTTCTGTTTTAAATCTTATCTCTAATAATACAGTGGAAAGCCTTATATCTTTAAAGGGAAATTCATACATTAGTGAGCTGGCAGTAGGGGGTGTTGGTGATTTATTTTGGCCTGTGTCACAGTATTTTACTGAATGTCATGGCATTTATTTACAATTTTATTTTCTGACATTAGGCTCTAAGCACCTGGAAGGCTGGGGTACCAAGTTGTCTTATTTATTTCAGCACATTTAATGTCAAAACAGCATCTAGGACTAGTAGGTGCTTAACGAATGTATGCTTAACTGAGTCTCATTGACCGTGAAGTAGTGCTTTTTTAACACCTGTGAAATTAGGCATTTAGGCACTAAGTCTGACTGTATAAGCAAGGGAGGCCTTAGCCATGTGGCCGTACGTCTTTGTTCAGGATATCTTCTTAGTAAGTTGTCACAAAGGCTCTGAAGAATGCAACCAGTTTGTAGGAAGAATGGGAACCCTGTGATTAAGGGCAGTTATTTTTGTTATGGTTATAAAAAACACGTTTGTTAGTCCCCAGGTCTTTTTGGATGCAGAAAAGACTTGTTTAATGATTACTATCAAGAGATAGCCAGTGGCTCATTTGCTGTCATAGTTTCCATAATTAGATCTTCTTCTGGTGTCTTCACTTCAGAGATTTACTAGAGCAATTATACAGAATCTATAAGGCATTGAGAGAAATCTGAAGTTTTATGAACTATTAATTATAATAGCATTAAACTGATGATATATGAAGAGTGAGTTTTAAAAATATATATAAAATAAATGTAAGAAAATCTTTTAGGCTAGTGAAATCCCTTGGTATTAGAGATTCATTTTTTTTCCCCCATGGGAATGTTAATATTTGCACTCATGTTTTAGATAAGTTTAATATGACTATTTCAACCTCTTCATGAACTTTATCATAAAATATTTGTTATTGCTTATAATGATTTTTTATTGCATTTTGGGGATTTAGTAACTTGAAGAATCCAAAGTATGAAGAGATTTTATTATTTGCAAACCTATTAATTAATTAGTTTTGGGTATAAAGAATCTATAATAAGACCAGATTCTTTCAAACTAATTTAGAAAGTTGAAATTTATCTTTGTGCTGTTGAAGAAATGAGGATTGATTAATGAAATTAATTATATAAACACTGTTGGGTAGTTGTTTAGCCCAATGATAGTAATACAGCTGTAACTACAGTAATAATAATTGCTCACATTTATTGAAAGCTTATTATGTGCCAGGCTCTGTGCTAAGTGCTTTGTAACCAAGTCCAATGTAACCCTCAAGACAGTTCTGTGCAAGATATATTATTATTATCATCTTAATTTTACAAATGAGAAAATGAAGGCTTAAGGACAATAAAATATGGTTCATGAACAAATTGGAATTCAGAGCTAAACAGTATGACTCAGGAATGAGAGCTCTTAAAAATCATTTTATATGCTGTGGATATGTATTTGCAAATAAACAAAACCTTAATTATAGAATTTTTAATAGAGAAGGAGGAGACCTTGACAACTTCTTAATAACTGAAGTTATAATGTACACTTGAACATATAAAAGCTGCATGCTTACATACTTACCCTGTTGTGAACAAAGAAACAGAAGCCTCAAACATTATTAACTGGATGAATTTTTAACATCAAAGTTGTTTAATTTCTTGTAATTTTAGAATTCATTTGTTGAATATATACATATCCTTGGATATTATAAAAATAAAGAACACACTCTGTCTTTGCCTTTTCTAAGGCATTGAGATATGAGTTATCTGTGATGCCCTGAAAATTTAACTCTTTGGTTCCAAGGCTAATTTTTAGTTACGAGAGAAAATCAGAACAGCTGCCTCAGTATCTTAAATGGTAGTGAGGGCTCAGGACTGCTGACTTGGTGTCTATGCATCCATGTCTTCAGTGGAACCATTTCTAGGTCTGTGTGAAATCATTCTCTTTTGGTGGTGGCTGCCTTTCTCTGCCCTTTTAAGAAAATTTCAGGCCTTGTTCTTGAGGTTCGTGAATATCAGGCACACTGGTCAACAAAGAGCCGAGCTAGAAAGAAAATGTTACCTTGGGAATTTAAACTCCTCTGTCAAAGGCTAATTTTTTGGTTAGGAAGGGGAAAATCAGAACGGCTCCATCAGCACATTACATTATAATGGGGCAAAGGATTGCTGGCTTGAAATGAAGGTGTCTTAGTCCATTCAGGATGCCATAACAAAATGTCATAATGTGAGTGGCTTATAAACAACAGAAATTTATTTCTCATAGTTCTGGAGGCTGGGAAGTCCAAGATCATGGCATCAGCAGATTTGTTGACTGGTGAAGGCCTGCCTCCTCACTAATAGGCTCATATGGTAGAAGGGACTATCTAGCTCTCTGGGGTCTCTTTTATAAGGGCACTAATCTCAATCATGAGGCTCCACCCTCATGGCCTAATCATGTACCAAAGGCCCCACCTCTTAATACCATCACATTGGGCATTAGGTTTCAACATATGAATTTTGGGCGGACGCATATATTCAGTCCTCAGTAGAAAATGTCAGTGAAATAGGAGTACTCCACTAGGGTGACCAGACAACCTCAAAGGTCTCCAGAACTCACAAGGAGTGCATGACATTAGGAAGAGCAGCAGATGTGTTAAAAACAAAAAACAGCAAGCAACTCAGAAGACCAGCACCTTGTGGGTTCCCAGCCTGGTTGACTTTAGAAGGCACTTGGGCTCCCTGTGTCTCAGAGCTTTCCCTGCAAATGAAGACTAGATTATCTCTAAGGTTCTTGCTTGGAATGAAGATGCAATGGCTTTTGTGAAGGTACATTTTCACCAAAACCTAATGACTTAATCATTTCGTATATTAATAAATGATATTGTTTGTCATGTGTATGACACATGGCAATATTGTAATTATAAGTAATTGTAAGGGAGGTTTGATTAGTCACAAGAAAAGAATTAAAGGAGGAAAGATTTTCATGAGAGGAGAAAAAAAGAGGACAGTGTGTGGAGCCACACCTTGGAATACCTCACTGCCTTTCCTCTGGGAACTAAGTGGTCTGGTTAGAAGCCCCCTCAAAGTAGATGTAGATTTTAGTTGAAACTTGGTGAAAGAGACTGTTTAAATCCCTGAATTCCTGTCTCTTCCATGTGAGGACAATGCATCTTATGGCTTTGAATGGTAAACTTTGTATGAACCATTTTATGATTTACATGTGGTTTTGTGCTCTGATGTATTCAAAGAATATGTACACTTTTTCAGAAGCGTGTGTGTGAAGTCTTGACAACTACTTTTGGAAATAAGAAAAAAAAATCCATCAATCATTGTCCTTAGAAATATGTAGACAGCCCTGAATGTGGGCAGATAACAGTGGCAAATGTGGGAGAACAGGGAGATTCGAGTTTGGTAATGACTTTACAGCACTGTCCATAGGTACGAGTGGAAGGAAGGGAGAAGAAAGAGAGCAAGAGGAGATGATCTTTCTAGAATAACTGCAGTGACAATCTCATCCCAATGATGAGACAGCTTAGTAGATGCTTTCTCTCCTAACCCAGCACTTTTAAGGTGGGTTAGAGCCCAGTTGTTCCGTTCATTGCTAGGGTCTCCCCCAGGTTCAGTCCTCAGGATGTCATTGCCCCAAAGTAACAGTGGCCTGTTGCCCACTAGTCTACATGGTGAAAAACAAGGGGAAATTTTGTGAAGGAATAAAGAGTTTGCCTCAATGTTTCATTATGAATTTTCAAACATATGGCAAACTTGAAATAATTTTGAATCAACACCCAAAGATCTACAACCCAGTGCTCACCATTAATATTTTACTGAATTTGATTTATCACATATTCATCCAGCAATCAACATACATATCATTAGTCAGAATTCAGTATTTGTTTATAGTTTTTCTTTTTTGATGTACAATGTACTACAATGAAGCGCAGAAATCTTAGGTGTATATTCATTGAGATATAATAATATACCTGTGTAATCTACTGTGTATCAAGACATAGAACATTGTCATCTCCCCCAGAAATTTCCTTCATGTCCCTTCTCAGTCAGTCCATGAAGATCACTCTTCTGGCTTTTTTTCTCCTATATATTAGCTTTATTTACACTAGAACATAAGTGGAACCATACAGTATTTGCTTTTTTGTGTAAGGATGCTTACTTGACATACTGTTTTTGAAATTCATTCATGTTGTTGTGTATGTCAGTAGTTTGATTGTTTTTTTTTTTTTCTTTTTTTTTTGCGGTACGCGGGCCTCTCACTGTTGTGGCCTCTCCTGTTGCGGAGCACAGGCTCAGTGGCCATGGCTCAGGGACCTAGCCGCTCTGCGGCATGTGGGATCTTCCTGGACCGGGGCACGAATCCGTGTCCCCCGCATCGGCAGGTGGACTCTCAACCACTGCGCCACCAGGGAAGCCCCTCATTCTTTTTTGTTGCTGAGTAATACTTCATTGTATGAGGATATCACAGTTTGTGTACTGTTCTCTTGTTGATACCCATCTGAGCTCTTTCCAGTTTGGAATTATTATGAATATACCTGCTGTGAGCATTCTTGTACAAGTCTTTTGTAAGTATAATGTTTCATTCTCTTTGGTAAAAACCTAGGAGTGGGATTGTGCAGTCACAGAGAAGGTGTATATTAGGTTTTTGTAAGAAATTGCCGTAGCTTTTCCAAATTGATTATCCTATTTTATATTTCCACCAATGACACATGAGGGTTCCAGTAGCTCCACTGTCTCACCAACATTGGCTGTTTTCAGTCTTTTTAATTTTAGCCATTCTGGTGGCCATGTGGTGGTATCTGCTATAGTCTGAATGTTTGTGTCCCCCTAAAATTCATATGTTGAAATCCTAATGCCCAATGTGATGATGGTATTAGGGGTTGAGGCCTTTGGAAGGTGATCAGGTCATGAGGGTGGAACCCTCACGAATGGGATTAGTGCTGGTGTAAAAGAGGCCCCACAGACCTTCCTACTCCCCTTCACTATGTGAGGGTACAACTAGACATCTACGACCAGGAAGAGGGCCCTCACCCGACCATGCTGCCACCTTGATATTGGACTTCCAGCCTCCAGAATTGAGATAAACAAATTTTTGTTGTTTATAACCTACCCAGTCTGTGGTATTTTGTTATACCAACCCAAACAGACTAAGATAGTATCTTATTGTGGTTTTGATTTGCATGAAGATGGAGTTTTTAATGGCTTAAAATTTGAGTAGGTGAAAAGAAGAGAGAGAAAATCTTGATCCCAAGGGTACTAAAGGAGGTGTAATTAAAGAAATGGAGAGCATACAGGCCAGACTGAAAAGCTAATTTGATAAGTAATAGATTTAAATTTTACTGAGTCCAGGTTAGGAAGAGAAAGCCAAGAAACTTAAAAACGTCAGAATCAGCTAATAATAAAGGAAATATATAAGTAGGAAATCTTAGACGAGACTAAATGAAGATGATGTATTCTATGTACACGCTATAGAATTCTATACATAGATCTGGGTAAAATGAATAAGAATCTTAGGAAAATACAGATGAGGGATGAGTTATCATTGTAGTGTTACCCACTTGTAGGTACATATATTTTTATTTCAATGCTATTCCTACTTAATAAACCTTTTGAGTTTTATTATGCAGTTATAATTTTATCAAGTTGTAATGTAAATATTCTTGAAGAAATGTACAGCCATATTAATTAGTCATGAAGTATAGAGAACACAGATAGACTTACTAATAATTTTTGTGTCCAAATCATGGTGTGTCTTCTGTATTTAAAGAACTTTCAGAACTAAAGGAGATATCAATTTTGTGTGTTTTCTTTGGTCTCCCTGGACTTTAATAATTTAGGATAATCTACTTAGCACTCTGACCATTGTAAGCTAATGTTTTTTTTAAAGTAAAATATTACATTAAAGGAACATTACATTAACTTCCTTTGCATACACTTAAAACATCCACTTATAAAATTTTCTTTTTATAACATCCTGCAAATTCATAACTCTCCAGGGCTTCCCTGGTGGCGCAGTGGTTGAGAGTCCGCCTGCCGATGCAGGGGACACGGGTTCGTGCCCCGGTCTGGGAAGATCCCACATGCTGCGGAGCGGCTGGGCCCGTGAGCCATGGCCGCTGAGCCTGTGCGTCCGGAGCCTGTGCTCCGCAACGGGAGAGGCCACAGCAGTGAGAGGCCCGCGTAACGCAAAAAACATAACTCTCCAAATTTCAATTTCATAGTTTTGCCATTTTTGGTTAAGAAAGTACATTAACTACATTAAAAAAAATAAACTATTTCTCTGTTTCTTTTTTAGGTCCTATATTAGAGATTCCCAAGCAAGATTTTTTTCAAGAAGCAAAAACTCTCATTGCCCAACACTATAAGAAAATAAATGAGGTTAGTGCTTTGCATTTATCTAACACTGTATTTTTCAGGAAACTAATAGCAATTTTTATATACTACAATAATTGATCCAAATGATTGCATGAACCCTAATAGATTTTGAATAGAAGAGAAAATGAAATCCTTACTACCTATAAAAATTGATTTCAGATTGCATTTAAAAATTTAAAATTAAAAAAGATTTTTCAGCTCTACAGCTTATTTAATTACATATATTTTAAGTTTGCACATTTAATTTAATTTTTAATGTCTCCTGTTGATGAATTATAACAACTTTTTGTATTAAATATCTCAAGTAAATATCCCTCTCTAAACACTGTTAGGCAAAGCTAACAGATAAAATATACTGTGAGAGGCGTCTCTCTTCTGCCACCTGCATGACATGCTTACCTGTATCTTCTCCTACATCACTTTGTATTAGGACTGTTTACTAGTCTAATAGCTCCTTGAGGGCAGTAACTGTCTTTTTTTGAATGTTGCATCTCTAGCAGTAAGCCTTGTGTCTGGCTCAATAAATAATTGCTTAATGGCATGGATTTGGAAGGTGAGAAGGAATGAAAGGGAAAGGGGTGGCAAAGAGGCAGGAGGGTGGGTACAGGGTGAAATTTTGGAGGAGAGCATCTACAGAGGAGACGGATAATTTGGGGAGCAGCTGCCATTGTGACAATGGGCCTTTGGGGAGACAGGTGAGGGCAGGGGACTTAGGATGGTTTACTGTGTGCCACACTATTCTTCTCCATTTTGAATACTTTAAAAAAAAACAAACAGAATTTTAAATAAAGATTTTAAGTATTTTTCCATGCTTACTGTGAGGGGGAAGAGGATTATAATTTTTACATATGTTTCTTTTGAATGGTCCTCTAGGCTGAGACTGACCATAGGTTTTAATCTTGTAATCAACATTGTTAACATTGCTTAACTAATTTTTGCCTCTAATCAATTAGAAGTATTTGATTTCACTAGTAGGCGTGTGAGATGAAAAGTTCACTGTCTTCACAGTTAGATAGCTGTGCCTTAGAACCTTGACCTATTTTTAGAATTTTATCTAATAATAACAGCATAATATTCTACCTTTGGTTGCTTGGTAAAATGTAATACTAGTCTACTAAAACCTCCTTATTGGCATCTTCTATTTTTTTTTTTTGACCATGTCAGGTCTTAGTCGCGGCATGGGGGATCTTTCCTTGTAGTGCGCAGGCTTCTCTCTTGCTGTGGCATGAGGGTTTTCTCTTCTCTAGTTGTGGCGTGCAGGCTCCAGGGCGCGTGGGCTCTGTAGTTTGCGGCCCGCGGGCTCCCTAGTTGAGGCGCGGGTTCAGTAGTTGTGGGGCATGGGCTTAGTTGCCCCGCGGCATGTGGGATCTTAGTTCCCCAACCAGGAATTGAACCCGTGTCCTCTGCACTGGAAGGCGGATTCTTTACCACTGGACCGCCAGGGAAGTCCCCTTATTGTCATCTTGAGTTGGCAACAGCTTGAATTTGTCTAAATCTTTTCTTGTGGGGAGGAGGAGAGCTGTAGCTCTATCTGTGGGCCAGAGAATTACTAGACTAAAACAATTATAATTGTTTGGATAATTGCCTGTCAGAGACCTGGGACTGTATTATTTTTCTGTTGCTCAAAGTAGTCAAAATTAATAAACAATTAAGTGATTGAAAGGATCTAAAATACATATTCAATTAGTAATATGCTTTTTTTGAGAATCTACCTCCATGTATGAGCAGTTATTTCTGGTTCAACAGAGAGTTTTGGGGGTGTTAGCATTTTTTTGACATTTGAAGATTCTCCAAAGATGGTTGAAAATAAATTCTTATATGTCTATTTGAAAACTTCTATTTTAAAATGGACTTTAAAGCGGTATTAGAAAATATCACATTTGAGGAAAAAATTACTATTTTAAAATTCATATATTTTTTAAGTTGAATGTAACCCTCATGCTTGTTAAGGGCTTTTGGAGAACTATAAAGGATGACATCTGCTTTATCTGATTATTGTCATGTGCTTTAAGTTAATCTTATACAGTAAGGTACTTTGTAAAATATATTTAGTGGATATAATTTTATTAATTTATTAACAAAATTTATTACATAATTTTTTATACAGTTAAAATTAAATTTTATTAAATTTATTTTTGTTTTGTTCATAGAATAAAGTTCCAGGTACTTCTATAAATGTCTTTAGAAATAAACATCAGAAAACGAAATCTAGGAAATTCATACCTTTGGAGATCAAAGAAAAGGAAACACTTGATACGGTCCGAGAACTTCAGGCAGCATACAAAATGATTTGTTTTCCCAAAGACTGTTCCAAAAGTGGACATTCTGAGGAGGCTCCATCACGCACTTCTTTCAAGGAGCCACACATTTTCAATGTAAAAAAAAAATACAAGGGGTCTGTAGATCTAATTGTGAAAGGTAAGTTTTTGGTGGAGCAAAGACATTTAGCAAGCCAGCAGGCAAAACTGTTTGCTTATGGTGTGCTTGTAATGGAATTTCCTTGTTCAAACAAAATCCTACACTTTAAATGTTAGCAGTGAAAGGTAGGGAGGCATGATTAAAAGGGCTGCTAACCTCTGGGAGCCACCAGATACTGAGAAGAGGGCATCCTAACGGGAGAGAGGAATGCAGGGGAACGAAACGGGTTAGCCACTTCTTCCAACAGACACTGTTCCTAGAGCATGCAGAGGCTCATGGCTCTGGATTCTGTTGTTGAGCAGAGTAGGTAGGGTAGGCAAGCTATTTGTGAGTGTGTCCCCCCAAAACCCTAAAGGGATTTTTGGGAGCTATAGAGTTTCCTTTAAGCCAATTGTGATAAAGGTTTATTCTCTTTCAGGAACTTGGTAAGGTGGAACCTGGAGGTCTATTTAAGCAAAGTTATACTGTTTTCTGAGACTAACTGGTTTTCCTGGCTGGAATGACCTCTTAAAGTACATTTCTAGTTATAAGCTTTCATAACTTCATCTGCATTTTCCCTCTTTTGTTATTGCTTATTATGTTATTCATTCATTTGAATTTTTTCATTCAGTGAGTGCCTGCTCTGTGCCAGGCAGTATGTTAAGAGTTGGAGAAACAAAGCTTAAAAGGCTTAGAGAGTAATGGTGGGGATAAATACTTGGGTAATTTCTTATCATATAGTGTGACAACTGCTGTACTAGAGTCAGTACAAAGCATTATGGAAGCACTGAGGAGTAACCAACCAGATGCCAGAATGAAACTTTCTCAGATGAGATCTCATTAGAAATGGGTTTTACGGAGAAGTTTGTTAAAGGTAGGTGGTAACAGGAAAGGCCATACTGAACCGTGGGAGAAAAATATTAAAGCTCTGAAGGACAAAAGAAAGTGATATGTTTTGGGAAAGGAGAGATATGGTAAGAAATGAAGTTGGGGAGAAGGGTGAGGCTAGGTTTTGATGTGAATATAATAGCAGATCTAGGAGTTGACCCTGTGTGTAATGGAGAGCCAGTGATGATGGGGGTGAGGTATGACCAATTCTTTCTGTTTAGAAAAATAAAACTGGTGGTAGAGGCTGTGGAGAGAATGGTGCCAGAGAGATAAGAAAGGAAGCTGCCCAGGAAAGAGATGGTCCATGTAAAGGATGGCAGGGGCTTAAAGTAGGGCAGTAGTGAAGCATGAAGTGTGGAGGAGGGATGTTCCAGCAGCATTTCTCAAAGTGTAGTTTTTAGAACACTAGTCCTGAGTGATTCGCCTTGACATAAGTGTTCTTGGTAAGGTGAGTTTGAAAAAATGCATCTACTTCTTGGAGATTCATATTGAGCATTAATACATTGAAAACTCTAAGAAATACTACAGAAAAGAAATCTGTTTAATGTTTTTTAACCTGGCTATCACCAATTTGTTTGACCAAAGAATTCCTAAAGAAAGATATTCAGGTTTCTAGACTGGAAAGCTCAACAGACATCATTAAGCTGAGTTAGGAATTCAGAAGGAGAAGCAGATTTAGGGCAGGTGAAGAAAGGGATGTAAAAGATAACAAATTCAGTTTTAGACCTATTAAGTAGACATGCATATGGAGATAACCATTAGAAAGTTGGAAATGGAGGTCTGACACCTAAGAGAGAGATAGAGGAAGATTCAAGATTGATGTTGTGGGTTGCTGCTGTACTGAAACTGTGGGGTTCATGCATTTGTTCAATCAACATTTATTTACTAGGTGAGATATAGAGAGATAAAAGATATGCTACTTGCCCTCAAGAAGTTGAAATTTGCTATATATAATTTGTGTGTGGTTGGATGAAGGAGGATAAATACATGATTATAATACAGTGTGACCGACTATAATAAAAACAAGCTCTACCGCTTTGAGATCAATTGGAAAGATACCTGATTCAAATTTAGGAATAGGGATGGATTCCCAGGAGATTTAAAGTCTGGTAAATTTTGAAGGATGAATAAGTGTTAACTCAAGAAGAAAGAAAAGTCCTATCTAGTCAGAGCGTCTAGTGTCTACATGACAATCAATATCTGAGAAAGTAATTATAGTGTACTTGAGGGAACTGAAATAATTTTACATAACTGGCTTAGGATTGGGGAGTAATTAGAGACGAGACTAGAAGAACATTGAATTTTAACCTAAAAGTAATCCAGATGTTTTAAAGAAAAGTTGCAGTGGTCACATTTGCATGTTAGAACATATACTGGCAGCAGAGATGAGGTATGATGAATTTTGGAGGCACAGAGACCAATGAGGAGACAGTAACTCCCACGAGAAAGGATGACTTGAAATAAGGCAGTGGCACTGGGGATAGAACTGAGGGGAGAGATTTTAGAAATATTTGAGAAGTAGAGTTATCTAGATTAGGTCAACAATAAGGTGGAACATAACAGAGAAGGGCTGTAGGATTCATTGGCTTAGTGGTACTGAGTGGCAGCATGGAAACAGATACAGCAAATTAAAGGGTTGGAGATGCTTCTTATGTATGCAATAAACTGGAATCTAAACCATGTATCTACTGAGCTTTGTAGCTCTAGGTGAAGAAGTTGGGAAACAGCATTATTAAAATATGTTGGTGGTTTGGGCTGCTTTTGGGAAGTTTTTATAAAAAAAAGAGATGAAGTAAGAAAAGTATTGGCTGGTTTGCAATCAGAAGTGAAAGAGCATAGAGAGGTACCAAGTATTTGGGTCCTTGGTTTTGAGCAAATATCTACTAAGACTTATCATTGTAACAAAAATCAGATTAAGGGTATGTTTTTCCCAACCCAACTCATTGTTTCAGATGACCTAAAGGCACTTACTGTTGAGAGACTAAGGCAGGGGGTAAAGAAGTGAGGATACAAAGGATATTTTAAAGCTATGTATAAAAAAAAGAACTTTGAATGTGGTTATTGGCATGTAGAATTGGAAGAAAATTGATTAAAACGTCTACCAAGTATTTTAGAGGATTTCGTTGCCAAAGAAACCATGAACCTTGATTTAATTGAATGTTCAAAAGTAAAATAACCTGGCTTTGTCTGGAAGTGGAATACAAAGGCTATACAGTTTCCAAGTAGGATAATAACAGGATGTGGCCAAGGTGCAAGGAAAAATCTTCCCAGAGTTGACCCGGGGTCAATAAAAAAGTGAACAAGGGAGTGCTGCTCAGAACAGAATCCTTGTCTACTCAGAGAATTTCCCCACCTGCAGTGTAGGGGACTTCTCAGTGCCTCCCCAGCAGAATTCCATAACTTCTTTGGCCTAGTGATTGCTATGCATCTTCTCATTTCCCCTTTCACTAGTGGAGTTTTTACTGAGGTTATCCTATACCTGCTCCACTACTGGCTGCTGTGTGCTTTTGGAGAAAGGTGGAAATAATTTATGAATTTGGTGCACATTATTATTAGACCAGAAGGAGCCACATCTGGGCCTGATGGGAAAGACTACAAACAGCCCGAGATCCTGGGCACTGAGCTGGATGTAGTGCCTTGGTGGAACTTTGGGTTGTCTCCTTTGTGTCGTGTCAGAGGATAAGAATGGATATTTGATGTCCAAAAGGACAGACTGTGGCAGAGACTTGGCTATATGCTCATCAAACTTATTATATCCTTTTCTTCCTGGGTACTTGGCTAAATTACATTTCTCATGTCCCTTGTAGTTAGGAGGAGCTATATGACTGAGATTTGGCTCAGTGGATTATAGCTGGAAGTGATGCACATCCATAAAAATGTCTTGTGCTCTCAACATGGCTCTCCACATTTTCAAGTATAAAGACTCTTTTTCAACACTGTTAAAACAATTGCAGTTTCACTCATGGGAGAGTGGTAAAAGTGCTTTTAATATCTGTTGCTTGAAAAACTTTTGTTTGGACATTGAGTAAATATACAAAACTTGGTGAGTGAGAAAAAATGGTCATGACTTGATCCCTCACGGAACTTGTAGTCTAACTGAAGAAACAGATATTAATTAAATCATCACTTATATACAGATTGAGAGTATAGGACATATGAATTGGACCTGGTCTGGTGGTCAGCAAAGGCTTCCTAGAGGAAGAGCTAAGATGTGAGAAATGAGAAAGAATTTCTTAGATGAGGAGTAATTCCTGCTTGGAGTTCTAGGCCATGGGAAAACTATTTGCAATGGCCCAAGTGAGGGAAGCACAGACGTACTTTCAAAGAAGTGCAAAAAGAACAAATGTGCCTGCAGTTCTGAGAAGGAGCTGGAGAGGGGTCAGCTGCAGCTGTCTGAAAGGCGGAACCTTGTTGTCAGTGATGCTGTAGGACATGTTCAACAACTGGCTGTGGTGGGAGGAGGGAGCAAGCCTAATCTGTGGTTTTTGCCGATTTCCATAGTGTAAATACTCTCACATAGCCGATTTCAAGCTACCAATATGACATCACTGATCACTGGAGTTGGGAAGAGATGCTCAGTCTGCTCTCTGGAGCATTTTGGCAAACACCGTCCATATAGCTTGAGATCCTCTCGGCTCACTTCTTATTCCTTCCCCTGCTGTGGTGAGGTTCCTTCCAGGCTTCCCCAGCTCCTTCCAGGCTTGGGACACCCACAGGAATGGGCTCAGCTCTGACACATGAGCAGCCCAGTAAGGGAGGGTGAGGGCTGATGGATAATGTTTCCTCCTTTCTTCCCCTGGGCGGAAGGGTCTCAGTTACATTCTATAAAGCTTCTCAGAAGGTCCCAAATAGTTAAGCAACCAGTCTCTTGTGGTGGTGGTCAACTCAAAAAGGATTCTTACATTATTTCTCACTTCTTTCTTGTTTTATTTTTTTCCCTCATTGTTCATTCCTGTTCCGTAAGCTCAAGTCCTTAAAATACTCCCTTGAAAATATTTTGGTGGCAAGTTGTCAGTACTTGCTGAAAGATTGGGGATGGAGTGTGAGGGAAAGGAAGATCAAGGAAGGGTGATTCTTAGGCTTTAGGCCTGATGAACTGGAAGATAAGAATTGCCATTTCCTGAGATTGGGGAGAGAGAGAGATAGAGAGAGATGCAGTTTTGGAATAGGCAGAAACCCAGAGTTGAGATTTAGACGCATTATGTTGAGGTTCTTTTTATCAATACATACATATATAAATGAAAATGTCTAATAGGTAGTCTGTTATGTAAGTGTGGGCATATAGAAAAGGTTGGAGTCATTAACGTAGAGATCAATGTCCAATAGAAATATGTTCAATAGAAATGAGAGCTACAAAAGTTGTAACTGAAAATTTCCTAGTGGCCACATAAAAAGTAAAAAAAAAAGGCAAAATTAATTTTAATAATAGATTTATTTAACCTAATATGTCTAAAATATTATTTTAATAATTAGTATAAAAATTATTAAGGAGATATTCTACATTATTTTCATCTTAAGTCTCCAAAATCCAGTGTATATTGTAGAAATTGGACTAGCCACATTTCAAATGCTCAATAGCTACAGTTGATGAGTGGCTACTCTATCGGACAGCAGAGGTATAGATTTTATTTACAATCACAGACTTAGATTAGATCATCTAAGAAGTAAATGTAGGTAGAGAAAAAAATCCAAGGACTAAGTCTTTGGGGGTTTCTAATATTTAGGGAGTAAGAAGAGGAGTACTCAGCAAAGGAAGTGGAAAAGAGCAGCTAGGAGGGAAATCAGGAAAGTGTGAAATATGTTACTCATGTTTCAATCAAGGAGGAGAAAGGCCTTAGGAGGAGCAAAGAAAGCTCATCCATTGTCAGAGGAAGGCGGGGTCATGGGCACAGACACAGGCCTTTTGGTAGATTAGGTGGTGTGGTTGCTTCTATTTTTCAGTGAATTTAGAAGTGAGGTCTTCACTTGAGGATGGGATGGGAAGTATTGGAGTTCTGAGGTGTGAGGAGAAGGGTGAGATAAACAAAATCTGGGAAAGAGTGAAAGTTACTGGACTATGAAAAGATAGTTTGCTGTGAAAAATAAAATCCACCCCCCACCCTTTTTTAAGAGAAAAGAGAAATGATTGGGAAGTGTCAATAAAGATCAAGGAAGAGGTTGACTTTATCCTTAGAGTATGGAAAGGGTGTAACCCCTTGAGAGTTGCTGAAGAAGCTATGCCCTTAGGAAAATAAGAACCAGAAGATAGGGGAACATACAGAGACATAGCTAGAGTGTCAGTTTAGCTGATGAAAGACCTGATGTTTCTTAGGGCACAGTGAAGGGTTTTGGGGGTGATTCAAGGAAGGAGGAAATATTGAGGGTCTGTGGAGATTAAGGTAAACAGCAAAGAGAGTGAGAAGACTAGTTCTCAGGGTCTCTTAGAAAAGGTGAGTAATCCCATCTTAATGATGGTCTGTCTCTGGGACCAAATCCCAGCACCGTCTCCACTAAGAAGCTTGGGGGCCCCCGCTGGCCCCCGCCCGCGCACAGCATCCTCAGTGGCCCTTCATCGTAGCGGCCCTGCCTGATTGGACCACACCGGCTCTGAGTACCTTTGGGTGTCTGGGGCGCTTGCAGGGAGAGGGGTTCGCCACCCGACACCAACACCCAACAAGTGCAATTAATGCGACCCGGGCCTCGGTCCTTCCAGAAGTTGCCGGGGTTCCGCTCCTGGAGTCCTGGAAAGACTGCAGAAAGTCGTCCTGTCGCATGTAGCTCCTCTTAAATGTAGAACAATGACCAAACGCCATAACCACTGTGCCGTCTAGGTCACCAGCCAGGCCGGAAAGGTGGCGGGGCTTTTCTTTTGGGGGGTTGTTCTCTTTAGTAGTTTGTAATCACGAGGCCAAGGTTTTGGGGAGTGGGCATGGGAGAAAGGAGTGAAGGATTGATTAGGAGCACAAGGAGGACAGTGGTCCTCCTGACAATCCTATTATAGGCTCTGTTGAAGTCAGAGACATTTTACTAGGAAAGTTTGCATGTGTCCCACCAGACAGCTGTGAAGGGCTGATCTCAGAGTTTATATTTAAATTAAAATTGCAATTCATTTCTCCAGGTTCTTATCTCAAAAAGTGTATATTAAGTCTGTAACTTGGATCTATTTTTTAAACATTTCCAATATTCACTTCAGTGTGAATGGATGCATGATCTAAGATATCAGTCACATTAATTCCAGAACTTGATTAAAGTTTGTGAGATTAGAAAGAAAAGTGAGTCCTGTGTGTGGGGTATATGTGCCTTTTGCTCATGCTGCATTGACAAATTTGGTTGCATTACCTTCGATAAGCTGAACATCTTATGTGAGGACAGGACAAACATTCCTTGAATTTAATCCAAGGATATCAACTTTAAAAATACAATGTAACAATTATAATATCAAATATCTTTAGTAAATATGTACCCTGTGTTTGCATGTAATACATGCCCATATTTTTCTTAATAGAGCAAAATAAAAAAATATGAAATGATTTCCTTTCTGAGTATATAGCTATTCTACAGTGCTGCTTAACCAGTTTCTGTTTTCATGCTGCCAGCAACTCATGGGTCTTGATAATTAGAAATCACATGTAAAACTCAATTTTTTTTAATATACATTAAATATTAGTTTATAGTTACCATATATTATATAGTATTCATCTATGTATGCATTCCCTTGGGAACAAAAAAATACGTAGGTCTAATTTGAGTCGTTTAAATTTGAAAACAGATTTTAGTTAATCTCAATAAGATGTTGTGATATTCAGGTCAAGCAAATATATTTAGTGGATATTGGATTGTTCCTTAGCCAATTTGGAAAGGAGTATGTGTGTGTGCTCCAAATCACAAATCTATTCCTTTAAATATAAAATGAAGGCATAATGAATTTTAACAATGCTTTAAGATAAAGAATGTTCATGCTTTAAGATTAACAGTGTTTATAAAGTCTTTTATATTTTGATGACTTTACGTATACTAGGATATTAACAAATATATTAATACTATTTTTTTTACTCATTCTCACAAAATTATTTGGAGGAACTTAAGACCAGCTTCCATAACAATTTATAAGAAACGTGGAAGCTAGAGATTTTTTTTTTAATGAAGTGGAAAAGAAAATTGAATTAGATATTACAAAGTAATTTGATTTTTGAAGATTTCAAACATATCTTCCTCCATGTATGAAAACAGACTATAATTGAGGTATTTCTAAATGAGGGAATAAATTTGGGATAATGTCTTTAGAGATCATCATACAGAATTTTGCAAGTGCTTCTCTGCTTCTCTTAGTTTCTTTCTGCTTTAGATATCTATGTTTCTTCCCATTTCTTGTCAGGAATTTTCTTTTGCTTATCTATAGTATTGAAGAAAGAACCTCAACACAATTCTTAAAATTAGCAACTGAAAAGAATTATATATCCGAGCAGCCAATGTCTTGAACATAGTCCGTTCTAATTTATGCTTTTTCTCTTTTTGTACTGACCTTGTGAGCTCTGAAATAGAAAGATGCAGGATGGAGACTCAAAGTAAGACAGGAGACCCTGTGCCTCTGTAGTAACATGGTTTACCACATTGAAGTAGCCACAAAGTTCATAACTTTTAATAAATTAATAGCATCTTAAATATGAAAATTATTAAAACATTATAAAGGATTTAGAGACAATAGAAAGGCATTCTTTTTGCCATCTACCTTCTACTAATTCTCTTACTAGCCCCGAGGACAGCTTACAGAGAACAGAAATCTTAGACTAGATTAGTGACTTACAGAGATTTTCTGATGAAGCACATTTGTTCCATGCTTTGCATTTGACAAGGAACACAGGCAGAGAAGAGTTAGGAGGCTAGTGACATACCTTCCAGTGGGCAAGGGTCCTTCCTAGGTCATTCGTGCATAAGCTTATGTACAAGTAAATAATACCAACTTCTCTGAGGAGGTAAACTGAGAGCAAGTTGCTTCCTAGAAATGGCTTCCTGTTTGTAGTGAAAACCTTCTTCAGTGGACATTTGTTATTTTGGGTCGGCCTCTCAGTGTCTTTTAACCTGACCTCTGTTAGCAACACTCTGATTTGACTTTGGAGAAATGCCCTCCCACTATGAGTTTGTGCAATTTGAGCAGGGCTGTCACCCTACCCCCTAGCTCCAGGGTTGGCATGTGATTCAGGCACAGTCAGTGAGAAGAGTTCATTCTCCTGGCCACAGCGATGGGTGGAGTGATTGGGTTTAAACCAGCAAGGATGTTGTGAGCTCAGAGGTACCAGAGAACACAACAGGGAATTCCAGTCTAAAATCAACATGGGAGAGTGAGCTGAATGATGCAGAGAAATCAAGTGCTTATGACATTGTTGGAGCCTCTAGCCCAAGCTTTGCTGAAGACAAATGTTACCTGGATTTTTCAGTTTGTATGAATTTGTGAATTTTCCTCTTTTGAGAAAGCAGCATAGTTTAGTGGCTCCCTGGAATGTAGGAATTCAATGCCCTAGATTCAAATCCCAGCTTTCTCACTCATTTGTTTCTTCTATTTCTTTAACCTAACTTGGTTTTCTGGTGGTTTTCAGTGGTTGTCTGATGGAAACACCTTCCTCATCTAGTCATTGTTGAAAAAATTACACTTAAAGTGTGTGTAGTAGGCTGAGTAATGACCACCCAAAGATATCAGATCCTAATTCCTAAAACCAGTAACTGTTACCTTCTTTGGGAAAAGTGTCTTTGCAGATACGATTAGATTAAAGATCTTGAGTTAAAGAGATTAGCTAGATTATTTTAGTGGGCCCTAAATGCCATCACAAGTATCTTTATAAGAGAAAGCCAGATGGAGATTACAGACACACAGAAGAGGAGACATAGTGTAACCATGGTGGCAGGGTTGGAATGATATGTCCACAAGCCAAGGATTGTGGGCAGCCACCAGAAGCTGGAAGAGGCAGGAACAGATTTGTCTATAGAGCCTCTGAGGTGCACAGCCCTGCTGGCACCTTGATTTTGGACTTCTGGCCTCCAAAACTGAGAGAGAATAAACTTCCGTCATTTTAAGCTACCCAGTTTTGGGTAATTTGTTACGATGGGCATAGAAAACTAATATAGTATACTTACAAAACGAGGTTTCAATTCTAGACGTCACTTAATTTTTTTGTTATAATGAGTACCGAAGTGTGATCAATGGGCTAATTGTTTCGACTTGCATTTCCTCATTCATGTATTTATTCAGCAGCTCTATTAAGCTCCTACTTGAGCCAGGCGCTGTGTACCATGGGCCCTACTCTCATGGAACTTTCAGTTTAGCAGCAGTGAATTACCCTTTCTCTCTTTTAAAAAATATAGATATTGTAGGGGTTTTTTTTGTTTTGTTGTTGTTTTGTTTTTTCTGGTGATGGGAGTGGATAACCAGGGTTATAATAAGGAACACTGCCCTTTCCCTTCTGAGTTTGGAGCCAACTGAATTGAGGAATAAGACCCAAGAACTGGGCAGATGGAGATTGAAACGTTCATTTTGTTACAGAGAAAGCTGATGAGAGAATTTGGCTCTGGGTAAGTAGCCCGGTAGCTTGTTAATGCTCTCCTAGAATGAAACTCACCTTCCCAGTCGTAGGCAGTATTTGCCAGGAGCAACCTCCCACTCCTGCCCTCTGCACAAAGCAGCACATGTCCTCTAACTCAGCCTTGCAGTGCAGAGGAGAGTTTACTTGCTGCCTCCATGCTGGCAGGCTGGAGAAACACCAAAGGGACTAGTCAGAGTGAGGAAGCGGGCTGGTGAGTCAGGCCTTCTACTCACCAACCAAAGCCTTGAACTATTCTTTCTAGCGGTACCCTCATGTCTCTTGTATAACTGAGCTAAGAGAAAGAATAAATGTATCTGTGCTCCTCAACGAAACAAATTCCTAGCATCAGAGGTCACTATGTTACTAACTACTTGTGGGATTTGCCTAGAGTCTGAGGTTTACATACCTTTTGGAGGGTTTGGAAAAGGAACAGCCATGAAGTGGGTTTTAAGGTAATGAAATCTTTTACAGAGTGGCATGTAATTTCCTCCTAGCAATGCTAGGCACTTTGGGACATTAAAAAAAGTGTAAGCCATGGAACATTTCCTTCCTTTCAATGTATTATACGTTGTAGCCAAGGAACCCACAATTATTTCTGTCCTACTTTGTGGAAGTGGGTCAAACCCAATCCCTAACATTTGTATTACTTTAACATTTTTCAGGCACATATCTGATCATCACATCCTAATTGGTAAATCAAGCAAAGTTAACTTTAAACATTGAGGCTGAATTTCTTATTAGAATCTTAGTTGTCTTTCTGAGATCATACCTTTCTGAGATGGATATATGTTTATACAAAAGAAATCAGCAGAGGCTAACTTAAATGACTTCCCTTTTTACTAATTTTGAAATGGAGTTATTTTTCTTTGCTGTCCACATAAGCTAAAGAATCTTGTTAAGATCATAATCACATTTCCAGTAAGAAGAAAACTCTTTTGTCATTTTGAGCCTACATTATTAATGTGTTCCCCTAACTTGTCCCCCTGCCTCTGATCTAAACCTGACTTAATCTTTAAACAGAGTTATGTCAGAGTGATTTTTTGTGTGTGTGAAAAATGAAAATCCTACACTCTTTTTTTCTAAAATCCCTCAATGCTTCCCCAGAGCCTAGAGGATAGAGGAAGTGAAGTTATGTATTTTATGCATCCCAACTATGAATATTTTTAAAAACTTGATCAACCATGATAGAAGAAAGAGTGAATTATCTTTCTATTCTTTGTATGGAAAATATGAAATTTTTGTTGCATGAAGAAGTAACCAAACACTATATAGCCAAAAAAGTAGGAAAAAGAGTATTATAGAGGTATATCTGTTAGTTAGTTAACAAAGATGTTATTTTTTTGGATTTTGAAATGTTGTGATTATTTGTTAGTTTTTTAGAATTTGTCATTTGTGTTGATAACCACAAAAAACCCCCTTCTTTAATTCTAGCATTCACATTCACACCTCGTTTTGTGTTTCTGCTTTGACAGACACTTCCTTTAGTTAGGCCCCACAGTTTTATGTTTCAGTCCCCAGAATATCTGACTTCACCACCGATGGAGAGGCAAAGTTAGAAGCAGAACGACTGGAGGCTGTGGCTGTAAAACAGAAGCAGTGAGATGGTGACTTGGATTAGGGTGATGGCAAGTATGTAGGGTTTGGGTTTGTCTTGAAGGTAGAACCTTCAGCAGGATTTGCTGGTGAGTTGGTTATTGCATGTTATTGGAGAGACAGAGAAGAATCAAAGATGAGCAATTCATCAGCAAATCCTATGGAAGTTTCTACCTTCAAATCAAATCCCAAAAATGCTTTTGCCCCAAGTCACTGAGGATGGAGATGCCATTTACCAAGATGGGGGAATCTATGGGAGGAACAGATTTGATTCTTATGAGAGGTTCAGTCCTATACTGTCTGAGATGTCTGTTAAATATCTAGGTGGAGTTATTGAATAGAAAGATGGTTGTCTGGGTTTGGAGTTCCTGGCAGAGGACTAGACTCAGATGTCATTTTGTGATACCTCAGCTTACAGTTAGTGTTTAATGCCCAGAGGCTCTATGATATGCCATGGGAGTGAGTTAGAGGAGTCCAAGGACTAAGCTGTGGAGTATTTAGAGGTCACAGAAATGAGGAGAAACTAGCAATGATGCCTAAGGAAGGAGCATTAAGTGAGGAGCAAAAAAGAAAACCCCAAAACAGGACAGAGATGTGCTGGAAACTGGGTGAAAAGGGTGTTTCTAGGAGGAGGGAGTGTTTCATCAACTGTGTTGAATTATGCTTATAGATGAAATAAGGCAAGGACTGAAAATTGACATTGAACTTAGCAATGACCTCAACATCTGCTGTTCTAACAGAGAGGTCAGTTACAAAGAATGGGTGAAGAGAAATTAGACAACAAGTAGAAGAACGACTTCAAGGAGTTGTAGAGGAGAACACAGAAATTGGGTGCCTGCTGTGGAGGTGAGATCAAGAGACAGTAGGTCTTTTGTTTTCTGATGTGGGCAATCAAGAGAAGAGAGGAAAATCACTAAGAGAGGAAGGAGAGGGGAGAATAGCCAAAGCAATGTCCTTTGACAGGGTGAGAGAGAGTCATGGACATATACACACTAACAAACGTAGTAAGGTAGATAGCTAGGGGGAAGCAGCTGCAAGGCACAGGATATTAGCTCGGTGCTTTGTGACAGCCTGGAGGGGTGGGATAGGGAGAGTGGGAGGGAGGGAGACACAAGAGGGAAGACATATGGGAACATATGTATATGTATAACTGATTCACTTTGTTATAAAGCAGAAACTAACACACCATTGTAAAGCAATTATACCCCAATAAAGATGTTTAAAAAAAAAAAAAAAAAGCAATGTCCTTGAGAAAGCAAGCGGGTGAGAGCTGTTGTACAAGAAGAGGGGTTGCCTTTAGATTGGAATGTGGATGATTTTCACCTGCAGTAATGAGAGGGCACACAAAGTGTATGGATACAGATGCTCTCAGGAGGGCAGCTTTGGCAGTCTCTTTTGATTGCTTTTGTTTTCCCAGTGAAATTGAAAGCAAGGACATCAGCTCCAAGTAAGGTCAGGGGGCAGTGCTGGAAGTTTGAAGAGTGAGTAGAAAATATGAGCTAGAGAGGGGAGAGTGAATGGACTAAGGAGTTGTACTGTGATTGCTGGGTAACATTCAGGTCCACTTGAGTTCTTATTAACGAATGTGAAATGAGACCAATCATGTTTTTATTTCTCCCATCACATCAATTATCCAGGGTACAAATACCACAGAATAGGTGTAGACTTAGATTCAACTAGGGTTTTGTGTTTTCTCAAATGACAGAATGCGGTGGGCAGGGGTGATGGAGTTGGGAGTCTATGAGACAGAGTGGTCATAAAGATTGACTTTGGAATTTAAGCTGGCCTAAGATATGAAGGTGGTGAGGGAGAGTGAAGAGGTGGTGGTATCAATGAATTACACGTCCTGGTAGGGGTCAAAAATTGTTGGTGATGGGGAATAAATAGAATGTGGGGATTAGAGAGTAGGCAGCTTCCAATTGACATATCAAGGAGCAGTGACTGGTACTGAAGAGGATTAAGGTATGAACATGAACACGAAAGGCTCCTTGAGGACAGACAGTAGTTTCTTTTGGTTTTTATAACCCATACCTCAGCCTGACAGATATTCAATAAATGTTTCTGAATGAATTCAGAGAAAAAGTTGACTATCAGAATGGAGGGAAGGTGATGAAAGTAGGTCACTATGAGTCAGTGTTTTAATCAGCAACTGCATTTGTCCTCATGCATTTGTGGAGTGCACGGGACAAAAGACCCAAGCAGGTAAAGGGAACTTATTTTAATTTTCAGACTTTGCTAAATGCAAAAATGAGAACATAAACTACAGTGGGGCCTCATAACTGAAATCCCCCAGGAACTGAGGGCTCTCATGCAGCTTCTCCTGGTGGGACTGCTTTCCTCTGCTTTTCCTCATAGATGGGTCTCTTCTTCTCATCTTACACACAGACCAACATGGGCACCTGAATCCTAAGTCAGTGTGAACTTTTGATTTCCCTCCACACATCTAACTCAATTTCGTAGTGCTCATGATTCTGGAAGAGGGACATGATGGGCCTAGGTTGGGTTAGGTGATCCCAAAGCCACAGTCAGGACAGGAGTGATGGTGATAAGGTACCATTATGGCCACTTAGGCCCAACCTCACAGCAGAGTCTATAAACGAGAGTGGTTTGGGGGAAGGGGGGTGCATGGGACAGGCAAACCCAAACAAGTCAACTTTTTGTGAGGGCAGGGATCAGGCAGAAAAAAGCAAGACATGTTGAATTAAGCAAACATATTCTTGTATTTATAAGAACATATGCTTTAGCTAAAATAATCCTCTTATCAACTAGTTGATATTGCTAATTTTGCTAGCTATCATTACTATTAGCAAGCCTTGGCCACCCAATGTCTTCATAAACTTCTTTCCGTTTCCTCTGATGAGGCCGCTTATTTGTACCTTGACCTACTCAGTTGATTTGTATCAGAACGTACCAAGATAAGTTATTTTTCAGGTCAAATAACTTTTTTAAATTGACGTATAATTGATTTACAATGTTGCGTTAGTTCCAGGTATATAGCACAGTGATTCAGTTTTATATATATATATATATATATATATATATATACACGTGTGTGTGTGTATATATATATATATATATATACGTATATATATTCTTTTTCAGATTCTTTTCACTTATAGGTTATTGAAAAATATTGAATATAGTTCCTTGTGCTATGCAATGGGCCCTCAGGTTAAATAAGTTTTAAAATACAATACCCTTCTTCATAGCTCTCTACTACAGAGGTACTGATTAAGCCGGCATTGTAAGGATACCTTGGGCAGTAGCATCATGATGTATCAGTAGTCTTCCAGGATGAGGGGAAAGTGTCCTTATTACCATTTTAGAGGAGCATTAGGTACTCCTCCTATTTGTAGCTCCAATAACATCTATCAGGTTGCTTGCCTGTGTACTGATCTGGATTCCCTGCTAGAAAGTGAGCCTTTAGAGGGCAGGGATCATATGTGTCTTGTTTGTATCTGTATCCACAGTGCCTAAGCAGCAGAATAATGGGCTCATTTAGCCTGAAAGATATTCTATAAATATTTGTTGAATAGTGCAGCAAAGGGGGTGTGAGTATGTGTAAATTACTAACCAGGTTTAAGCAAGCCTGGTGGTTCTTCAAACTATTCCATGTAATATTGAGTGGATACTTCTGTTATAAGGTTCTGATCTCCCATGTTACAGCTTAAGGAGACCGTGTGTGTGTGTACATGTGTGTGAAGTGTGATAGTTACTGTACAGGATAAAGAGACGATCCTAATCACCATCTGGCGTAAAACAGCTGTTGCCTGGGCTATTCAGTGCCCAAGGCAGTTATTCATTTCTCTGGCCTGCATGGATACTTCCAAAATGATTCTGTCACAGCATGTGTATTCTGGCATTCCCTCTGAACATTGGTAAACCTGGAGCCAAGGATCTATTACTGCCTGAAGTGTGGAATGTGTGACATTGATCATCCCCTCCCTGAGCTGGCACTGCTCTGAAGCAGCCTAGGAACTAGGGAAATGAGCCCACTGCTAATCCATCTGGTTTTGATCCCATCGCACTTAATGAGTCAAAACATTTTTTTTAGAGATGCTTTATTTTTTTAACTATTCCAGAAGCCAATGAGTACTCTGACTATAGTCAGGAAAGTGTTTCATGTAGTCACTGTAGAGACATTCATGAAGACACATAAAGTGTTATCACATGTTTAATAGGTGCTCACAAGTACTTCCTATGTATGGAGTTGATGGCAGTTTCTACTGAAGTTTTTGATTTCCAGCTACACTAAATCCTAAGTGTGACCTTTAAGTAGTATTCAAAAATAGACTCAGAGGGGGGGACCTTAAAGATGGCGGAAGAATAAGACGCGGAGATCGCCTTCCTCCCCATGGATACACCAGAAATACATCTACACGTGGAACAACTCCTACAGAACACCTACTGAAGGCTGGCAGAAGACCTCAGACCTCCCAAAGGGCAAGAAACTCCCCACATACCTGGG
Source organism: Neophocaena asiaeorientalis asiaeorientalis (assembly GCF_003031525.2). Classification (NCBI taxonomy): domain Eukaryota; kingdom Metazoa; phylum Chordata; class Mammalia; order Artiodactyla; family Phocoenidae; genus Neophocaena; species Neophocaena asiaeorientalis. The sequence continues at coordinate 2,486,217 of NW_020175066.1, forward strand.
TACGGCAAAAAAAAAAAAAGACAAAAGAATAGGGATGGCACCTGCACCAGTGGGAGGGAGCTGTGAAGGAGGAAAGGTTTCCACACACTAGGAAGCCCCTCCGCGGGCGGAGACTGCGGGAGGCGGAGGGGGGAGCTTCGGGACCGCGGAGCAGTGCACAGCGACGGGTGCGGAGGGCAAAACCTTTGTGCCCATCAACAGATGAACAGATAAAGAAGATGTGATGTATATATGCGTGTGTGTATGCACATATATATATATATATGCATAAAGTGGAATATTACTCAGCCATAAAGAAGAGTGAAATAATGCCATCTGCAGCAACATGGATGGACCTAGAGATGATCATACTAAGGGAAGTAAGTCAGAAACAGAAAGACAAATACCATATGATATCACTTACATGTAGAATCTAAAAAAAATAATGATACAAATGAACTTATGTACAAAACAGAAACAGACTCACAGACTTTGAAAACTTATGGTTACCAAAGGGAAGAGGTGTAGGGGAGGGATAAATTAGAAATTTTGGATTAAAATATACACACTACTGTATTTAAAATAGATAATAAGGGCCTACTGTATAGCACAGGGAACTCTACTCAATATTCTGCAATAACCTCTATGGGAAAAGAATCTGAAAAGAATGTATATATGTATATGTAAAACTGAATCACTTTGCTGTATGCCTAAAACATATGTAAAATAAAAATTAAATTAAAAAAAAATAGACTCAGATACTTGGTTGTAGTTCTGTAAATAAATGACCTTTGATTTTTTATTTCTCAGTGAATGTTTGGAAATCTCTATATATCTCTACAAGCTGATTTTAGGAAACTAAAAATGCTTCCACTGTTGTTCGACTGGAAGCTAATTAATGGAGACTAAGACAGAGGGGCTACGGAATGTCATATATTGAGCATCTGCTAATTATTAGGCACTATGTTAAGCCATGCATTATCAAGTCTTGAAAGATAAGCAGATCGTTACTTGCGTTCCACAGATAAGAAAACTCTGGCTCAGAAAGAGACCTGCTCCAGCTGCTGGAACCTATTGGCAGAACCAGGATTTGAGGTCTTTCTGACTCTAAGGCTTGCAAACTCCTTCCACTCATGTGCTGGGCTACATCCTCTTTCTTGGTGGCATTAGGAGCAGTCCAGGGTGCTTGGAGGACTGAGGGTCTCTCAGGTGCTCCAGCGGTGTGGAAATGGTTCTAAATCTTTTCCTTAATTCTTGTCTGCCTTGAGCAAGTCACTTTTCTGTTTGCCTCATAAAACTCATCTCATCCTTGCTGCTTTAGAAAACTATTCTATTTTTATGAAGAGCTATGATCTTGCAGAAGAAAGGTGACATTTAATGTGCCCAACCTCATTCTTAGATAGTAATGAAAATGACACCTTTGTCATTTACATCCTGCAGCAATTGAATGCTTTTCCAGTTCTTCCAAAGATGGTTCCAAGTGGCAGTGTTGTTTTTAGTAAGTCCTCATAGAGGCATCCTGTGGATGAAAAGGAAGAATGCCAGGGAGTGGTGGCAGTCAGGTAATTCAGCCCTGATTGCTTGTGTGGATCTGTAGTCAAGTGTTCGACTACTGGCTGCTGCTTTCGAGTTCCTGTCTGACCAAAGCCACAAAGACCTGTTGCATTTCAGAAATTGCCCCAGAAAAGAAATGACATCTGAGGCGTCTATTGTGCTATGGATTGGAGAGCTCAAGAATTCCCGGGAAATGAACATATAGTTGTTGATAGTAAAAATGAAAATACAGCTAGTGTTACACAGATATCTTAAAGGTTAGAATGTTAGCTTTCGGATGAACTTCGGCAGTTGCTTTCTTTTCTTTTTATTGTGAAAATGGTGACCGTTCTACATTTACCCAGAGAATCATTTCTAACAATACCATACTCGTTAATGGGAGAGTGTTGGTTTTCTTGAGCGGGAAGAGCAGCAGGAATATGGGGAAGGATGGACTGTTTCTGGAAAAGAGGTGAGGGCATGATTACTTTGCTGGGCCAATAATAATCAACTGCTCCAAAATGGCCATAAAGGTATTCTTGGTGTTCCTAGACAGTTTCCAAAATAAAATTATGTGAGTAGTTAGAATTTAGCCATTATACCGTGTGTTTACAATTTTAGGATCCAGTGCTAGAATTACCAAGGCCTTGGGTTTATACTGCCCAAGACATTTCTTTGCCTGGCTTTTAAATGAAACCTTTCTAAAATTTGTACATAGTGCTTTTGCCTTGTTTAAAGGAAAAAAATCGCTATAACTGGAACCCCAACTTTTTCAAAACTGCCTTTTGCAACTGATTTTATTTATTTACAGATCTATTACACTTAGAAAAAGATTTATGGCATCAGCAGTAAAATCAAAAGAGTGTGTGACTTTTCTCTCATTTATTTCCTACAGAAATTTTAATCATCCAGATCTCCAGATTTGGGTCTCTTACCCTTGAAAAAGGAATATTTTTCAAGTGTTGATTTTCACTGTAACTAGAGGTTTTACTTCTATTGAGGTTGGCCTTCAAGTTTTATTTTCTTGAACCTGGAGTGAATTTCACATCTTCCTAGATTTGTTCCTGTGTCTGCAGCCCTGATATAAACGTCCCATCCATGAGGGGAATATTTGCACTCCTTAAAGAAGCAGCTTCTGTGGCTGGGGAGGGTGGGTAACAAGAAGACCTCGAATTTGTGCGTCCATACTGTGAACATAGTCCAGAATGATGGTCTGTGCGTGGAGGATAATGGGAGTCTAATAAGCGTGTCACACTTAATAAACTCTCTGCATCTGCTTGGGAAAGAATCTGAGATATAGAAGTGAAAATAAAAAATCAAGGTCTGGTTCTCTTGCTGCATGATCTGGCCAAATTATTTAACACATTGGATCCTCAGTTTCCTATTTTGTTAAATGGTGTTGATAAAAATAACTGCTGACTACATTGCTGCAAGGACCAAGTGAGATTTCTTTGTGAAAACATAATGTAAACTAGAAAATAGCAGGCGCATTATTAATGACTCGAAAGACTCATGAGAACATATATGCTGATACAGAAAAGCTGTGGTTGTCTGTCGGTGTAAATCAGTTACAAAGTACTTTTGCAAAAAGAAAATTTATCTGGAAATATGAGTGGGTTGACTGTGTTCCCTCCCGTCTTTTACTTCCCCTTAGTCAGCAGATCACATTCCAACTTGACACCAGGTAGGGAATCTAAAGCTTGGTATGATACATTTGCCTGGTGGTTATCTGAAAACTAATGTTCTAGTTTTATGTAAATGTGTTCAAGTTACATTGGCGCCCAAGTGTATCATTTGGTTTTAAAGTTTCATGTATCATGTGCTTTTAAGGAGTTAATAAAACCTTAACTACTTAATAAACTGCTAGGGAACAACTGTGACAAATGTTGGCATCAAATATACTGGGGAATAAAGTTTTCAGCAGAAGTGTCTTAATTAGGAGTGAGGCCAGGTTCTATTCTCTATTTCACCTTGGTTTCTGCTTCTGGTCAGCTTTATAGCCTAGAGTTTCGTGATTGGCTGCACATGAGTTAGATTCCTGTTCTGTGTGGTGGTTAATACCGTTGGCAAGTCTGTGTAGATAAACAACAGAAAGAGTGCCAAATCCATTTGAGGACAAACAGCAGGTCGTGGTTTGGCAAGCATCCTTGGTCCTTTCATGTAGACTTAGTTTTAGGCATGGGAAAAATATGACTCCTGATGCAAAGTGAAAAAATATGTCAAGGTGTTTGAGATATTTTGCCTAAAACAAATAATGGTATGAAATTTGTTTCATTTGTTGAGGAAAGCTAAGAGCTGGTAAGAAAACAAAGAAAGAAAGAATCATTTACAAATAGCTGTATACCTCACTTGAAAACAATAATCAGGAATTTGCATTTCTTTAAAGCCTTTCTGTTGGTGATAATATCCCTACCCCTATTTCTCAAAAGACAATTATCACATAAAATGGCTTATAATAGAAGTGTTATTGCTTTCCTGGCATTCAGCATGTAAGATTTTTATTGGTATACTTGTCCTTTCTTTTCTAAGCACCTGCAATTATATTTACATTCTGACAAAATATAGTAGAGGTGGCACTTAAATCTCCAAGTTTCTGTCTACGATCCTAAGCAATTTTAGTCCTTTCAGCTCTGCCTATTTTCTGTAACAATTTCAAGTGCAGTTAAGGCACAGAAGTATCATTTTGTAAAGCTTCCACAAAGACAGTGTATTTTGGGTTTTGGTGCTAGATAACATCACAGTTACGTGCTTTATAATTAGTTTGGCAGATCTAGAATTAGCTCAGAATCAGAACCTCAGCAGTGAGGCTGTAAGAGCTTAGCTTTGAATGTGGGAAAAATTTTGACTTTCTGTGTGAGGAAAGAAGGGGCTGAGGTGCTGGCATTTGTCTTCAGTAGTGCTGAGTGGTTGGTAGGATGGGCTGTTGATGGTAGTACAGTGAATTAGCTGACGGATGACAATTTGTGAGAACCAGGAAGAAGGAAGATCACAAACACCACACGAATTCTATTCCTGGTTCTAGATGAAAATATAAGACTCTTTATTCTACTAAGAATAGGTAATGCACTTACCTTAGATCGCTACTAAGAAAAAGTAATGAAATATTATATATGAGATACCCTAATTTTACATTCATCCAACAATCGTGCATTTACTAAGCATCTTCACAGGACCTGTGATGGGTATGGGGTTTCCTCCTATTAGCCTGCCACAGTTTCATGGATGCCGGCTGACTGCAGACACAGAATCAGGACCTGTCAGAGACAAGGACTTCCTTACGGCATAGCATGCAGGCTGAGCTTTGTGTTCATGTCAGTTTCCCTCACCCCCAAGTCCCCTGGGGCCACATGGAGGGGCTCAGGTGAATGCTGTGCATGTGGGTTTGTGTTATGGCTCAAAGTATAAGTTTGGGGAATCTATGGCTTTCAAAGAAAATGTGCTCTTTTTCCCAGGGGGAGGTATTACCTCACTCCTCAAGGTTGCCTGCTGTGAACACAACCCTGAGAAACAATCTGGGTAAAGAGCAGAGAACAGCCAGAACCTGCCATTCTTGGCATCCAGTATGATTGATTGTCAGGGGTGCTCAGAACCCATGGTGGACTGCCTCTTCCAACACTAAGGAACTCAAGACAATTATCTTCCAAACCATATGTGTGTGTTGTAACATGCATAAACTCTATGCACAGGTATTTGTAGTTTCAAAGCATTATTATTCCCTCTTTTGAGCATATGAGGAATTTGAGGCCCATTGTGTTTAAATAAGAAGCTAAAATCACAAATAAATGGCACAGCAGGCATAGTCTAATGTTACCATTAGCTGTTTTTCATTACTGCTAAAGGATTGTCAGGCTATGATGGCATGGTGTTGTAGTGAGGACTTTTCCATTATTTTATTTACTACCATGTACGTTTCAGGAAATGAGGTCTCCTTTTTCTCATCTGTTCCTGCATTTTGATTCTGTTGGTCTAGTGTGTTCCTACATCTTTTCCTCCCCTTAGCTTAGATAAATCTGTTTATTTCTAAAGGCCCATAGCTTTCACAAAGTTGTAGGAAATAGGGTCAAAACAATGAAATTGCCTGTTTTCATAGAACTGCAGAGCTGTAGAGAGAAAATGTACATCAGACACAATTTAGTCTAACTACCCCACCTCCATTTTATGAATAAGAAAGCAGAGGTCCAGAAGGTCTCAGTGAATTGCCACCCAAGGTTAAAGGTCTTATTAGTGGTAAAGAGAACACCAAACCCAAGTTTTTCTGTATATAAAATTCATTGTTTTTGTCACTGCACTACATTGCATTCTGAAAGAAAAAGAATCCAAGGATATTGGCAGAAATTAGTACCTTCTGATTATGTGTTCCAAATTCTGTTTAGTAACAATAGTATTTCTGTTTTTCATATATTGGATAAACAATCTAGGTATTGAAATGAGAACAGAATTATAATTCCTTTAAATCATGGGCTACAAACTTAAATGCCCTTCTAAGACCAGCAGATAACAGAAAAATAGGCACTGTGGTCAATGGGAGGAATGGCAACAGCAAACTGGAGAAGGCACACCCGTCAGACACCCTGCTTCAACATTTCTTGAGTATCATATGTCCCCCAAATCTATGTCTGCCTCTGGACTTGGCCCTCCAGCTGCCATTTTGCAATACGCGTAGGCTTTCAGAGCTAAATAGAATATTAGTTGTCAGCTGCTGTCACCCATCATTATGCTGAAAGAGAAGCAAAGGAGATGCAGTGACTTGCTCAAGTCAGTAAAGCTAGTTTGTTATACCAGTTGTGGCTAGAACCGAATTTCCAAACTCCTCGTCCTGTGTCCTTTCTACTTCATCTTGAAACAGTTTGAAAAAAAAGAATATTCAATTTTGTATGAAAAAGCAATGGTCAAATCAGTTTTGACATGTAGTAACACAACTTGTGGATAACCTCTGTGCACATGAGAAGAAAGTGTAATCTGCTGTTTTCGGATGGAATGTCATAAATATCAGTTAAATCTATCTGGTCTGTTGTGTCATTTAAAGCTTGTGTTTCCTTATTAATTTTCTGTCTGGATGATCTGTTCATTGGTATGTGAAGTGTTAAAGTCTCCCACTATTATTGTGATACTGTCGATTTCCTTGTTTATAGCTGTTAGCTTTTGCCTTATGTATTGAGGTGCTACTATGTTGGGTGCATATATATTTATAATTATTATATCTTCTTCTTGGATTGATCCCTTGATCATTATGTAGTGTCCTTCCTTGTCTCTTATAACATTCTTTATTTTAAAGTCTATTTTATGTGATATGAGAATTGCTACTCCAGCTTTTTTTTTTTTTTTAACATCTTTACTGGTGTATAGTTGATTTACAATGGTGTGTTAGTTTCTGCTTTATAACAAAGTGAATCAGCTATATATATACATATATCCCCATATCTCCTCCCTCTCGTGTCTCCCTCCCATCCTCCCTATCCCACCCCTCTAGGGGGTCACAAAGCACCGGGCTGATCTCCTTGGGCTATGCGGCTGCTTCCCACTAGCTATCTATTTTACATTTGGTAGTATATATAAGTTCATGCCGCTCTCTCATTTCATCCCAGCTTACCTTCCCCCTCCCCGTGTCCTCTAGTCCATTCTCTGCATCTGCGTCTTTATTCCTGTCCTGCCCCTAGGTTCTTCATAACCGGTTGTTTTTTAGATTCCATATATATGTGTTTAGCATATGGTATTTCTTTTTCACTTTCTGACTTAGTTCACTCTGTATGACAGACTCTGGGTCCATCCATGTCAATACAAATAACTCAATTTCGTTTCTTTTTATGACTAATATTCCATTGTATATACGTGCCACATCTTTTTTATCCATTTATCTGTCGATGGACACTTAGGTTGCTTCCACATCCTGGCTATTGTAAATAGAACTGCAATGAACATTGTGGTACATGACTTTTTTTTTTTTTTTTGCGGTACGTGGGCCTCTCACTGTTGTGGCCCCTCCTGTTGCGGAGCACAGGCTCTGGACGCGCAGGCTCGGCGGCCATGGCTCACAGGCCCAGCCGCTCTGCGGCATGTGGGATCATCCCAGACCAGGGCACGAACCCGTGTCCCCTGCATCAGCAGGCGGACTCTCAACCACTGCGCCACCAGGGAAGCCCGTACGTGACTTTTTGAATTATGGTTTTCTTAGGGTATATGCTCAGTAGTGGGATTTCCAACTTTCTTTTCTTTTCCATTTGTATGGAATATGTTTTTCCATCCCCTCATTTTCATTCTGTATGTGTCCCTAGGTCTGAAGTGGTTCTCTTGTAGACAACATATATACGGGTCTTGTTTTTATATCCATACAGTGAGCCTGTGTGTTTTGGTTGGAGCATTTAATCCATTCACATTTAAGGTGATTATCGATATGTATGTTCCTATTACCATTTTCTTAATTGTTTTGGTTTTGTTTTTGTAAGTCCTTTTCTTGTGTTTCCCATTTAGATAAGTTCCTTTAGTATTTGTTGTAGAGCTGGTTTTGTGGTGCTGAATTCTCTCAGCTTTTGCTGTCTGTAAAGCTTTTGATTTCTCCATCAAATCTGAAGGAGATCCTTGCCGGCTAGAGTAATCTTGGTTGTAGGTTTTTCCCTTTCATCACTTTAAATATATCATGCCAGGCCCTTCTGGCTTGTAGAGTTTCTGCTGAGAAATCAGCTATTAACCTTATGGGAGTTCCCTTGTATGTATTTTGTCATTTTTCCCTTGTTGCTTTTAATAATTTTTCTTTGTCTTTAATTTTTGTCAATTTGGTTACTATGTGTCTTGGTGTGTTTCTTCTTGGGTTTATCCTGTCTGGGACTCTTTGTGCTTCCTGGACTTGGGTTGATATTTCCTTTCCCATGTTAGGGAAGTTTTCAACTCTAATCTCTTCAAATATTTTCTTAGGTCCTTTCTCTCTCTCTTCTCCTCTGGACCCTTATAATGTGAATGTTGGTGCATTTAAAGTAGTCCCAGAGGTCTCTTAGGCTGTTTTCATTTCTTTTCATTCTTTTTTCTTTTTTCTGTTCCGTGGCACTGAATTCCGCCATTCTGTCTTCCAGGTCACTTATCTGATCTTCTGCCTCAGTTATTCTGCTATTGATTCCTTCTGTTTTTCATTTCAGTTATTGTATTGTTCATCTCTTTTTGTTTGTTCTTTAATTCTTCTAGATGTTTGTTCTTTAATTCTCCTAGGTCTTTGTTAAACATTTCTTGCATCTTCTAGATCTTTGCCTCCTTTCTTTTTCCAAGGTCCTGGATCATTCTCACTATCATTATTCTGAATTCTGTTTTCTGAAAGGTTGCCTATTTCCACTCCATTTAGTTGTTTTTCTGGGGTTTCGTCTTGTTCCTTCATCTGGTATATATTCCTCTGCCTTTTCATTTTGTGTTTCTGTGAATGTGGTTTTCGTTCCACAGGCTGCAGAATTGTAGTTCTTCTTGCTTCTGCTGTCTGCCCTCTGAGTCGAATTCTCTCACATTTTTATTGGAATATTCTCAGCTACCCAACAGTTGACCATTAGTATAATTTTCCTTTTAACAGTAGTCATTTTCCCTTTGGCAGTCTCAGGAATATTCTGAATTATTACTTTCTAAACATAATTAAAATGACTTCATATTCTTCATAAGGTATTATTCTCTAAGTCTGTTGATGGCTCTGACCATAATTTTTCTAGCTTTTGTTAACCCCTTGGCATCTGACAAAGTCTGATACACAAAGGGCAACATGTTCCTAATTAAAGATAAGCAAACATAATTGACTGAAGGCCCTATAGGTCTCTTTAGAGACCGTAGTTAGAGGCCCTGGTCTACCTTCTATACCAATATTTGCCTCTCTTTTTGGAGGAAGTTGTGATAGTTATGAAGTTTGCATATATTGTGTGGTCCATTTCTTCCACTCCTCACCCCACCCCTCCACCCCCAGTTCTAAACCTGCCAGTGGGAAGTGTTAATTTTAACTTTAATATGAATTATAATTCATTTATTTTGAGATCCTTTTTTTAATTTCATGAGGCTGTTTGGTACAATTTCAGTACTTTGGGGCTACAGTAAACCTAGGGTCAGAATGTTCAGTCCAGGTGGCTAATATAGGTAATCAAATTAAATCAAAACCTTTTAAATAGTGTAACATTGTTGCTTTCTAAGTAGCCCACTTTCATCCTTACTGTAAAGAAGTTTTATGTTTTAAATCTTTTGCTGTGGTGGTTGCTGCTAAGCATTTAGTTGTGCGTGCATTTAAAGAGAAAGTTGCAAATGTGCGATATAATCAGTAGAGAGCGTTTTGAATTTTTAGTGTTGCCTTGTCAAGTTAGAGTTTAGGTTAAGTTGGGAACACAGTCCAGACCATGCTAGCATTCTGTCTTGATCAGCTTTTCATGCACCCATTGTCCATTCTGTGGAGGTCAGCTTTGTCTCCACACACCCACTTTCAGGATTACCCTGGATTCCTGATGGAATATTTGAAACTAGAGTAGCCCCTTTGAATTTTTAGTCATTCTGGCAACACGTCAGCATTATTAGTCATTATTTGTTTCTTTGTTAAGCACTAGATGGAAAAGTTACTCTTTTACTTTCCAGCAATTGTAATCTTTCAGATTGCCACATTTAAGCATGAATTCCCTCTTCCAACAAGGGAAAAATTATTTTAAAGTGTCAGAGGGAAATCATTTCAGATATTAAAAACTTACAGCATTTGTAAACATGTCACTACTTTAGTTTCCACCTGTATTTGCTTATTTCTCTTTTGCTCTCTTTTCATGCTCACCAATGGCTCTGTTTCTATTTGTAATGAAACAAACCAGACATTTAAACTTGAGGAGGCATCTTGTGCAGTTGGAAAGACAAGGGGAGGAAGAGGATAAACCTTGACTTAGTGCTTGATTTGTGACAAGTGCTTATTCTAGATAATTCTCTTGTGTGGGAAGTTTCCTTTTTTGTGTGTCTTAAAATGTTTATCATCATTTATTTATTTAATTTTTTGGTTCACTACTGGACAGGTTATGTTAATAAAAAAATGCATGCAGTATTTGGGTGGTCAGATGCCCAACTGCTGTATGTGTGAAGTGTGTAAGTCATGCCTAGCAAGAATATACAGTCAGAAATAAGTCATCAAGTGTGTATTTACCAAAATTGACAGTAAAATCTGTCGATATTTGTAGATATCGATCAATATGTTGTTCAGTGTATGATCAGTCTTAATGCATTTATATTTGTGACAGATGTAATTATTCTATCTTTGTTTAAATAGGCTCACTTTAACACATTAAACTGAAACATGCATCAAGATGTATAGATAGAAATTCAGTCAATATACTGGGTTAGATCAGGTGACTGAATGGAGGCTTTTGGGTTTGTTATGTTAGAGCATATGGGTAAGTTGTAGGCTAGAAAAGATGTATGGTATTTTCAGTTTCCTTCTAATTGTAGAATCTTATCTACATCAATAAAAGTTTATGTTTAACTTTATAAGAACTGTATGTGGTGAGCAAAATAATTGTATGCACTCATGCATCTGTAAAACATAAATTAGATTTTGATAAAAAGTAAATTGATTCATGATAAAGTTCTGAATATTAATGGGACAGAAATTCCCATCTGATTCTAGCCATTTTCTATTCTTGCAGTATCTTTTTCAGTGATATAGGCTGACTTTTTTTTTTTGGCACCCACATATAGCAAATAACTGTGAAACATTTCAAACCTCAAAGTGACACTAAAACTGTGAAGCATGAAATGGAAATGCCAGAGTGTGTGAGACACAATTGCATAGTGCTGCTCAGAAATTCAGTGTGTGCATGCAAGAGAAATGACAACACCACTGCAGGATGCAACGTGATTAATGCTACCAAAAATGAATAAATGAAAACAGTCTCCATTTGCAAGTACTCACTAATGCCTTCAAGTTACCACCATCTATGTTTAGCAGCCCTGCCCTAATAATTACTCCCTTCTCACCCCACTAATATCTGCTGTGAAGAATAAAATTATAAATGAATATCCTCCTTGCTATGTCAAGGTTACTAAATGGTTATAATAAAGGGCTGTGGTATTGGAAGCTTCTCCGTGAGTGCTTGTATTTTTCCCACCTGACAAGTGAATATAATTAGTTTTATATTGATTGTCTTTACACCTGTCACCCCTCCTAATGATTGTTCTCTTCCTAAGTTTCTTCAGACAGTATTCCAGCTAGAGTCAAATGATTTCTTTGAGTTCTTTGAATCAAAATCTGATTCAGGCCCTATGTGAGAGTGTCCTTGTTTTACTTGCTACTGAGACTCAGTTTGTTTGTATGTCTCACTTTTGGGAAGCATGTTCAAAGAGATTTGGACTTATTACTAAGTCTCCTATATTTCCTAGATCAGACACAATGGGAAGGAAAGATGAGTTCATAGGAGTATATCAGCTCTGTTTATGTTAAGTCTTATCTATCTGTCTGTCTGTCTGTCTATCTTCCATATATTCATCCATCCACATCTGTAATCCTGATAAGAAACATGAGGTTTCTGGATTGGAGACAGACTTTTAATTATTCAGAGAGCATCTTACCTCAGTTTCCTCATGCCTCAAGTACACTGGAGGGAGTACCACAGAAGAGGAAGTCTGAAATTATGAATCTTAGTGTTTATATAGGGCATTTGGCACAATTACTTCTCCTCCCCAATAGAGAGAGGGAACAAGTGCTGTATAAATGTAAGCAAATCCATTCTGGGAAGAGGAGGTGAAGTGAAGTTCTCTAAGTCTGTTACTTTTTGGAATGTAAGTAAATGGCTCCAGAGGATGTGCCTCTAAGTCTCTTCTGGGTCTTTAACTTCCATGGCTTGTTTGCTATTTGAGCATCCTTTAACCCAGGTTCCAGAATTTGTTGCTCAGAAGTCCTTGACACTGCAGAAATTGTGAAAACATTCATGGAGGATTATTTCTTGACATCTGTTTTAATTTTGTGTAGGGATAAACTGACTAGAGATATACACCAGTATTTTCCCATCGGGTTGATTTGTGAGAGTCATTGAATTGTAGCCACATCTTTAGATTTTTGTTGTTGTTTGTCTTTTAGTTTTTTGTTTGGTTTTTGTTGGAGAGGGTAGCCCAAGAAGATCAATATAAACACATTCCTTCTGGACAATTTTGTTAAGCCTTTGGCTATGGTATTTATTTGGTAGAGATTCAGCTATTTCACTAAGGTATAACTGGCATTATTTTCCTTCTGGGAGAATAGTGTATGCTACCTAATTTGCCAAAGGCTTGATGAGTACTATTGTAATTTATGACTGGGTAAGAGAGAAATGAATGCTTGATGGAGAAGTTTTAGGCATAGGAGTATTTATTTAGCATAATATGACTGTGTTTTGTTTTTAATATGTTGTGCTATTACTTCAAGTTTACATACTTGATATAGTATTTTGGTAGCACTTTATCTTATGGCACTTACAACATGTTATATGTCTGCTTCATCTCCTGTATAGACTGTAATCAATGTCATGTTCTTATAATTTTCATCATTATTACCATTGCATCACTAATTTTATTGAGCACTTACTATGTAACCAGGTGTTGTGCTAAGTATTTTGCATGTATCACTCATGCAGTCTTCATAGCAATCTATTATCATCATAGACATTTTTACAAATGAAGATGCTGAACTCAGAGATAGAATATAACTTGCTGAGGGTCATACTGATGATGAAGTTCAAATGTATACCCCCTTGAGTCTGTCTGCTTTCTTAACCACTTCTCTGTATTATCCGTCATAAACAATACAGTATACCCACCTGGAGGATGAGATTCTGATTCCTGAAATATATCAGTTAATTTAATAATTTGTACCAATAGATATCGAATTGATTATACTTGAGTAAAATATCTTAAAGCTTATTGGAATTGTATAATTTTTGTCCTCCTCTTCATTACTATTACATTATATTTTTATATTCCTGAAATAGCTATCTATTTTTTGTTTTTTTAAAAAATTCAAGATGTTTTTAAAAACATTTCACACTATTGTTTTATACACTGAGGTCTCATAGTGGAGTTAAATTGTGCTGGCAAAACATGGATTAATTTACAGTACTCTTCTGCTGACATCATGTGGAATTACATATTCTCCTGCATTTAATTCAACTCTGCTCTTGGTTCCTGGCTGACTTCTGTTTGTTCATTCAGCATTTATTGAGTACCTAATATATGCTAGGCTAGGCACTGAGGTATTTGTTCAACAATGAATGAATGACTACCATTATTTTGGGATTGATAGGATATGAACTTCTGCAAAGTGGTGGTGATGTTTCCCCCTTTTCCTATAACCTCCATTGGCTCTGACACATGGCTGAAGGGAGGTAGTTAATAATAATTTATTTGTTGAAGGGTGTTATACTGGACAATAATAACTACATGAGGGTGGAGTAGAAAAATGTAAGTGAAATCTGAAGTATTCAGATAACCTGTCTAGCACAAATGTCTTTATTCCGCTTTCTGACATGACAATGAAATATGAAATTTAGTACATCTATATCTAGTAAACACATTAATGACTTCATTTATTCAATTAATATTTATTGGGCTGCTGATTTATAATGCTATGTGTGAGTTAGAAACAGAATAAAGATGTTCCATTTTAAATAGCTCATAATATACCAAGAGAAAAATTCATTCATTCATTCATTCATTCATTATTTATTTATTAAACATCTATTATATGCCAACCACTCTTCTTGACACTGGTGATATAGTTGTGAAAAATGGAGCTTATATTCTGCTGGGAGAAAATACACAAAAAGCAAGCAAACAGATAGACAAGATAATCATGAAATGTGAAGGTCACAGTGAAGAAAATAGAGTGATGTAGTAGACTGGGGACATACTTTAGACGTAAATGTCATGAAGGTGTCTCTGAGGACATCTTCTTTTCTGCTCTAATTGCTGTGGCTAAAACTTCCAAAACTATGTTGAATAATAGTGGTGAGAGTGGACAACCTTGTCTCTCAGGAACCTTGTTCCTTGTCTCAGGAACCTTGTTCCTGATCTTAGAGGAAATGGTTTCAGTTTTTCACCACTGGGAACAATGTTGGCTGTGGGTTTGTCATATATGGCCTTTATTATGTTGAGGAAAGTTCCCTCTATGCCTGCCTTCTGGAGGGCTTTTATCATAAATGGGTGTTGAATTTTATCAAAAGCTTTTTCGTGTCTATTGAGATGATCATATGGTTTTTCTCCTTCAATTTGTTAATATGGTTTATCACATTGATTGATTTGCATGTATTGAAGAATCCTTGTGTTCCTGGGATAAACCCCACTTGATCATGGTGTATGATCCCTTTAATGTGCTGTTGGATTCTGTTTGCTCATATTTTGTTGAGGATTTTTGCATCTATGTTCATCAGTGATATTGGCCTGTAGTTATCTTTCTTTGTGACATCTCTTCTGGTTTTGGTATCAGGGTGATGGTGGCCTCTTAGAATGAGTTTGGGAGTGTTCCTCAGCCATAGTTTGGAAGAGCTTGAGAAGGATAGATGTTAGCTCTTCTTTAAATGTTTGCTAGAATTCGCCTGTGAAGCCATCTGGTCCTGGGCTTTTGTCTGTTGGAAGATTTTTAATCACAGTTTCAATTTCACTGCTTGTGATTGGTCTTTTAAATTTTCTATTTCTTCCTGAAAGTCCATTTTGTTTCATGTATCATTTAAAGCTTGTGTTTCCTTATTTATTTTCAGTTTGGATGACCTGTCCATTGGTGAAAGTTGGGTGTTCATTCCGCTAGTATTATTGTGTTACTGTCAATTTCCCCTTTTATGGATGTTAGCATTTGCTTTATGTATTGAGGTGCTCCTATGTTGGCTGCAGATATATTTACAATTGTTATATCTTCTTCTTGGATCGATCCCTTGATCATTATGTAGTGTCCTTCTTTGTCGCTTGTAATAATCTTTATTTTAAAGTCTATTTTGTCTGATATGAGAATTGCT
>NW_020175066.1:2501785-2684493 GCF_003031525.2 Neophocaena asiaeorientalis asiaeorientalis
CTATAATCTCTTCAAATATTTTCTCAGTCCCTTTCTTTTTCTCTTCTTCTTCTGGGACCCCTATAATTCAAATGTTGGTGTGTTTAATGTTGCCCAGTGGTCTCTAAGATTTTCCTCAATTCTTTTCATTCTTTTTTCTTTATTCTGCTCTGCAGTAGTTATTTCCATTCTTTTTTTTTTTGCGGTATGCGGGCCTCTCACTGTTGTGACTTCTTGCGTTGCGGAGCACAGGCTCCGGACGTGCAGGCTTAGCAGCCATGGATGCTCTTCAGTTCTTCTAGGTCCTTGTTAAACATTTCTTGTATTTTCTCCATTCTTTTTCAAGAATTTGGATCATCTTTACTATCATTACTCTGAATTCTTTTTCAGGTACACTGCCTATTTCCTCTTCATTTGTTTGGTCTGGCAGGTTTTTACCTTGCTCCTTCATCTGCTGTGTGTTTCTCTGTCTTCTCATTTTGCTTAACTTACTGTGTTTGAGGTCTCTTTTTCGTAGGCTGCATGTTCATAGTTCCCATTGTTTTTGGCGTCTGCCCCAGTGGCTAAGGTTGGTTCAGTGGGTTGTGTAGGCTTCCTGGTGGAGGTGACTTTCTCCTGTGTTCTGGTGGATAAGGCTGGATCTTGTCTTTCTGGTGGGCAGGACTGCGTCCGATGGTGTGTTTTGGGGTGCCTTTGACCTTATTATGATTTTAGGCAGCCTCTCTGCTAATGGGTGGGTTTGTTTTCCTGTCTTGCTAGTTGTTTGGCATAGGGTGTCCAGCAGTGTAGCTTTCTGGTTGTTGAGTTGAGCTGGGTCTTAACTTTGAGGTGGAGATCTCTGGGAGAGCTTTCCCCGTTTGATATTATGTGGAGCTGGGAGACCTTTGGTGTACCAATATTCTGAACTCATCTCTCCCACCTCAGAGGCACAGGCCTGACCCCTGGCTGGAGCACCAAGACCATGTCAGCCGCACAGCTCAGAAGAAAAAGGAGAAAGAAAGAGAGAAAGAGAGAGAGGGAGAGAGAGAGAGACAGACAGACAGAGAGACAGAGAGACAGAGAAAGAGAGAAAGAAAGAAAGAAAGAAAGAAAGAAAGAGAAAGAAAATGAAAGAAAGAGGGAGGGCGGGAGGGAAGGAGAGAGGGAGGAAGAAAGAATAAAATAAAAACAAAGTTATTAAAATAAAAAATTTTTTAAATTATTAAAATTAAAAAGTTATTAAAGAAAAGAAAATATAGAGAAAGAAATAAGAGAGCAACCAAGCAACCAAACCAAAAAACAAATCCACCAATGATAACAAGTGCTAAAAACTATATTTAAAAAAACACCACGGACTGATAGCCCTAGCACAAATGGTAAAAGCAAAGCTATGCAGACAAAATCACACAAAGAAGCATACACATACGCACTCACAAAAAGAGAAAAAGGAAAAAAATATATATCTATATACAAAAAAAGAAGAGAGCAACCAAATCAATAAACAAATCTACCAATGTTAATAAGCTGTAAATACTAAACTAAGTTAACATAAAACCAGAAACAAATTAGATGCAGAAAGCAAACCCCAAGTCTACAGTTGCTCTGAAAGTCCGCCGCCTCCATTTCAGGATGATGCGTTATCTATTCAGGTATTCCAGAGATGCAGGGTATATCAGGTTGACTGTGGACATTTAATCTGCTGCTCCTGAGGCCTTTGGGAGAAATTTCCCTTTCTCTTCTTTCTTCACACAGCTCCTGGTGTTCAACTTTGCATTTGGCCCCAAATTTAAATTTTGGCCTCTGCGTGTAGTTCGCCTGAGGGCGTCTGTTCCCGCCCAGACTTGGGGGGGTTGGTTAAAAGAGTGGCTGTGGCTGTGGCTCACTCAGGTTGGGGGGAAGGAGGGGTATGGAATGTGGGGTGAGCCTGCGGTGGCAGAGGCCAGCATGACATTGCAACAGCCTGAGGCGCACTATGTGTTCTCCCAGGGAAGTTGTCCCTGGATCACGGGTTCCTGGCAGTGGTGGGCTGCACAGGCTTCTAGGAGGGGAGGTGTGCATAGTGACCTGTGCTTGCACACAGGCTTCTTGGTGGCTGCAGCAGCCTTAGCATCTCATGCTGGTCTCTAGTGTCCACACTGATAGCCATGGCTCGAGCTCATCTCTGGGGCTTGTTGAGGCAGTGCTTTGAATCCCCTGTCCTTGCGCACCCCGAAACAATGGTCTCTTGCCTCTTAGGCAGTTCCAGACTTTTTCCCGGACTACCTCCTGGCTAGCTGTAGTGTACTAGCCCCCTTCAGGCTGTGTTCACGCAGCAAACCCCAGTTCTCTCCCTGGGATCTGACCTCCAAAGCCCAAGCCTCAGCTCCCAGCCCCCGCCCACCCCGGCCAGTGAGCAGACAAGCTTCTCAGGCTGGTGAGTGCTGGTCGGCAGTGATCCTCCGTGCAGGAATCTCTCCGCTTTGCCCTCCGCACCCCTGTTGCTGCGCTCTCCTCCGTGGCTCCAAAGCTTCCCCCCTCCGCCACCCGCAGTCTCCGCCCGCGAAGGGGCTTCCTAGTGTGTGGAAACTTTTCCTCCTTCACAGCTCCCTCCCCAAGGTGCAGGTCCATCCTTATTCTTTTGTCTCTGTTTTTTCTTGTTTTTTTTGCCCTACCCAGGTATGTGGGGAATTTCTTGCCTTTTGGGAAGTCTGAGGTCTTCTGCCAGCATTCAGTAGGTGTTCTGTAGGAGCTGTTCCATATTTAGATGTATTTCTGGTGTATGTGTGGGGAGGAAGGTGATCTCCACATTTTACTCCTCTGCCATCTTGAAGGTCTCCCCCACATTTCCATTTTGAAAAGATATGTTGACCTTTGTGTGTAGATTGGAGTGAGCAGAGTCTAGAGGGAAAGTGGGAGGGTAATTAGAAAGCTAGTTTTCAGTCTAGGCAAAAGATAATGTTGGCTTAGATTGAGTTATTGTTCAAGACACATCCGCTCTCTTCCTCCTCCACCGTGGGTTGGAGTATGCTTCCCTTCCCTGGCCAGCCTTTGAGACTGACCATGTGCTTGCTTTGGCGAATGGAAGGTGACAAGATATAACACAGCCAATAGTTTTAGTGCAGGGGATCCCAACCCTTGGACCATGGACCCATACTGGTCTGTGGCCTGTTAGGAACTGGGCCACACAGCAAGAAGTGAGCAGCGGGCAAGCGAGTGAAGCTTCATCTGTATTTATAGCCGCTCCCCATCGCTTGCATTATCGCCTGAGCTCCACCTCCTGTCAGCATTATGGTGAGTTGTATAATTATTTCATTATATATTACAATATAATAATAATAGAAAGGAAGTACACAATAAATGTAATGGGCTTGAATCCTCCCAAAACTATCCCCCCACCGTCTGGTCCGTGGAAAAATTGTCTTCCATGAAACTGGTCCCTGGTGCCAAAAAGGTTGGGGACCGCTGTTTTAGTGGTTTAACTTGTATGTCTTACTCCTTGGTCTGCCATGAGAAGACCATGCCCCAGGTAGCTGCCCCTCCGGCATGGCCCATCTAAGCCACGTGCCTCAGAGCCTGAAGTGGAGCTGCTCTGGCCAAGTCAAAGAACCATGAGCAAGAATCATCTAAACTTATAATCCACTGAGTTTTGGTTTGGTTTGGTATGTAGCATTATTGTGGTGGTATTAGTGACACTGGAGGAAAATTGGTAAATTTGATATATATTTTAGTGACAGGTTATGAGTTTCTGGTTTGAGTGGGTGGCTGTGTGGTGATGTCATTTACTGACACAAGAAAGACAAGAAAGAACAGTGTTTGGAAGAGAAGACCAAGGTTTCTATTAAATACATTATATTTGAAGTGCTTATTAACATGCAACTTCACATGTAAGACAATTATATACATGGGTCTGAAATTTTGAGGACAGGTATGGCCTGGAGGATAAAGTTTTAGAGTCACTGGTGTATGGACATATTTACCTAAGGAACTGGATGAAATCTCCCAAGGAGCAAGTGAAGTTAACACAAGCGAAAGGGCTTATGATAGAGGCTCATGGCACTGCATTTTTTAGAGGTCTGATAGAAGAAGGAGAGAGATTGAAAATGAGCAGCCAGGTGTTCATAGGATGGAGACCAGGAGAACTTGTCACATAGTCCCTACACAATACTATGGGAATTTGTATACAGATACATCCGGTTAGGGTTAGTGTTAGGGTTAAGGTCTTATTGTATCAGTGTTAATTTCTTGGGTGGATATTGTGAATGTGTAGAGGATGTGCTTGTTTTTAGGAGTTATATGATGAAGTATTTAGGGGTGAAATGTCATACTGTTTGCAACTTTCAAATTGTCCAGCAAAAAATAATGTATACACACATATTTACATAACTGTGTGCATACACATATATCAGTAAGGCTACAGAGTATTTGACTTAAACAACTAAATTAAGAAGCTTAATTTATTAGATGAGTACAGAACAACAGTGAGAGGATGTACCTTTTCAAACAAGTATGGAATATTGTGAAAACTGACTACACATTGGTCTATTAAGTAGGGGTCAATAAATTTCAAAGATTTTAGAATTATATAAATCATGGTCTCTGATTACAGTGAAGTTAAATTTTTAAATAATAACAATGATAATTTAAAATCCCATTATTTGGAAAATTATAGATTATTTATAGTAAGTATGGAGGATGGATTGGAGGGTATCATGGTTGGAAGCAGGAATCCAAGTGAGGAAGCTATTAGTGTTCCAGAGAAGAGATGGTAAAGCTCTGTGTTGAGACAGTATGAGTGGAAAAGTGGAAGGGATTTGATGACTGATTGTACTAGGAGGCTGAGGGAGAGTGAGTAGTAGAGGTGACTTCTGGGTTTTTTGTTTTTTTTTTTTTTGCAGTATGTGGGCCTCTCACTGTTGTGGCCTCTCCCGTTGTGGAGCACAGGCTCCGGATGCGCAGGCTCAACGGCCATGGCTCACAGGCCTAGCCGCTCCGCGGCGTGTGGGATCTTCCCAGACAGGGGCACGAACCCGCGTCCCCTGCATCGGCAGGCGGACTCTCAACCACTGCGCCACCAGGGAAGCCCCAGACTTCTGGGTTTTGAATGGATGGTGGTGTCATTAATTGTGAGAGGGGACATGTTGATTGGAATGTCTTTGGGACATGCATATAGAGATAGTTATTCAAATTTGGCCCTTGAGAGTGGTCTGATCAAGATATAGAGATTTTGTGAAGTATCCACATTTACATGATGAATATAGCCATGGGAGTGGACCAAATCATTTAAGCAAAGGGTTAGAAGGCAGTCACGGAAAGAGCTGTGGGGCATACACAACAAGACTACAAGTTGAGGTAGTCATAGCAAAATGAGCCCATGAAGGAGACAAGTGAAATATTCAGAAGTGAAGGAAATTGAATGGATGATTGACTCCAGATGAATGAATGATTGATTCCAGCTGAACTCTGAGAAAAACATGGTAAATAGTGTTAAGGACTAGAGTTCTTTGGTTGGAAGTTCTAATGCCTTATGTTTCATTTGTTTGATTTCATTACAAAACCCCCAAATGTTCATCACTTTACCTGCATTTCCTTTTCCCAGTCTTCCTGTCTTTTACTAATCATTTTAACCAGAAGTGATTTATAGTTTATGTTCCAGAACTGAAATTCTAGAGATGATGTAATTGTTTTAGAGACTAGATTTTACATAAAGGGAATGGTTGTGAACTCAAGAGATGTTATAACTTGCCCAAAGTCACACAGTAAGTCTTGTTCCCCATCTAAAGGTTTATCTAAACTAATTAGAAGTAATGTAGGATTTTCATATGCTTTAATTGCCTTTCTAGAAATCTTCATTAACTCTATACTACTTAAAAATTTTTAATTTATTTTTAATTTATTTTTATTTTTGGCTCTGTTGTGTCTTCGTTGCTGCACACAGGCTTTCTCTAGTTGCAGTGAGCCGGGGGCTACTCTTTGTTGCGGTGTGCAGGCTTCTCATTGCAGTGGCTTCTCTTGTTGCAGAGCACCGGCTCTAGGCGCATGGGCTTCAGTAGTTGTGGCACGTGGGCTCAGTAGTTGTGGCTCGTGGGCTCTAGAGTACAGGCTCAGTAGTTGTGGCACACGGGCTTAGTTGTGGCACACGGGCTTGCTCCACGGCATGTGGGATCTTCCCAGACCAGGGCTTGAACCCATGTCCCCTGCATTGGCAGGAGGATTCTTAACCACTGTGCCACCAGGGAAGCCCCTATACTACTTTTTGAAAGGGGTGTAACTGCACTTATTTTCTATTTTGGATGCAGTACTAACATGATTTAGTTAAATGGTACTGTAGAGGGCTTTCAGTTTAGCGATTAAATGGATTATCCCTAAAGTTTTTAATACTTTTTTCTCAAAATGGGCATATCTTTTGCTTTATTAATTATTATAGTAGCACAAGCTTAGTTCCTTTAGCATCACTGTAAAATTCACTCTCTAGATATCTGGGTTGCACGTCTCCTGACATTTCCCCACATCCTTTTTCTCCTTCACTTTTCTGAGTGATTTTCATGTTAGTTATGCTGTCCATTGAGAGTGGCAATCTTTTATTAATCATTATATCCTATATCTCCTCTCTAGGAGTTAGCATGACAATTTTCACTCAGTAGATATTCCTTAAATAAGTAAAATTAAAAATATGCATATTGGGTATCCTAGTGATTAAGAATGCAGGCTGTAGGGACTGCCTGCCTGGGTTTGAATATTGCCTCTACCTCCTGCTAGCTGTATAACCTTAGGAAGGTTAATCTCTGTTTCTCTGCTTCAGTGTTCTCATCTGTAAAATGGGGATAATAATAGTACCTAATTTATGGGGTGGTTGTGAGAATAAAATATGCTAATCTGTATACAGCAAGTAGCGCACTTGGCATATGGCAGATATTTTTAAATGTTTCTATTTTTACGACTCTAACTTGTAAATTCTTTCTCTACTTCTTCACTTTAATACGATATTTCTCAACTTACTGTGTATCTTTATGTAAAGTGTGTCTTTTGAGCTCTGTAGTCACCCTCCAAAGTAAGCATGGCAGAAATTATCCTTTTCCCATAGTTAGGCACCTGAGGCCCCGGGAGCTCTACCTGGGGGCAGTGGAGCAGAGTGAAGAAGAGTGAATTTACAGTCAGAGGGATATGGGTTTGTGCCCTGGCTCTGCACCTTTTAACTTAGATCTTTGGTAAACTGTTTTCCTGTATAATAGAGAATAATCACAATACTTCACCAAAAAACAATAGAACAGTTTTGAGGTTTAAGTGTGAGATAATTCACAGGGAATGCTAACCAACACCCCTGATATAAATAGTCAATAAATACTACCATTCTGTTTTCCATTTCTCCTAATTTTTTGTGTTCTTTGTTATACATTTTAAATCTAGATTATATAATGCTATCGACTGTGCTCTTTTATTTGTTAGCATTTACAAACCAAGTAGTTTGTAAAATGTTAGCATTTACAAACCAAATAGTTTGTAAAATTTCTAAAACAGAGGGTTTAATCTCATATGTTCTCTGTATCTTTAATATCTTTTTAATATACCTGAACTAGTAGCTAGAATGTCTTTAATAGATACATGACTTAATATTTTGTTGCAGTGTTTCAAACTGTGTTAGTCCCATTATTTGTACAAAATAGAAAGTAATAGGTATTTAAAAATATTTATGTAGGTTTCTTTATAGACTCTAATAACTAGATTTTTTAAATAGCAGAACCTTTGCCTTTTGTGGACTTCAGTCTTTCTATCAAATGGAGGAGATTTCTGGAGCACTCAGTGTTCCTATTTACATTAACTAATGATTGCTAAATTATTTTAAAATAGCAGGCTCTGCGATAAAACCTAAGCCTGCTGAAGATAAGGATGATAATAATGCTGATATGTATAAACGAGGCTTTTTGTACTCATTGGAATGTGCTGTATTCTTGCAGACATTTCTCTGGAAGCTATCTCCTTTCTGATATATGCAGTTCATTTACTCTACACTTTCAGTCCTAAATTTTAGTAATTGCAAAACATCTGAGGAGCATGGGGTGGGAAAAAACACTCAAATGTTTATCTTTACCATATCTTTGTGTTAGTAATGTTTTTGAAAAATATTGTACCTGTTATTAAAAAAATCTGTGATTTGCAGTTTAATTCAAAGAATGCACTTAGAACTTGAAAACTAATAGTATACAATTAAAGCTTTTCTTTTCTTTTCTTTCGAATTCCAGAACAAGTTAATCTGGGTAAAATAGTGACTAATATTGATTCAGTGAGTAAAAAAATGGAGAAAGAGAAGCAACAGCACCATGCGAAGACCAGGTAATGTGTAATTGGTTAACTTATAGAAAACATACACTATTCTACTTTGCCAGTATTTGTTGACCAATTGTCATGGTTTCTCAAGTCTGTTAACACCCCATGCATGAGGCTAATTTGTCCTTCTGCTTGAGTACCTCAAAGCATATTAATTATCAAAATTTTAGTTTTCAGTTCAATTAACTTTTGAACTGGAAGATGTCTGAATAGTTAAGCAAACCATCTGGGTTTTACAGTGCATAAGCTCAAATCCAATTTGTGGCTTTCTTGAGAAAAATGCCATATTTTATGATAATATTACATAAGTTTGGTATTTTAATAATTCATCTGCAGCTATTATGGAGAAGAGTTGTTATAATTTTTCTTTTTTAATATAATAATTTAAAGTTAGTCTTTTTCTAACAGAAGGTGAGGATGATCCTACTGAGCATAGTTTGAAGGCAGGAATTTTGAGCATTGCTTCTGCTTTCCAAAGGTGTCTGGAGCTGGGTCAGTTACTTTTCTGAGTTATTCCACTAAATAACAGCATCATCTTTGGGGTAATCTTACAATTGTGTACATAATTTTTGGCCCTAAAGCTACAGATAGAACCTCTAAAGGCCCTTCAGCACATTTTGTAGGAACATTTATACTTGTAGAATGTAAGTACTGCTCTGTTAAAATGTATTTTTCAGTGGCTTGTTTTGTATTAATTCATTATATAACATGGTCAGAAATGTGGGGTAATTGGCACAGCTATAAATAATAGAAATTAGAAAAAATGTTGCTGTGACTGTAAAGAATGTCCTGGATCTTCCAACATTTATCCTGCAAACTGTGCTTAGCACTACAAGTTTTACGCTCAGAAGTAACCACTTTCTTGGCTTAAAGTGTAATATGATACTGGAATTTGGAAGAGTGGAGTATATGTACAGCTTTAATACTGAGGGTTTGGTTTTATCCATGGTAAGAGAAGATACTAATTAGGAAGGAAAATAAATGATTGTATTGGAAATATACTAGTTAAAAAAAAAAATTCTTTTGCCTTTACTTAAGTTAACCTGAGACCCAGGTTGGTCTAGCAGAGTGTTACCTGCTAAAAGAGTAGTTAATATAGCAATTTAACCAAACAGTTTAGAATTTCAGCTAAACTTTAAAACTAGAAAAGCTAACTGAACTAATGTTGAAAAACTACCATTTTCAGTATATTTAGATGGGGCTGTAATCCAAGGAAAAATAGTAATAATTTAGGGAAAATTAGAGCACTCATTAATAAATCTGATCAGGTTTAATACCTTTCAGTATGTCTTTCTCAAGAGAGTTGAGTATTTCCCAAAGAATTGTTTCTTCAGCAACTGGTGAAAGATAAAGATCTCTTGACATCCTAACAATCCATGTTTAATGAAAACAAATCCTGCTTAATGAGGAAGATCAAATCCTGCTTAATGAGGAAGATCAACACCCTTTGAAACTAAGAGCAAGTACTTCAATGACAGCCTGGGGTACATAGAGACTGAACTTCAATCCACTAAGGCTGCCTTGTCTTTTTTTTTTTCGGTACGCGGATCTCTCACTGTTGTGGCCTCTCCCGTTGCGGAGCACAGGCTCCAGACGCCCAGGCTCAGCGGCCATGGCTCAAG
Source organism: Neophocaena asiaeorientalis asiaeorientalis (assembly GCF_003031525.2). Taxonomy (NCBI): domain Eukaryota; kingdom Metazoa; phylum Chordata; class Mammalia; order Artiodactyla; family Phocoenidae; genus Neophocaena; species Neophocaena asiaeorientalis. The sequence goes on from NW_020175066.1 coordinate 2,511,667, forward strand.
GGCCCAGCTGCTCACGGCATGTGGGATCGTCCCGGACCGGGGCACGAACCTGCGCCCCTTGCATTGGCAGGCAAACTCTCAACCACTGCGCCACCAGGGAAGCCCTGCCTTGTCTTTATTTATAGGTAAACTTATGGCGGTAACTTGTTTCCTGCCACAGCAGTTGGCTTCTTTTCATAAATGTTAGAAGTGACTTAGCCATGAGGGTATAAGCAACAGAAAGGAAAATGGAATCAGTCAGGAAATCAGGTAGGGGGTTGTTAACAATGAAGGGCCCAGCCGCTCACGGCATGTGGGATCGTCCCGGACCGGGGCACGAACCCGCGCCCCTTGCATTGGCAGGCAAACTCTCAACCACTGCGCCACCAGGGAAGCCCTGCCTTGTCTTTATTTATAGGTAACTTATGGCGGTAACTTGTTTCCTGCCACAGCAGTTGGCTTCTTTTCATAAATGTTAGAAGTGACTTAGCCATGAGGGTATAAGCAACAGAAAGGAAAATGGAATCAGTCAGGAAATCAGGTAGGGGGTTGTTAACAATGCAGGGAAGGCTTTTGGACTAATTAGCATGAACTGCCCAACTCTTTGTGAGACCCTGGAAAGGTTTCTGTTCAAGACAAATAGAACCCAGAGAGAGGAGTTGTACAGAAACGACTTTTAATTTCCTAGAAGATGCTGTGAAAAACACTAATTTTTAAGGTGACACATAATATTTTTAGGTAGACCATAAAAATATTGACCCAACAAAAGAAATTTCCTTGGAAAATACATGAAGAAATATGATGGAATCTTATAAATGTATGTTTTTTTTTTTCCTTTTCCCAAATTTCTCTATGTTTGACTTGCAAAGGAAAACAAAATTGAATACTTCTGCATTTTCAAGTTTAAGCTTAAGGAACTGAAGTTCTTCAATACACCTTTGAATTCTAACTTCAAAGATTAATTGTCATACATTAAATACTCTTTTTATTTCAATAATGATAAATGTGAGTGCATTCTAAATATTAATTTTCCATCAAGGAAATTTATTTATTATGCATTTATTTATTAGAGCTAATTTTTTAGTTAATAATATTTGGTACATTTGAAGGTATGACAACTGCATTTCTGTAAACGCATTCTGTATTTCAGGCAAGTGAGCCTCAACTTCTTCCCGTAGTTTTGTGATCAGTGGGAGTTTCTTATGTGTTACATAACAATTTGTATTTAGGTTATTCTGATCAATTTAATAACAGAATGAGGGTATTATAAAATAATGATAGAATTCCTCATGGCATTTCACATTTGTGTTGAAACAACTCTGGTATTTCACCTTAGTGTTTGCACAATATTTTGCTTAAGTGAACGAATTGTGGTCTACTTCTGTTAGAATCTTTCATTAATAGGGAATCATTGAAAAATGCAATTAATAGTTCTAATTTGGAGATTTAACTAATAGTTAACCAGGGACTAGTTATAAGGAAGCAAAGCAAACTACAACTATGTATGTTGATCCCATTCTTGATCATATAAATAAAATTCTAGAATTTCAAATGGAGTTTTGCAAAGCTGCCTGCATACTCAAACCTCTCATATTTTCCCTTGACAATGTGATTTTGTCATATAAGGGGTACCTCAGTTCTTTGGCCAACTGCATAAACGTGACCACATGAGTGACAGACTAATGGATCCTATAAGTCACTCATTTATTTACTATTTATTGAACACCTACTATACGCCAGATATGAAACTCAAAAGCAGACAGTCACAGACTTTCTTCATAGACCCTAGTTTTTTGATGGGTAGAATGTTTTAAAATCCTAAAAATTTATGTAACATTTCTTTAATATTTGAACTAGCAATTGCATTTCTATACCAAAATAATGACGTGTATCTTTGTGCATTTACAAAGAAATATATTCACTATATGTTATCACGTATAAAAAATAAGCTAAAAAGTTCATGTACATTTATGTACACCTAAACATAGAGAAGGTGTGGGGTATATTACACATGTTAATCATGACAAATGGAGTGAGTATAAAGTAGTAATAAGGCGCTTACTTAGTTCCTTAAATCCCACTGCCTGGATTCAAATCCTGGCTCCACCCATTTGTAGCTGGAGTAATCTGAACTATATACTATTTAACCCCTAAATCTCTTAGTCTCTTCCTTTATAAAATGAGTATAATAATAGTAAATATTCAGAGGCTTGTTGTGAGTATTAAATGTGGTAAGACACATAAAGGGCTTAGAATAGTGCTCAGCTCATAGGAAGCATTTAAGGCTTTACAATTATTATTCATGTACTAGGGTAGTGAACTAGGGGTAATTTTTATTTTCTTACTTTTGCTTATTTACATTTTCTAAAGTTGCTACATGGTGCCCGTTTTTTGATTCAGCTGACTTGGTTGAAGCTCTCCAAGTCATGATAGGAAAACATATTACTTAAAATCTCTTGCAAAACAGAAGAAATAGATATGATGCATGTTCATTTTTCTGATTTTTATTAGAATTTTTCTTTCAGAAAGCAAATGTTCCTATGTTATCCCTGCTTAGATCCAGCAAAATTTGGTACTATTTTGTCTTCATTCAATAATAAATATTTATAGAGGACCTACCATGTGCCCCTTACTCTGCAGTGAGGGTCCTGAGGATACAATAGTCATAGTCTCGGTCGATAGGAGATGAGGTTTTCTCTCCATGATTAGCATCTAATCCTGTAACATTAGTCTAGAAAGTTTGATTACTAGTAAATCACTCAAAGCTCTACCTTCATGTTTTGGAAACAGAATGGTGGACTCACTTTGTGCCTTCCCCGTCATCAACCTTGGCTTGCACTTACGACACATGACCTCCTCTTCCATGGGGCTTTTGAAAGAAAATGGTGAGTCATACTGCTTAAGTGTGGTAGCAACACAGTGACTTTCATTATTTTGTATTCATTTAAAATGCAAAGTCAAACAGCTAGTATTGAACAGTCATTTCCTTTATATTTCATTTCAAATAATGTGTCACAAGATAGAGATTTCAGAAACAACCACTAATAACTAATTTTTTAGCTCCTTTATTTGAACTTTAGAGATTGGATTTTTTTTAATGTGTGTAAATATTGAAGGTTTTAGGAAATTATAAGGATAAATTCTTATAATTTTAAACGTGTCTCTATAGTTGAGTTTTTGTTGTTTTAAAAAATTATGTATTTCTTCAAAAGAAAATATAGATGACCCTCTTATGTCCCTTAAGTGTGATTGAGCAACTCTCTGGAACTTGGTGAGCTGTGTGATGACCTTGGGGGCTGTTGATTCAAAAACTATTTTGTAGTTTTCCCTCTTTTTAACTTGTTACTCATGTTCTTGAGCTTCAGGCTGTCATTAAGAGAAAACTCTTCTTGTAAGGTGGGACTTTGATTGATTTTGGAATACATTTTTGAAAATTTGCAGAATAAACTCCTCCTTGAGTTCTCAAGGCACTCTTGTTTAAAATTTCCTTTATCCATCTACAATTTTACCAGCCTTTATTTGTTTGGATTATTACAGAAGGAATTTAAACATCAACTGGAGGCTCATCAAACACATTTTTATTAATCGAACCAATATTCATCCAAACTATTACTGTTTGTGAATATAATGTCAGAATCTTGAACACATACAATAGGTCTATTTAAAATATTTGCTTCTTATATTTGTCCATAGCTTAAATTCTTTTAAGGCTTGATCAGGTAATTTGAAGCCCCAGGGTAGTAGAATAATGTGTGGGTCTCAGTTGAGTCTAGCATTAAGTATGTATGTGAAGAGGTAAGTGCTGTCAAAAATTCCTCATATGGCACAGGGTCCGGTGGTGAAATAGTTTTAATAGATAACAGTCTTAAAATCTGATAACCCTAGGGACTTCCCTGGTGGTCCAGTGGTAAAGAATCTGCCTTCCAATGCAGGGGACACGAGTTTGGTCCCTGGTTGGGGAACTAAGATCCCACATGCTGCAGGGCGACTAAGCCCGCGCGCCACAACTACTGAGCTCTTGTGCCTCAACTAGAGAGCCTGCGTGCTGCAAACTACAGAACCCACACGCTCTGGAGCCTGTGTGCCACAACTAGAGAGAGAAAACCACACACTGAAACTAGAGAGAAGCCCGCCCGCTGCAACGAAGAGGCCACATGCCTCAACGAAATTCCTGCATGCCACAACTAAGACCCGACGTAGCAAAATAAATAAATAAATAAATAAGATAAACAAATAAAATATTAAAAAAAAAAACCAACCCAATGACCCTGAAAACTGATGTTTACAGCCCTTAACTACGACGTAGTCAAAGTTCTACTAATTGTGTGACATTTAGAGTTTATTCAGGATCATCCTAAGGGTTGATAAAAGCCTCTATTTTCAAATACCATCCACCTCAGGTAAATCACATGTGTCTTTCCCTTGTGGAGGAGCCTGTTAGCCCATTGAAGTGTTTGGTAATTCTCATGGCTTTAGTTTGAAAGTAGATATGTGAGTCTTCTTTCTCTGTATATGTGGAGCTTACTATACGGGAGCTTGACCACTGTTCGTTTAGTGCTAAAGATAAGATAGAAGACCTTTCTTCTAAAATATTTGTTGAGAGAATCCCAGTTACTAGCTATAGATTATTGTGAAATTGTGAGTGTAAGGCTGGCACCTACATGATATGTTTTGAGATTTGCTAAAGGTTCTATCTGTGCAAAAATGTTCTGCTGAAATATCTGAAATATTTACTAATAGAACTATAGCTTCATGAAAGCTAAAGAATTCATATACTTATCACAGTGACTGCCACATATTGGGCATTAATAAACATTTGTTAAATGAATGTATGAATGAATGAAGATAAATTAATAGGAGAAGCCACTCAAATGGAATATACTTCTGTATGTATCTATGTGTCTGTTTCTATACAGTAAGCTAAAACTTGATAACTGATAAAAGAAAAAAGAATTTGGGAAAATAAAATACAATAATAACAGCAGTGAATATAAACATGCAAAAGAATAACACTGGACACTATCTTTTTATAGTTCTTGTTTATGCTGATTTTATGTAGACTGCTCAGATACCATAAAAATAAGTAAAATGTTACGCAGTGTACTTTACATGATTTAAAACCAAATTGTTGGGCAGATTATTAGTTTTATGATGTAAGTCTCTCAATACTCATAGACCTCATGGGAAATTTAAAGTTAAACAGGCTAAAAGTATAAAAAATGGCGGTAGAAATCATTATTTCCAAATGCTACAGGGTAGCTATTCTTTTTTCCTTAAAATGAAAGGTATTTTTAATCAAGTAAGAATGGGAATTTCATCACTGCTTTGTTGTATGTGAGGTTTTTGTTTTATTTTGTTTGGTTTTAAGATAAATTGCTCTTTTATAATTGCAACATTTTTAAAAATAAGGGCAGAAATATCTGAGGGCCTGTGGCCAGAAACTTATTTTATGTAAGCTACTAGTAAAATGTGAAAAATGTTGATTTTCTTTTTGAATAACCTAGGTGTGGTCCTGGCTTTGTGTCTTGGGTGAAGAAATAATGAATATATTTTTTATGCGTGCTAATTTTTTAGTGCATTTTAAGACTAGAGTCTAAAAATTTGTACAACAAAGCCTTTTATCCACATATTATTGTAACTCTGTTTAGTAAGTTACAGCTTCACTGAATGTCTGAAACAGCCACTGAGGTCTGTTTAACAACAGAATGTTGCTTAAATTGTGAGAGAATATAGATCTTGTGGTTTTCTCTGGGGTGTATGGTAATTTACTGGGTTCTTAAAGTTGCCCAGTTTTTTTTTAGGATAAATAAATTATTCTTATTAAAGGAAAAAGGAGAGGAAATTAGAACATAGGAATTAAGACAAAGTCATGATTTCTATCCATTTGACATATAGTATATAATAATAATATATTTATAATATTATATATGTAAATGTATGTACCTTATACTGCTTGAAGCCTTGCCTTTTAAAGCAGTATAGCACAGTGATTAAGAGTGAAGGCACTGGAGTTATTGTAGTTACTCTAATGAGGTTAGAATTCTGACCCTGCCAGTTTCTAGCTGGGAAACCCCATTCAAGTTAATCACTCTGTGAATCAATTTCCTCATTGGTTAAATTGGGAATAATAACAATACCTACCTAAAGTTTTTTTGATAATGCTTGTGAAGTATATATCATACATCCTAGTGCTTAATAAATTGAGCTGTAATTCTTAGCTACAGTTCCCTTGATATACATAGTAAAGCATGATACACTTGAAAGGGCTTTGACCCTGTCCTAAAGGACGTATTACTAGAAGCACAAGACACACCTCATTACAACTTTGCCTTACACTATCTAAGCACTGAACTCAGGAAGTGAGGTTTATGGTTATTGTATAAACACAATCATGGCAGCCTTTCCTGGATTCAACTATTTTTGCCATTGTCATTGTTTGCATCCTATTCTAGACCTTGACTCTGCCTGTTTGCCCTCCTATTTCAGTGAATTTGGAAGGTCATTCTTAAAATTATTCCTCAAGCACCCCTTTCACTGGTGATTCTTCTCCCCATCTTTATGATTCTAATGGAATAGGCCCATGGTAGAAACTCTTTAACAGACTTTATCAAAGAGAGTTCTAGGAAGGTGGCCATGTGTCAAAGAAGCCCACGTTGCTCTCCATAAGAACCCGTTCTCTGTGTGGCCTGGTGCAGACCCTTTCAGTTCTCTGTCATCCTCAAGGAAAGAATGAAACTGCCCTCAGTGAAAGGGATGAAAGGTTAGAAAATGTCCTTTTCCTGTATGGCTGCTTCTCAGATATTAAAACCTCTCTACATAATCATTGGCAGGAGAGAAGAGGACCAATCCCCCCAGACTCTGCTCTTGGCAAGATTTCTTACCTCTCCCTACTTGCTAGGTTCACAGCCTTGAGACCCTCAGGATGAATCTTATTAAATATGTCCTTTAACTCTGTCTATATTAGTCTCCACAAGACACCAAGGACTTCCAGGTCAACTCTTATCATCAAAACCCCACTATCTATATAATTCTGTATGTCTTTCTTCTCTGAGTTTATCCCTCACCCTTCCCACCTCTGAAACCTGTTTACTGTTATCCTTGAACTGCTAGCCAGTAGCCAGCAAAAATCCTGAATCCTTAACCTCTTCTAAGTGTTCCTTTCACCTTCTTGGTCTAGTTGAAACCTGTGCTCTGTCCCCAACCCTCAGGACATTTATTTCTCTGCTGCTCTCTTAAGAGGTGATGGTCTTCTCTCTCTCTCATGCTTCATGTCTCTGGGACTGGAGATGGTGAGGTGATCTCCTTATTCCTCATGATGTTTCTAGACCATTCTCCCTCCCTCTTCACTAAATCTCCCAGCTTTGAATATCATGTCATCAAATGATATCCTTCATTACCTCTCCTTCCTACTGTAATCTGTTGATTTGTATCCATTCTCTCATATCCTAAAGAATTTAGCCCTTGGATCCTTGTAACTTTTACTAGCTCTAGTCTTGTAATAACTCTTTGTGATTTTGGTATCCAAATAAATGAGCTCTGTAACTCATTGGCTTCTTGATTCCTTGAGCTCTTCTCCTCCAATGAGTTTGGTGCCTTTCATACTATATACACACATGTGTATATATATATATATATATATATATATATATATATATATATATATATATATATATATATATATATATATATATATATATATATATATATATATATATATATATATATATATATATATATATATATATATATACACACATATACATATATATGTGTGTGTGTGTATATATATATATATATTCTCTGAAAGTTATGGCCTAGAGACCTTTGAAATAGTTCCAAAATCTCATTTTGAAGAGCACTACCAGTCAACCAGACTACCTTCTAAACTCCAACATTTTTTTTTAACTCCCACTGGGTGTCTGGGGGCCCCCAATGTTCATAGGCCTGGAGATTAATTTTTGAATTTTTCCTTGAGCTATACTCATTCTCTTGGTAATTTTATCTAATCCATAGCTTTAACTACCATTTATATGCAGATGACTCAAATTTATATCTCCAGCCTGGTCACTCTCCTCAATTCCAGCTCACATTCAAATGCTTAATCAACATTTCTGCCTGGCTTTTTATTAGGCATTTCGAACTTAACACGTCTGACTCAGGAACTTTGTACATGTTGTTTTCTGCCTGGAAAGCTCTTTACCTTAGACGTCACAGCATCACTCCATTACCAATTCTGGGCTTTGTTCAGATGCCTTCAGATCAGTGAAGCCATCCCTGACCAGCCTATTATAGTAGGAACTGTACCCCCCACCCAGCCCCATTTACCAATCCTGCTTTATTTTGATCTCTAACATTTAAGTCCTCAGGACATATTGCCTACTTACTTATCTGGTTTTGTCTTCTCCTGCTATAATGTAATCTCCATGAATGCAGATAGTTTTGACTGATTAATTCATTAATAAATCCCTTGGACCCAGAATCATTCCTGGAACATAGGAAGTGCTCACTATATTTTGTTGGATGAATGAAGATAACTGCTATTTTATTTTCTAAAAGAGTGGTAAAAATTTTCATGTTTATTTTTTCTATTCAATGAGGAAAGTTATCTAATTTATCAGAATAAATATTTTCACCAATGGAGCTCAAATATGTTTTTGTCATTTTGAATAAAAAAATTACAGCTAGAAAAAATACAGCTCTGTGTGTGTGTGTGTGTGTGTGTGTGTGTGCACGCATGTTTCTGAGCATATCGTGAACAACCATGTAAGGAAAGACTTCTGGGTACAGGACACCTAAAATTGCTAGTTAAATATTAAAAAAATAACTTTAGTAACCTGGCTGAACTGCCAGGAAAGGACAAAAATAATAAAAGCAGAAAATATAAGAAAGCCTGATTCCATAGGGGTTTAATGTTCCTTAGAGTAATTTGTTTTTTAGGGCTTATACTTATTCCTGGTGGCCTAGAACTTTCCTAGTTTAAAAAAAAAAAAAAAACTGGCATCACTTTTCTCTGTCTTCCTGTCTGTCTATCTATCTATCTACGTATCTATCAGCATTTATTGTACATGCATGTATTTGTTGTCTGGCCTCAGGTATTTAGAATTAGATTAATAGAAATTATTGTTTCATGATGCATTATCATCACTTGTCCATGAATTGCCCTCTTTAATTTATTTTTTGTATTATTTAGTATTATCATGAACACAAATAAAATCATCCCTCAGCCCCAAAACTATAATATTGACAGAAACTGTCATCTACTGTGCCTCTTGCAAATTCTATCCCTTTGCTTCCACCCCAGATTTGGAGGAATTCTGTTACATTCTTGGTACTAATCCTTTGTTAATTATATTGTGGCTAGTCTTTTCACTTTATTTAAGGTGTCTTTGATAAACAAATAATACTGATTCAAATACAGTAAAATTTAGCAAAAATCTTATCCTCTCCGGGATAATAAAAGGGCTATGAAGCAATTTAGATTTGCTCTTCCTCCGTTTTGAATTTCTTACTATCATTTTCCATTATTTCAATTTTCTCTTTTTTTAAACTTTAACCCCACAAGCCATGCCATAATTATTATTAATTATTAAAGATAATGTTTATTTAGATATACCTGCCTGCAGGTAGATTAAGAATTGAGAAAAACAAATTTTTAGAATGAAATACAGATGGACATGAAATATCCTTCCTTTTATTTAGGCCTTCTTAGAACTGTCTCAATAATATTTTATAATATTCTGCATTTTTAAAAAAGATTTATTTCTATGCATTTGATGTTTTTGATGCTATTTTAAATGGTGTCTAAAATTTTATTTTATCCCCACCCCCTTTTCTGGAATATAGAAATCCAGCTGATCTTTTTTGCACGGACCTTATATCTTTATGGCTTTTATAAATTAACTTACTACTTCTAGTAGTTTATCTGGTGTATATGTTGCTCATTTTAGACTTTCTATATACACAATCATGTTGTCCATGAATGATGATAGTTTTTGTTCTTTCCTTCCTATTCTAGAGCTTTTATTTATTTTTTCTTACCTTATTGTGGTAGTGAACACTTCCTACACTATGTAAAATAGAAGCGGTGAGAAGCTTTCTTGTCTCATTTCCTATCTCAGAAGGAATTATTATATATGTTAGCATTAAGTATAATGTATTGTGTTTGTTATAGACTCTCCTTCTTATACTAAAAAGTTCCTAGGTTGCTAAGAGTTTATCATGAATCGATGTTGTACTTTATCAAATGATTTTCTCTTTACTCTTAAGATGATTGTATGATTTCTCTCATTTGTTCTTTTTTTTTAAATAAATTTATTTGTTTTATTTATTTATTTTTGGCTGCATTGGATCTTCGTTGCTGCGTGCAGGCTTTCTCTAGTTGCGGTGAGCAGGGGCTACTCTTTGTTGCGGTGTGTCGGCTTCTCATTGTGGTGGCTTCTCTTGTTGCAGAGCACAGGCTCTAGGCCCGCGGGCTTCAGTAGTTGTGGTACACGCGCTCAGTAGTTGTGGCTCACGGGCTCTAGAGTGCAGGCTCAGTAGTGGCGCACGGGCTTAGCTGCTCTGCAGCATGTGGGATCTTACTGGACCAGGGCTCGAACCCGTGTCCGCTGCACTGGCAGGAAAATTCTTAACCACTGCACCACCAGGGAAACCCCTCATTTGTTCTTTTAATGTAGTGAATTATACTCATTGGTTTTCAGATGTTAAACTAATCTTCAACCCTGGAATAAACCTAATATGAATTCAATTTGCTAATATTCTTTTGAGGGTTTTTTCTTTTTACTGAAGAGAGAAATAACCTGTAATTTTGCTTGTTTTCATCTTCTTTCAGTTTTAGTAAGTTATGTTTATAATGATATTCTAAATTGTCAAAAGTATTGCCATAAAATTGTCCACAGTAACGTTTGTACTGATGTCTTCTTTTTAATTTTTGATATTAATTATTTAGGCGCTCTCTCTCTCTCTCCCCCCACCTCCCTCTCCTCCTCCCTCCCCCTCTTCCTTCCTCCTGTTTCTCTTTGGTCAGTTTTGCTAAAGTCAGTCAACTTTATTGTTTTCTTTTTTATTTAAACCAAATTTTTAGCTTTGTCAAATTTCTCTATAGTACACTGCTGTCTATTTCATGAATTTCTATTAATTGCTATATTTTCCTGATCTTCATGCTGTGGTCAGCTCTGACTGAGCACCTTGAGACCCTAATATTTGTTATTTGGTTTTACTTCAGCATTTACTCATAACAATGAACACTTTCTAAATTCTGTTATATATAGTATTGTTATATAATAAGTGTGATGCAGTCTTCTCTCAGTAAAATGGATGAGTTTTTTTAGGACATCAGTCCTTCTTTAAAAATAGCCGATAGAAAGTGGAAGACACATGAGATCTCAAAAAATGTTTTATAAATAGTCCTCGTTCCCCTGTGAAGATCGCTTAAAATGAAACCCTCACAATTAGACTCATATTAAGATCAATAGCAAATTTTTAGTTTTCATTTCTTTTTGTTATAAAAATACATATAATCATACTAAAGAACATTTGGAGAAAAGAAAAAACTTGTCCATTAGTGCCACCACCCTCTCCATGATTAACAACTTGGTTTATTTCCTTCCAATTTTGTTCCCTTTGCATCTTTTTAAAACCTAGTGGCTATACAAATTTTGATTTTTTTTCTAATTAAGTCTAATAATTTCCTTTCATTAATTGGATATAAATGTCCATTTCATTTCTTCCCAGTGATTGTAAGAGAATTCTCCTCCACGTCCCCGGGTAGCAAACTGTCCAGCTTCTTCACCTGCCTGCCCCTTCAGGGCTTACTCAGTGTACTAGTTAGCTTGGGCTGCCACAACAAAATACTATGCACTCGGTGGCTTAAACAACAGACGTATTTTCTCACAGTTCCAGAGGCTGGAGGTCTGAGATCAGGGTGCCAGCATGATTGGGTTCTAATGGGAGCTCTCTTCCTGACTTGCAGCCTTGTAGCTGTTTTCTCACCTGGCCTTTCCTCAAACCATACATTCAAAGAGAGAGAAGTCTCTGGTCTTCTCCTATCCACTAATCCCATCATGAGGTCTGCATACTTATGATCTTATCTAAACCTAATTATCTCCCAAAGATGCCATGTCCGAATACCGTCTCATTGGTGGGCAGGGCTTCAACGCATAACGTTTTGTGGGGACACAGTTCAGTTCATGGCATTCAGTATCAGAGGAGGAAAAGACATGTTCTTTGTTCCTGCCTTCTGACACTGTGTGAAGGCAGCTGAAGGAAGAAAGGGAGGGAGGGAGGGAGGGAGTCTCAACCCATTTCAGAAGTGGAAAATAGATTTTTTAAAGTAACAAAATCGAAGATAGTAAAATTTCTAAATAGATTGTTTTATGCAAGTTTCCACTATATCATAACAGGTGGCGTGGGAGGTAGTTGATGCTTGTCTTGTGTACATTTATTTATTTATTTTATTGAAGTATAGTTAATTCCCAATGTTGCATTAGTTTCAAGTGATTCAGTTATACAAATATATATATATATATATATATACACACACATATATTCTTTGTCAGATTCTTTTTCATTATAGGTTATTATAAGATATTGAATGTAGTTCCCTGTGCTACACAGTAGGTCCTTGTTGTTTACCTATTTTATATATAGTCCTGTGTGTATGTTAATCCCAAACCCCTAATTTATACCCCCCCCACCCCACTATCCCCTTTGGTAACCACAAGTTTTTCTAAGAGAGTCGCCTTGTGTACATTTAGACTGTTGATAGTTGCCCTTTTAATTCTATCCTTACCTATCTCCCCAAATTCTACTGTAATCATTAAGTACCTTCTCATAAATATTTTCTTTTATTAGTGCAATTTCAGTTATTATTTTATACCAAGGTGATTATAAAAGTGATTTGAAAAAGTGAAATTTAAGATATTTAAAATATTTTTATTATTTTTGCCACAATGCCTACTCAAAATATTAACTGAAGGATAGGTGTTTATAATAAAATAATAGAACAACTTTCTTTTTAATATAATAATATACTAGTAATAAGTTTCTTTTTATATGTTGTCTCCTTGATTCTGATGGGATTTTCAGGCATGGCCAGTCTGACTTTTCTCATCTTTCAGGTGAAGAAACTAAATATCAGGAAGCTTGCAGCTAGCTCAAGTCTCACCAGTATCAGGCTTCTGATTCTCAGTTCTTGTTCCATTTTATTGTTTTGCTTTATAAATGTTCATATTGTCTTATATGTAGCAATGAATATTTTGCTCTATAAATCTAAAATTAGGATATTTTAAAGCTGTATTTCAAGGCAGAACAGAATGATTCAATATACAATGAGCTTATAAAATGACTGTTTTGTGGTACATTTAATGTTATGGACTGAAAGCTCGTGTAAATTTGTGTGATTTTTGCATCAGTTTTAGTCCATCTGATCCCATACAGTCTAAATTTTGTTTCTTACTACTCTACATACTTTTTTAAATTGCATTTTCAGTCAGTCTTAAAAGTTCATCAGTGATGTTACTGCATCTGCCTTTATATTGAATTATAAATTGGCTTGTATTGCTTTTTCAGTATGTAACAATATAATAGGAAAGATAGCTGTCTTGTATGATGCCCCACTGCTCATGTTAACAGACATTTCATAAAAGCACAAGTGTTTTATTGTCTGAAAACGCAACTTGCCTCATCTGTTTTAGGAAAATGTGAAAAATATTTTTAATGTACCAAATTCTAAACAACCAAAAATTTTCATGCTGGGAGAATGCATGCTATGATATTAAAAGTGTTCAGGAAATCTCTAAGAGATACTTGTGGGGTGTAAAAACTGTTTTCAATCCATTACAAGCATGCTTGTGTCTTGAATCCAGGTATTTCTCTGTTCACCATACACTCTGTCAGGAAAAGAAGAACAAACACGCTTTAGCTAATTTTAGGCCAATTAAAAAAATCTCAAGAGAGATGGGATATATAGTCAATAAATATTGATGGTGGGAGGAAGATGTATTCCACAGTGAATTACATATATTTCTTATTCAAACAATCTCAAAATATAGTTGATTCAAATATGAAATTTCTTATTCAAAATAATCTTGAGCTATAACCTATAATTTTAAAATTACAGATAGGCAATTCATTTATATATCCTGAAGTAAGATTGAGAGAATATCTTTTGGCCAGTGATGTACAGTCGAAATAAAATTTGAGAAACACTTATAACTTACAGTTTTCTAGTAGCCACATTAAACAAGTAAAGAGAAGCAACTGAAAGAAATTTTAAACACACTTTTTATTTAACCTAAAGCATATATACAAAATTTATCATTTCAATATGTAATCAGTATGAAAAATTATTAACATATTTAACATCCTTTTTTTCTTACTAAGTCTTTGAAATCTTGTGCATAATTTAACACACTGTACCTCTCAGTTCATACTAGCCACATTTCAAGTGCTCATGGGCACATTGTTACCATACTGACAGCACAGCCTTGGATTCGGGGCTGCACCAGATCTCGGTCACTCATTTCTGTGATAATGCTTGGCACATAGTAAATGGACAGTAAATGTTTTAAAAAAGAGAAAAAGGAAGCAACGAAAGGTAATAGGATAAATTTGTAGTCAGATAGAACCATGTGTATACCCACTTACTAGCTGGATGCCCGTGGATTGGGTATTTACTCTTCCTAACCTCTGTGTCCTTTTATGTAGGAGTGAGATATTTGTATCTGCCTTTCAGAATTATTGTGAAAGTGTTGAAGTATCATAAGCTGAGCACCTGGTTGGTTCCCTTTCACCCCATTTCTTTTCCGAAATTGAATTAAGTCACATATTAGATGACTTAATCTATTTGTGTCCACTTTTATTAGATCTTATTCATTACCCCACCAAACATAGTACTTTTTTTCAGTTACATATGAGTGGAAAGGAAGAAACTAGAATCAGAGAGTAGGAGGTTCTTGGCATCAAAAGTGGAGCCAAGGACAATTATGTTCAGTTGCTTAGCATGCTGTGGAATTAATTGCCTGTGATCTTAATTATAAATACTTAATTTATAAAACAGCCTTTAAACACGGAGGCCTACATTTAGATATAGGAACAATTCTGGTAAACCAGTTTCAGCCTGATAGCCAATTTAAAACGTTAATGACACAATCACTTCAGATCTTCTCACTTCTTCTACTCAGGCCTGACCAAGGGCTCTGGGACTTGCAGAAGGAAATAGAAGGGCTCACACACATGCGTGTGCAATATAACCTACAGGCAGAAATGAACAGAAAACATTATATGTATGTTGTGGGGCTGACTTCATGGGTATGCGACCCTTCAGTCACATAGGACTACACCCTCAGAAGGGGTAAGTGCTTGGGCCTTGATGCTCTGTGGTTGCCATTGTGAAATTCTTAATAATTTTACCTTTAAAATTGTGGTTTGTGAGTGAGTCTGATAGGATAATGGAACATGCACTGGAAGCTTGGAGCCTTAGTTTCCAGTTGGTTCCACCTCCCGGCCCCTTCTCTGCCCACCGGGATGGGGTCTTGACCACCCACTTCCAGGTTCCAGCCCAGTGACTGCAGCCACCCTCTGCCCCTGATGCGGGTCTGGATACAGGAGCAAGAAAGGCCCCATGGGTGTACGCAGCCTGCACACCTATGTGGGTCTGTGCTTGCCCAGCCAGTGTCCTCATGCTCAAGGGAGCACATTAAATAGCAAATAAAACCACACCATGACAGACAGAGAGACAGCTGAATAAATGAAAACCTGGTATGATGTGATGAAGAATTACGCAGTTACACAGTTAATCCTGTGTAAGCACTATGCAGCTCATAAAACAGGACACTGTCAGTGCCCAGTAGTCGCCCCCCCACACACACCATTTCTCTTCCCACTAAGAACACTCTTATTCACCCCTCAGAGTTAACCACTAGCTTTAGTTTTGTGTTAATAGTGTCTGTGCTTTTCTCTCTAGTTCTACCATCCAGAGTGATGGTGAATTATTTGTACATATTTTTTAAATTTATGTAAATTAAATCATACTGCATGTATTTTCTGTGCCTTACCTGTTTTGGTCAACATTGCTTATAAAATTTGTCCATGCTTCTAAATATTACTGTAGTTTGTTATTTCCACTGCTGTACAGTATACCATTTTAGGAATATATCATGAAGTTTTTAGTCTATTCTTGATGGACGTTGAGCTGTTTTCACTTTAGGAGTGTTATGAATCATACTGTGTATATCTCTTGGTGCGCATGTGTAGGACTTTCTGTAGGGTTTATACCAAGGAGAGAATTTTCTGGTTCATGATTATGTATACCTTCAACTTCTCAATAATGTCAAACTGTATTACAAGGTTAGTACTAATTCACATTTACACTTGCAGAGAATGAATATTCCCATTGTTTCACAACCTCTTCAGGTCTTAGAATTGTTAAACACATAAATTTGTGCCAATCAGTTGGGATTCAGTGTTTTAAAAATTGTTTATTTTAATTTGCATTTCTCTGATTTTTTATGAGATTGAGCATTCTTAACATATGCTTCTTGGCCATGTGGATTTCCTCTTTTAAAAAAATCTTGTTTAGTTGCTTCTTTTCCAATTTTCTTTTGAGTGTCTTTCTTATTAAGTTGTAAAAACTCTCTGTAAAATTTTATAAACTGCATATTTGTCAATTGCATGTGTTGAAAAAATTTCTCCAGCTCCATGGTTTGTCTTTTTTTTTTTTTTAACATCTTTATTGGAGTATAATTGCTTTACAATGGTGTGTTAGTTTCTGCTTTACATGGTTTGTCTTTATATACTCTTTTATGGTGTCTCTTGATAAGTAGGAATTGAAAATTATCAATGTTTCCATTATGACTATTTCTTTTTGTATCTTGTCTTTAAAATGTGAAATTCTTTGCTACCTATCATTGAATTAATGTCCATTATTATCTTCTAAATTATTTATTGCTTTTATGTATATATTTAGGTTTTTAAGCACATTGGAAGTGATTTTTGCACAAGGTGTGAGAGGAGGATCGAGTTTTATTCCCTCCCCGTTCTCCCCCACTCCCCTTTCATAGAGACCCTCAATTGTCCTAGAAATGTTTACTGAAAAATCCCTCATTACCTAGTGGTCTTCAGGGCCACCTCTGCCATATAAATGTCCACATATTCATAGGTACGTTTCTGTGCTCTTTTTCTGTTCCATCAATCTGTTTGTCTAGCCTTGGAAGAGTACTACTACACTCTCCTAATTACCATATATTTATAATAAATCTTTGGTCTAATTTTCTCATTGTTTGTGACAGGAGGTCAATTCCCATAGCAGTTAATATTTCATGAGTAGAAGACATATTTTCTTTATACATAACTATGACTCCCTCCTGTGAACAATAACGGAATTTGTATGTATCTATTTATTCTTCCCTCCCTTCTCTTTAACCCACCACCAGATTTTGTTAGATATGTGTTTTTCTCTTACTCTATACCTTATACTTTAAATATACCTCTTTTTGATCATGCAGTTTACTAATTCCAAATGGTACTTTTCCACCTTGACTATAAATGATGTTGAAATCGGCTACTCACATCATTTACCAACTTCTTTTCCCTCTTAAAATTTCAGTTAGTTATTTACTAGTTGTGTCATCTAGGCTAGGATAAAAATCTTACGTCACACTCATTTTTCTTGAGTAATGTGTAGACATTTCTCCACTGCCTTTTAGCTTGTGGCTTTGCTTCTTATAGGCGTATTGTTCTTTTGGTCTGGCTATTCAAAAGATTCTTTAATTCTGCATTTTAATAATGTTTCTGAGATACGTTTCGATAAGCATCAAACAGAGACAGTTTTTTTTCCTGATATAAAGTATGTCCTTCAATTTGAAGATCCTAATTTTATTTTATTTTGGTAATTGCTCCTGAAACTATGTCCTTAATATATTTTTATTTTATTATTTTGTTCTTTTTTCTTCCTTTGCCTGTTCTCTATGTGTATCATTTTCTTGTAATCCTTTTAAAGTCTTTATTGTTTTTCACATTGTTCTCTTCTATCAATCCTGTTTTCAGTGTCCCATAGTCAGTCTTCATTTCTGTTTTTTTAAAAACTTCAATTTACCTAAACAAAAAACAAAAACAGTTCACCTATTTCTTCCACCCTCCATCCCCTGCCTCTGGCAGCCACAAATCTATTCTCCATATCTGTGAGCTTAGCATATATATACATATACATATACATATATGTATTCATAGATTCCACATATAAGAGACATCATACAGTATTTCTCCTTCTCTGTCTGACTTATTTCACTTAGCATAATGCCCTTGAGAACATAGACCTTCATTTCTGCAAATGACTTTATTTCTTTCCATCAGCTCACATGGGTATTTCTATTGTCTGACCATATCTTTCTTCAGCTTTTACATTCCTTTGCAGGGGGGGAGTTATTTAATAGAAACAATTACCTTTTTTTCCGTCCAAAAACCTTAGGCAATATGTTTGGTCAAAATGTTTACATTGTTTGTGGCAATATTTTTCATCCCTTTTGTTACCCCTGGAGACATTTTTCTTGTGGTATTTATCCATCATATTTTTTAGCATCTTTTCCATTTTATTTGTTTCTGCAGTATTTTTTGTATACCTTTTTTTTTTTCATTACTCACTTTGTGGTGAGTTCTTCCTGTACCAGCCACTTGTAGGAGTTTTGGAGGTTTGTGTATGTCAGGGGTCAGAGCAGTTTTCCAGATTAATGGGAGACACCACTAATGACACGGGTCCCTGTTTGTACATGAGTTCCTTTAGCCTCTACTTCCCGCTCAGCCATTCTGTGCCCACTCTGAGGGACAGGTCACATTGCTGACTGTCTCTCCTTACCCCCACAACAAGGAGGTTGAGTCCTGAAAATATGCCCTATCCCTGTGTGATTCCTCATTCAGCCCCCTTTCCTGACTTCTTGAGACCTTGTAAGAACGTGGTCCACGGTGCTTCTGCTGTCAGAATAAGCACCTCAGTTCCGTTCTTCCGAAGGGATTCGCTCCTCGGGTTGTGGCTACTTGTCGTAGCGAGCTATTCTCTGCATTGTCTGAGATCTGCAACCATGGGCATCTTTAACTGCCCTTTCTTCCACTCTCATTTAACTTTCATGTGTATCTGGAAGCTCTTTCTCGGATAATGTGCTTCCGAGTTGTGGATGTCTTCTCATTTCGTCTCAGGAATTTGCTTTTCTGATTTTTTTCATTTTTATTATTATTTTTGGACTGTTTCTAAGAGAAGAAGGGGTAAAGACTATATTTTTACCCCAAAATTTACAAATGAAAAGGCATGATAATATTTTGAGTAACTAAAGCAAATGCCAAGAAGCAAGCCTCCCTGAAAAATCTGCAGTTCATACATTAATGTTCAACACAGAGCTCTTATTATTACCTATCTGTACTTTTATGTTAAATGATAGTCTTATAATTTCTTCAGAAGTTACTGATGAGTAAAATTAAACATAACATTTTAATAGGCTGTATTAATTTGTTAGGGTTGCCATAACAAATTACCACAACCTGAGTGGTTTAAAACAACAGAAATTTATTCTTTCACAGTTCTGGAGGCTATAGTTCAAACCCAAAGTGTTGGCAGGGCCATGCTCCCTCTGAAGCCTCTAGGGGGGACCCTTTCTTGTCTGTTCCAGCTTCTGATAGTTCCAGGCATTCCTTGGCTTGTGGCAGCATGACTTCAATCTCTGCTTCTGGCTTCACATAGCTCTGTTCTACTAGGTCTGTGTGTCTCTCCTCTTCTCATAAGGACATGAGTCATACTGGATTTAAGGGCCCACTCTACTCTAGTATGACATCATCTGAATTTAACTAACCATGTCTGCAATGACCCTATTTCCAAAAAGATGACATTCTGAGATATTTGGTGTTTAGGACTTCAACATTTCTTTTTGGAGGACACAATTTAACCCATAACATATGGGGTAGTATCTTTTGGTAGAGAATGGATTAGCTGATTGTTATAACTCACAATTTATTTTTTAACAGATAAGTAATATTTTTGTGAAACAAATCTAAAGTATTCTTAAAAACACATTGTGCTTTTTATAACAGCTATATTGAACCATTGAGAAATATTGATTTCCTTATTTTAATACTGTGTTTAAATTTGTGTCTTTGTTAAGTTGGGAAAAAGGTGTTTGGAGACCTGCCAGTGATTATTATTTCAGGAGATAGAAATATAGGCCAACATTGCTTAGTTATCTACTTATGGACAGATAAATACTTATATAAAACTATAAAAATGTGTTATTTAGCCAAGGAACTGTGGATATTGGAATAGTATCTTGTTTTAGTTTGTGAGTAACAAAATCTATTAAATTCTGGCTTTAATAATTCTAACGAGGTATTTATTTCAGTTAATGGAGAGAAATGTTATTTGGGTAAATCATCCATTTTGAAATAAAAAAATTTTTTAAATAAATTACGTTTTAAAGTTATCTTAAAAATCACTGAAGAACTAAAAAGACAGTGGAGAACTCCACTGGTCAATTTTTGATTGACCACCTATTAACCAGAGTGAGAAGCAGAACATTCGAGTGGGAAACTTGTTTACGCCATGAAAGCATTGTGATACTGGACACCTGGGAAGAGGAAGCGTGTATGTAAGGAGGACAGAGTCAAGGTTCAGGGCCTGTCCATGTTGGAGACTTTTATAAAAGAGCCTCCCTACATTAAGGCAGTAAGAGCAATCTAGGATGTATCCCATTTCTTCTCCAACCAAAGCAAAAACTTTTTAAAAATGTGAAAAAAGAAACATTCCCTGAGGAGTTGTGGCCACTCACAGGGTCTTGCATGGATTTGTACCTTGTGTATGCATAGCCTAGCTTAGTCAGGGAGCCTCAAGTTATAACTTAGGTTAAGATGATTTCCAACTGGTAATGCCCCCAGGCTGCTGGCAGAAGGAAATGTAAACCCTCTTGAATGAAAGGAGCTTAAATTAATTTTTAAGGGCAGTGAAGATCAAGGAGTCCATAATATCTAAGCACATAAAGAAACAATGCAAAAGGTACAAAAACCAGCTAAAAAAATACACAATAGTAACAGGCTCATTTAGATTCACATATTGGAATTATCAGAGTCAAATATTAGAACAACTATACTTAGTGTGTTTAAAGAAATAAGAGAAGTTGAAAATATCTGTAGAGAATAGGAAATTATAAAAAGTGACATAAATTTGAAATTAAAACAACAAAACTTCTAGAACATAAAAGCACAATAACTATATTGGCATACTTGGTAGCATATTGGTTACAGCAGAATAGATAACCGGTGAAATGATAGTAAGGTTAGAAGAAATTATCCAGAATGCAACATAGAAAGACAAGTTGCAAAATACAGAAGGGAAGGCAAGAATGATACTATGAAAATGCTATCAAGAGATCTAATATCCCAATGATCAGAGTCCAAGAGGGAGAGGATATCCCATCTAAGGGATATGGCAGAGGCAATATCTGAAGAGTTTTCGTTAAGTATTCACTTTTTAATATCTAGAATATCACTTTCATAATTGTATAACTTTTAAACTAGTAGTTAAAAATAGCATTAAGCATAGTACATAACACAAATGAGGGCAAGAAGAGGGAGGAAAGGAACGTGGTAAAATAGAAAGTGAAAATTAGAAGGTAGATACAAGTAAAAAATTACTATTGTTTATATTCATCTATAATTATTATCACATACATTGAACAAAAATGAACAAAATACTCCAGTTAAAAGTCAAAGAATTTCAGAGTATAGGGTGAAAAAAATCAACTATATGTTGTTTTTGAGACACATTTAAAATATAGACTATAGAAAAGTTGAAGTAAAAGGTTTTTCAGCTTTCTTTTGACTTCTGTTTACATAGTATATATATTTTTATCCTTTTGTCAATATTAAGAATATAAAAGGTGATATCACTATAGAAATAGACTTAACAGAAAAAGAAAGGGAATATTGAGAACTTATACACAATAAGAAGGTTTCTGGAAAAATATATACTACCCTAACTTAACAAAACAATAGAAAACCTGAAGACTTTTGCAATTATTGAAGAAAGTACATCTTTGTGAAAAATATTTTTCCCCAAATTACCAGGGCAAATGATTCTGCTGGTAAAGTCTATCAAGGATTCAAGGGATAAATTAATATTATATTTCAGAAGATGTTAAAATTTTATATTTCAGAAATATAAAGGATTTATTTTATTCTAAGTCCAATCAGGAGACGTGTAGTACATAGTGATTTAAACTGGGGAAATTTAATATATAAGGAGTTATTAAGACATGGTAAAAGAGATGTCAGTTAATTCTATTGGGTATTTTAAGGCTGAAGGAGAGTATGCAGAGATGGAAGAATTTGGAAGGGACCTCCCTCCCCAAGACTGGAGAAGGTGTAGTTGCAGCCTGTTGCAGGCAGAGAAGTTCCCTGTGTGGCTGGACCATAGCTGGTCTACAGTTACTGGGTGAGCAGGAAGCAGCCTTCTGAGTTGCATGCGAGCCTCAGTTAAGGACAGACACCAGGCATACAGGCATGCAGGGGAAGTGGGCATGCTGCTATGGGTGAGAGGCCTGGCGGGCCTGGTGTCCACTTTGGGCAAGGATAGATGAGCAGAGCGAGTTGGAGAGCCAGTGTGGACAGGAGGTCTGGAGTGTGATGTCTCTATTTCTAGGGCTGTCAGACAGTGATCACCAGGCCAAGCTGGGGCTGTGAGTTTGCCAAGGGATCTATACCTTATATAAAAATACATGATATACCAAAGAGGTAGCACTACATATGCATGGGAAGAAAAGGGATTTTTCAATACATTGTACTAGAATAAATATCCTTATAGAAAAAAGCACAACTAGACAACTATTTCACATCACCTCACTCTTGGCGAGTAGTGACTGAAGGGAAATATTAGGGGAGCTTCTGATTGCTAGAAATGTTCTGGTTCTTAATCTAGTCATAGTTAACAAGGATGTTTGTGAAAAGTTACTAAACTGAATTCTTATGTTCAATTTTCTGCATGAATTACATTTTAATAAAAATGTTAATCTTTTAATTTTATAAGACAATATAGTGAAATATATCCAAGGTCATGGAGTAGGAAAGGATTTCTTAAACAAGACACAATATCACCAAGTGTAAGTGAAAGAACTGATTCACTTACCTATATCAAAATTAAGAACTTCTATTCATCAAATGTACCAAAAAGAGTAATAAGACAAGTCACAGAGTGGGAGAAAAAAATTACAATATATATATCACCAACAGTTCTCTAAAACCTAGTGTATATAACAGATTCCTTCAAACTAGGGCGAAAATGAGAAACAACCTGCCGAAAACTGGACAAAAGACTGGAAAGGGAGTTTAAAATCCAAATTCTTTATGAACTTATACAAAGATGCTCAGCCTTGTTGGTGATTAGGTATATGCAAAGGAAAGCTAGGGGATTCGAGACCACACCTACCAGATGGTTATAGATCTAAAAGACTGAGAGTACAAAGTGTTGGTGAGGATGTTGAAGGCTGGGGATGCTCATACCCTTACTGGTGTCAAGTAAAGCTTAATGGTAGTGATTCCACTCCTTAGCTCGCTGTAGAGCAGTGCCTCTCACCCTGTACTGCATAGTTTCCACACAGACTTTAATGTGCAAATGAATCTTGGTAAGATGAATATTCTGATTTAGTAAGTCTGGGTTGGGACCTGAGCATCTGCATTTCTCTCAGGTTCCCAGATGATGAGGATTCTCCTAATCCATAGACTTGCATTAGAGAACCTCTGACACACATAAATTAGGAGGCACATACAAGAATGTTCAGGGACTTCCCTGGTGGCCCAGCGGTTAAGACTCCATGCTCCCAATGCAGGGGGCCTGGGTTCCATCCCTCGTCAGGGAACTAGATCCCGAATGCTGCAACTAAGAGCCTGTATGCCACAACTAAAGATCCCACATGCTGCAGCTAAGACCCAGCACAGCCAAATAAATAAATAAATAAATATTAAAAAAAATAAAAAAGAATGTTCATAGCAGCATGGTCTGTAAATAACTCCAGGCTGGAAACAATTCAAATGTCATCAACAGCACAATGATGAATAAATCACGGTAAATCCAAGGGAAGAGTATATTGCAAGAGAGCGGACAACCTGTATCTACATGCAGCAACATGAATGAATTTTGTAAATATGATGTTGAGCACTAAAAGCAAAACACAGAAGTATTTTGGTAGATCACGTTCAAATAAAAAGGTAAAACTAAGTGTTATAGTTTAATACTATTGGTACATTTATAAAAAAAGACACAAATGTTTAAAAGAAAAGTCAGGGAAGTAGTTAGGTCTTGGGAGAGGGAAAGTACTTTGATTGGGAAGGAAGCATTCTGGGATGGGGCAAATATATTGTTTCTGGTACTAAGTGCTCCACTCTTTGTTAAAATCTGTGCATATAACATTTAGTGTACTTTCCTCTATGTATGTTACACTTTTACAACAGTAGATTTTTAAAAGATCAGCTTCACCAGGAAAAGCAAGGCTGAGCACCTATTCTGCTAGAGCCTTGGGAGTGGGACATCTTAGGGTGACCAACTGGCTCAGTTTGCCCTGGACCGAGGAGGTTCCCAGGATCTGAGACTTTCAGTACTAAAGTAGAGGCAGTCTTGGACAAAATGGGATGGTTGGTCACCATGCATCTAGACTACTTTACACTGCAGAGGCCATTAGGGACAAAGGATAGGTTCTGAAGATCTCGTAATGTATTATAAAATTATGAAGAAGGCAGAGTCTTTAAACGGGTTTAAAGCAAGAATTGAAGGGCTAAACCCCTGGAGAGATTTATTTGGAGTTTCTAGTTAAAACAACTAGGACAATGGCACAGTGTTAAACAATTTGTTGGGTTTCTTGAGAGGCTCCTGACAGCCCAGTCTTGTTCTGCCTGAGCAGCCTTGCAGGGTATTGTGGGCAACTTCTGGAGTTCGGCTGTGTCCTCTCACCTATACTCTACTGTCTGCCTAAACAGTTCTCTGGACTTAAGTCTCAGGGATCTCCAAAGAGGATTTGAGTGTCCTGAGAATGTAGGACTCAGAACCCTAATTCCTCTAAGGAACAGAAGCTCTTCTACTCCACGTTAGACCCACTTACCATCCTTGAGGGTCCCCTTACCAGTGAAGCTGCCCCTAGAGTTGCTTTGTTTCTGAGTGAGCCTCCACAGATAAATCTACTAAACCCTTAGTACAAAGTGGTGGTGAGTTGTCTTTGTTTATTTTTCCCTACTAGACTGTGTATTTCTCAAAGCTTGGGGCTGTCTTGTTCATCTTGTGCTCTCAACATCTTGTGTTCTCAACATGCCTGCCACACCATAAGCATCCATTGTTTAGCTGCATCTAGTAAATATGAGATAAATATCTGCCGAGGTTGCAGATGACAAAACCATGTATTGAACTGAAATACTAGGTGTAACAATTAGTTTGGTCCTGATGAAAGCCATGCTATGTTATCTTTCTATGTTTAGTTAAGTATTGCTTGCCCGATAGAGTGTAACTGTGGTAAATAACAGTTTTGATTTGAAAAAAAGTTTAAAAGATGTTTAAAAAAGTAAGAAAAAAAAGTAAGCACTTATCTATAGGCTACTGATTCTTATTGGATATATATGTCTTAGAACATACACCCCTCTAGAGCAGATACTATGTTATGTGTGAGTGCTGCTAGGTAACCACCACATTTATTATTCCTAATTAAGAAAAAAACTTGATATGTTTTCTCTAATACATAAGGCAAAGGGTGATACAAATTTTATGGACTGGGAGACATGTTTGTGTCCCTCAATATATTTTTGAATCTATCCTAAGTCTGAGGAGAACTATTCATTACTGTGTCCTAACCCACAGGGAAACCAAAGTCAGTCATTCTTGAAATTTAACATCCTGGAACGATACTCTTGTGTTCTAAAATGTACTTTAAACCAATGAGAGTCTCTGTGGTATTTGGATGATTGCGCTTTGAAGGAGCTCCAAATTTTCTTATGCAGTCCATGAGATGGGTTTATAGTTTAGACAGATGAAGGCAGTAACTGTTGAGCTCGCAGAATATCCCTTCTTTGCTAAAGGGGGAAAATGATACTTTTAGTCATTCCTGAATGCTTTGCAAAAGGTAAAATATTCCATTGCTTTTAAGTTGGAACTAATTTATAGCAAGTATTCAAAGAATCTATTTAATTACACACCAATGGGTATGAAAATGGATTTCCTATTTTTTGACCCTTAATTTTTATCAGTTTGTGCTACAGTGTCCACTGGGAAATACAGTGTATATAAGGGATGTTTCTTTCAAGCATTTCATGCATATGAATCTTTTAAACATGAGGTTTTGAAACTATATTGGCAAAATATGCTACAATTCTATTGCTTACAAACAAAAGCCAAGGTGGTTTTGACTTGAAGTCAAAAAGTGCCATTTATTAAATGTCATGGTAATGACTTGTACCATCAGTTCCATAAAGGAAATCTCTGTGAGAGCATTTTCTGAAAGTGTTTTTTTTTTTTTTTTCTCTCTCTTATTGTCTGCTTGGAATATTTCTTCTTGAATATACACACTGTGAATTTGACTTTGTCCATGAACAACCAAAATCTTAATGTTAGTCCATTTACTTACAGTGAATTTTGAATTAATTTTTAGAATACAAAAAGCACGATCTTATTCTTTTAACCTGGCCCCAAACCCTTTTAAAGGCAATTTTCCAACTAGATTTACAATCCCTTTCTTACACCTAAGGTAGTTTTCTCTGGCATAAGTTTTAAAAATTAGAATTGATGATTCATGACCATAGTAAATTACATGTATATCATAGTATATTTTGCAAGCTTATCTGACTTAAGGAATAGAAGGCTAAAACATGGAAATAAGGAAAATAGAATGTTAGAAAGTTTTCTTTTTCTGGGTTTCTAATTTTTGACTTAAATTCCTCTGTGGGGCAAAACTTGGTTTGGGAATGTATTGAAAAATATTTAAATGACTGATGCATTTTCTCTTATTGTGTTTTAAAAAAGGATAGAATTTATCACTTTACAAGAAAGAAAAACAGACTTTTAGAAAGAAATCTTGTGTTTTTCATGATCTTAATTGCCCCTAATCATTTTCATGTGAATGAAAGTGTTTTTCCACAATTAATCTTGTAGAACATGAATTTTTAAAATAGTATTCACAATTTTTTTCAATTTTTAGTGTTTCTGAAATAACACATGATTAAAAATAGAATTTTGTGTGTGATTCTAATACGAAGGGTCTTTTAAAAATAATTCTCATTAGAATTAGTAAATTGTTACAGAGGAAATTAATAAGTAAAATGGCTAAATAAAATTAGAGTCATTTTATATTCTTTATAGTTATAATTCTTTTTTCTTTTTTTATTGTTTTGTTTTTGTCAGAGTTAGGTTTTTAGTAATCAGTGAAAGTGAGAACAAATATTTTCTCAAGGTTGTTAAAAAAACTTTTACTGTATTTTTGGCTCCATTAAAATTGCTTTTGTATCCCAAGATAGGCCTCAAAATGACAAAAAAGTTTGATAAAAAGGATAATTTATTTAGGAAAAGTGAGGATCTTAACTAAGGAAAAAGCCTTAAATGGAGATGTATAGAGATAGAAAAATGTGGTTAGAATTTAACAGGAAAACAGTTAAACAAACAAACTCACAGGAATTTCACTCATGATAAGAAGAATAAAAGAAGAAAAAAACCAGAGTTTTGTCTTATTTATAATGAGTGAGGGAAATCCCTCTTTATCTGTTTCTCATGGTGGATATAAGAATCAGATGAGATTGTTTTTGTAGAAGTTAACTGTAAATTGTGAAGTACTAAACTCTGATTACTATTTTTAGAATGGAGTATTAATACTTGAATCACAACATAACATTGCAGAAGGTCTAAAGTTAAAAAAGTCTCATACTAATGAATTTAAAATATCCACAGGAATTCTTATTCTCAACAGAAAACCACCTCAGTGCAACATATAGAAAACTGTTTTTGAATTTAGTTCATTTCCCAGTGAGAAAAGTAAGAGCTTAGTCCCAGGAAAACCACTTGGCTATTTAGACTTTGAAATACTCTAATTTGTTTTGTGAATTATTTATTCTCAAGATGAACTTCAAATTAGAAAGTACCTTTAAGATATATAGGAGGAGCTTTTAACCTTTTAGGACTATAACTCAAATTTGATTTGGCACCATAACAAGAATAATATAAATTGCTCATGTGAAGATACTACTAGAAGATATGTAGAATATTTAACTTGTCTTTATTGTTTTACTTAAATATAATTTACAGTAGCAAAATGGTCTTATCTCAAATGTACCATTCAGTGAGTTTTGGGGAACAGATATTGAGACACAGCATTTCTATCACTTCAGAAAGTTCCCGTCTGCCACTTCTCAGTCAGTCTACCCCTGTCCCACTCTCCACCTCTAGAAGTAACACTGATCTGATTCCTAGTGTCATTGTTTAGTTTTGGAAATTTAGGAATTTCATATAAATGAAGTCATATACTATGTATGTTTTCTTGTCTGACTTCTTTCATTTAGCATAATGTTTTTGAGATTTATCCATGTTGTTGCAAGTATCAGTAGTCCATTCTTTTTTATTGCTGACTAGTAGTCAACTGTTTGACAATACCACATGTATTATCCATTCTCCTGTTAATGGACATCTGAATTGTTTCTAGTTTTTAGCTGTTATAAGTAAAGCTTCCATTAGTATTTGTGTACAAGTATTTGTGTGGACATGTGTTTTTATTTTTCTTGGATTAACACCTGGATACAGAATTAATGGATCACAGAGTAGATGTATGTTTAACTATTTTAGAAATGAGAAAGTTTTCTAAAGTGGTGGTACCAATTTGCATTTCCATTGGCCTTCCAGTTGCTCCACATTCTCTGACATTTGTTGTTGTCAGTCCCTTTCGTTTTAGCCATTTCAGTGGGAGTAGCTCATTGGGGTTTCAATTTGCATTCCTCTGCCTGATGACTAATGATGCTGAGCACTTTCTCACATGCGTGTTTTACATTTGTAGATCTCCTTTTGTGAAGTGGCTCTGTTTTTTGCCCATTTTAAAAAGAGTCATTTGTCTTTTTTTTATTGAATTGCAAGAGTCTATATATATTCTGGGATTTAGGTCCTTTGTCATGTGTTATGAATACTTACTCACGTGTTATGAATATTTACTCTCAGTAGCTTGCCTTTTTTTCTTGCATTTTCTTATTAGCACAAGGTTTTATTTTTGATGAAGTCCAGTTTTTTCATTTTTTTCCTTTGTGACTTGTACTTTCTGTGTCTTCTTTAAAATTACTTTGTTGATCTAAAGGTTGTGAAGACCTATATTTTTTTCCTAGCAGTTTTGTTGTTTTAGCTTTTATGTTTGGACCTATGATTCATTTCAAATTAATTTTTGTGTATAGTTTAAGGTAGTATCATTTGTTGAAGAGGTTTCTTTCTCCATTGAATTGCTTTTGTGCCTTTGTCAAAATTTTTGATTGTATTTGTACACATCTATTTGAGGTCTGTTTACTCTGTTTCACTACCTCATTATCTTATTCCTGTAGCTTTATAGTAAATCTTGATGTCAAGTGGTGTATATCCTCCAGAGTTTTTTCCTTTTCAAGATTGTTTTTACTATTTTTGTTCCTTTGCCTTTCCAAATAAAATTTTAAGTTATTTTGTCAATTTCCAGAAAAAAGATGGCTGTGATTATAATTGACATTGCTTTGAATCTATGTATCAATTGAGGGATATAGAACAACAATCTTAACATTAAGTCTTCAATCCATGAACGCAGTATAGCTCTTCATTTGTTTAAGTCTTCTTTAATCTCTCAGCAATATTTTATTTTTTTAAAATATACGTTTTATATTTATATGCTATTTGTTAAATTTATCCTTAATGCTTTGATTTTTGAAGCTCTTGCAAATGATACTGACTTTTAACTCCTTTTTCTGTTTATGGTACTATATAGAATACAATTGATTTTTTAATTGACTTTGTACTTTGCAGCATTACTAAAATTCATTGTTTTCTTTCTGATTCATTAGAATTTACTACATACACGGTCATGTCATTCTGAATAAAGGTAGTTTTACTTTTTTCTTTCCAAACTGTATGTCTTTTTTTTTTTTTCTCTTTGTCTTGTTTTATTGCACTGGTTAGGAATTCTAGCATGATGCTGATCACAGATATCCTATCTTGTTTCAAATCTTAGGCAGAAGGCATTCACTGTCTCACCATCATGTATTATATTAGCTACAGTTTTTTGTAGATTCCTATTGTCAGGATTTTGAAGTTTCCATTTTTGGTAGTTTGCTGTAGAACAATTTTTTTATTCATAAATGCTTGTTGAATTTTGGAAGATTTTTTTATGCATGTACTTAAATATTATTTGATTTTTCTCTCAATGTATTATATATAGTGTATATAGTACACTATATATAATACACTATATTATATATAGTGTATATAGTGAATTGCACTGATTAATTTTCGCATATAAAGCCAACTTTATATTCTTGGGCAACACCTAATTGTCCATAATATATTATGCTTTTCATATATTGATGGATATAAGGCTAAAATGAGATGGTGTGTGTAGAAGTTATTTTTAATACACTAAATAGATGTAAGTTACTGATAAATAATTTTCAGGAAGAAGCATAAAACTTAAATCTTTGATGTGAATTTTTTTTAATAAATTTTATTTATTTTTGGCTTCGTTGGGTCTTCGTTGCTGCATGCGGGCTTTCTATAGTTGTGGCGAGTGGGGGTTACTCTTCGTTGCGGTGTGCGGGCTTCTTCTTGCAGTGGTTTATTTTGTTGCAGAGCATGGGCTCTAGGTGCGTGGGCTTCAGTAGTTGCGGCTCACAGGCTCTAGATTGCAGGCTCAGTAGTTGTGGCGCACCGGCTTAGTTGCTCTGTGGCATATGGGATCTTCCTGGACCAGGGCTCGAACCTGTGTCCCCTGCATTGCCAGGCAGATTCTTAACCACTGCACCACCAGGGAAGCCTCTTGATGTCAATTTTTATGTTAATAGTTTAATACCTATAATTAATAATCTATGATATTTTGATGGTAATCAGGAGAGAGCATATTTTATATTCAGGAATAACTGACAAATATTTATTGAGCACTTACTGTGTGTGCTCTGCTCATTGCTGGAGAGGCACGGGTGAACATGACAAAAGCTACTGACCTTGTAGTACTTATATTCTAGTGGAGAAGATAGACAGTAAACAAATTTTTGATGCTCTGCTCTACCTGAGGGAGGTTCTGACCTAGGATTTTAGAATATTGTTAACAAAGCCACCATGTGAGGACTTCGGGAGTTTGCTTAGCTGAGCTTCCTTACACCTTATTGTTCAGTTCAATTCCCCCTTTTCCAAACCAGATTTTGCCAGATAGAAAAGTATGTTATTTATGTTTTGCTCTGTGTTCTGCTCTCTTTTCCTGATGATCAGCTATTTAATTCAAACTTTCCTTGGCATTGGAAAATTTATATATTTTAGAATAAACAGATAGAAAGCCATTTTATTATAGAATAACTTAATATATACAAAAATAAAGAGAGTAGGATACCAAATCCATATGTATCCAGTAATTACTGGCTCCAGTAATTATGAACTCATGGTCAGTGCTGTTTCATCCATGTACTCACTCAGTTCCCGTCTTAGTTTGGATTATTTGAAGCAAATTTCTTGCTATCCATCCATAAGTATTTTTCAATTTTATTATAAAATATAAGGAATCTTTTTTTAAAGCACACCAAAATATCATAATCTCATCTAAAAATTAATAAGTTATTAATATCAACTAATAACTAGTAATTGTTCAAATTCCACATTTTTCATCATATTTTGATAAAACTTCATTCAAGTAAAGACGGAGTTGTTATATCATTTTTGCTTCCATCTTTTACAGGAATAAAGACATTTGGTATAAGTATCTATATAGAAGTAAAGATGTCATCTGAATTTTGAAGGCAATGAAATTGATTAAAGTTTTCATTTTTAACGTTTTAAAAACTGACCATAGAAAATGCTGTGCTAGATATATAATGAGTACAAAAAAATTTTAGACCTCAACCATGTCTTATAAAGAATTTATAGCATTGTGGCTGAGTTATAACACAAAAGGTAACCCACAATACAAGTTGTGTTCTGTCCCAGTGATGGGGATGAATGGCTCTCAGCCTCCATGACCATTCACATTGGTGTATCATATCAGGAGGTGATTGCAAGGCACATTTTTTAATGCTGGAAAGACAAAACTTTGAAAATTATTTAACTTTTTAATAATTAGAATGGATCCAGGATTATTGTTGTAATCATGCCAGTTACATTCCTTTGAATTCCAATATGCTTTTATGAGTGAAGAGAAAAAGATGATGGAATTACAGCTTGGCCTTGAAAGTTGGGTGTGCTTTGGGAAGGTGGAGACTGATTAGGAATAGTGGCCAGGGTTCTTGAGAGGAACAGAACCAGTAGGATCTCTCTCTATAGATATAGATACAGATATAGATGTCTATTGATCAATGTATGTACATAGAGGTCTAGATAGACAGATAGAGGGATAGACAGATAGATAGATTTCTCTCTCTCTTTCTCCATATGTGATTTTAAAAAATAAATCTCTCCCCTACCTCTCCCCCTCATATATGGAGAGATTTATTTTAAGGAATTAGTTTAGTTTTTGCAGAGGCTAGCAAGTCTAAAATCTGCAGTATGGGCTGGCAGGCTGGAGACCCAGAGAAAAGCTGATGTTGTATCTCAAGTCTGAAGGCAGTCTGCTGGCAGAATTCTCTCTTCTGAAGGCCTTCAACTGATCGGATGAGGCCCACCTACCTTATAGAGAGCAATCTGCTTTACTCAAAGCAGATTTAAATGTTAATCTCGTCTAAAAATACCTTCACAGAAGCATCTAGATATTTTTGACTAAGTATCCAGGTACTGTGTCCTAGACAAGTTGACACATGAAAATTAACCATCACAAGTGGGCACCATGGCATAAGCAAATGAGTGGAGGTGGACTTCAATACTCTTTTGGATTAAGGCAAGTAGAGCACTTAAACTAGAGGAAAAATTCATATATGGACATAGCGGTTAGTAAAACCACTAAGAAATGATCCTAATTTTGTCCTCAATTATTCTTAAAGTTGATGCTAAAATGATTTATGTTTCTTGAAAGAACCAAATTTTGTTGAATTTGATCTTTTGATGTGTAGTAGTAAGAAGACAGAGCATCTGTGAAATATTTGATTAGTACAGTCAATTTTCATTTATTAGTAATAATGGAAACAGGGTCTACATGGCTACTGAGCTTCATAGATAACATTTAACACATTAATATTCAGAATTTTCATCATCCACTCAGAATTTAAACTTTTACTTGTAGTTATAACAAGTAGAAACATTGATTTATGTTTTATCTTTGCTTCCTTTCTGATAATGGTTTAAAGGACTGAAAAGGACAGGTTGAAATTGACTGGTCCTTAAAACCAAATTGTAAATGTTGATCATAACAATGGAAAGTCCTTGTTGTTAGCTTATTTCACTAATCTTGTTTGTTATATTTATGTATGATACTTACTGTAGCTTTATAGACTTGGGCTTTGTGAATCACTTTGTACTTACACAAACCTCTAATTTTATTTTCTACAGTTTTCTGCCTGCAATTGAGTCTTAAGTTTTCACTAATCATATATGGTCTATATATGACCATACATATGCAAGGTGACAATCTATCTTGATACTAGCTATGACTAGGAGAGTTGAATAGAGTGAAACATTTGGAATAAACATACAAACACAAGCAGGGCTAAAATGCTGTACTATGATTATCCTTTTGTTTCTGCCACCAGAGTCTTTTTTCTTCTGTTGAATGTATTGCTTTAATGAGCTTTCAGTAAAGATAATGAAACATTAATGAACTTCAATCTTCTGACCACCCAATCATCAAAGACAAAGGAAAATAACTAAAAATTAACAATCTTTCATAGGGGATTAGATTCTTATTTTCATTTTCTAATTCCATTCCAGAATTTCTAATTCTCATTCCAGAATTTGCACAATAATTCTAGCTCATGCATAACCTGCAAATATGAGGAAAACACAATTAGGATAGCTTTCCTCAAAATGTGAGTCAGTTACGAAGAATTTATGAACCTCGCACTCAGCCTATTAGGAACAAAAGAAAAGAATACAGACAAAAATTTGATCAAACCAGAAGCTATCAGTTTTAGCAGTTTGGCATATTTTTGTTTAGTCTTGTTTATGAATTTTTTGGTTCATAATTAAAAGCATATGAATTATGAATTTGTTGGTTGTTTATGAATTTTTTGGTTCATAATTCAAAGCATAAGGTATATGATATTTTTAATTTTCTATATAATGTAAAAAACTTCATAGGCAAATTTTTTGTTATTGAAAAATAATCCAATGTATGTATATATTGTAATTTTCTTAACGAATCTCCCATTACTGGACATTTATTTTATTTCCAATTTTATTATTGTATTGGGGATCCCAAAGACCACCCCCAGGCTTAATGATTTGCTAGGAGGACTCATGGGACTCAGTACATAGCCTTATCAACAGCTAAGTTTTATTATAGTGAAAGGATACAAAGCAAAATCAGCAAGGGAAAAGGCACATGGGATGAAGTCCAGAGGAAACCAGGAGCCAGCTTCCAAGAGTCCTCTTCCAGTGGAGTCACATGGATGCACTTAATTCCTCCAGCAATGAGTCATGACACGTGTAAAGGGTTGTAACTGGGGAAACTCGTTAGAGATTCAGCACCCAAGGTTTTTACTGGGACATGGTTACATAGGCGCCCTCTGCTTAGCATGTACCAACATTCCAGATTTCCAGAAGGAAAGCAGGTATTCTGCATAAACCATGTTTTTTGCACAGTTTAGGCATAGTGAGATACCCTTATCTTTTAGGGAAAGTTTACATCAGTGGGTAAGGAACTGTTTACCTGCCAAGTACTTAGATGCCAGCTGAGGATCAACTTTGCAAGCATCTTCTTCTAAGAATAGCAGTCTCAAGTTTGTTACGCTAACTCTTTTTCTGCACAATTATTATAAATAATGCTGTAATAAGCATCTTTGTTAATAAATCTTTTGGCATATTTCAGATTATTTCCTTATGAAAGATTCCTAGAAATTGATATTACATCAAAAATATGAGCTTTAAAAGACTTCTCTTACTGATAAATTACTTTCCCAGAAGTCTTTTCAAATTTTCACTTTCACCAAGCATGTATGAGTATGGGCACCAAAAACCTTGACTAAAATAGGTGAGATCCATATGGTCCAAACAGCAATTCATCATAAACCTGAAAGAATTAATTAAAAATAATTGAGTTTTATGAGAGGAAACAAAGACTAATCATTGCTTCCATTTGTGGGGGGCAGGGACATTAAGAACACTCTCATTAAATTATCACCCAAAATGCACTTTTCTCCTGGACCTCTGTCTCTTTTTGCCTAGAGATCTATGATATCATTGTCATCTGTAAAACACACACCATCCAATTCATTTTAACATTCATTTGCTTTAAACAATTAGCACATATTCTGTACTAGGCATTGCAGTTGTGTGGAGGATAAAACAGTGCACTGGGCCTGCCTTTTCTCCTTGCTTTTGTTCATTTTGTTTTTACATAATTTTTGCTTATTTTTACCTAAAATTTTATAGCCTATTTTAAATGTTTTTCCTAAAACTGTAATTAGTTGTAATAAATTGCAGAAAACTTGGAAAATACAGAGCACTCACAAAAAATGACAGTCCATTGGTATTCCACCACCCAGAGATACTCACTGTTAAATTCTGGTGTATTTGCTAGAATCTATTTTCCAGGTGTAGTTTTTCCCTTAGTTAAACGACAGAGCTCCATAAGAACCCTCAGAGGGTGTTCCTATAATATAAAGAGGAACTTTGTGAAGGGCGATGCCATGACTCAGGTGATTCAGTTTGAACTTTTGAAAGGAGAAAAGTCATTATTTAAGTTCTCTGAACCTGAAAATAGCCATTATATTGTTCTTTGTTATTCTTGTCTTGTTTACTGAGTCTCTAGGTACATGTTCCAAGTGTTTAACCATTGTAAGTGCGTGACAGAACAACATTGGTTATTGGTTATAGAGCAAGATTCCATTTGAAAGAACATTTCATTTGAACTGTGAGTGAATTCAAGTGTATACCCTAGGAAACAAATTGTTTGGTTCCTGAGAAAGTAGAATAGCAGAAAAGAAACTATGAGGTAAAGCCTGGAAGGACCAAGCTTTACATCAGAGCTACAGCATCCACGTACCACAAGTGATCCTACTAGAATTGCATGCTGGTACGGCAAGAACTGCTGGTACTCTTACAGCATGATTTCTAAATTCTTTTATCCTTGAATTTGATTCCCATCTTGGTCTTGAGGTAAGTGTTTGTTTGTTTATTTACTTAAACAAAAACATATTTTTCTGAGCATATTTTCAGGGCACTGGTATATTTGAAAATGATTTGTTTCCTGACCTTTATACATTGAGAACAATTTTGTTATGAAATTTCTGTTTCACACCTTTTCTTTTCCCTTGGTGGTATTCTGTTATTTATGGGTTCTTTTACTGTTTCAGAGAAGAAATTTGGAAGGAACCTGAGTTTTGCTTCTTTGAGTTTTTTCTTTCTAAATATATATGAAATTTTCTTTATTCTTATACTTTAAATGTTCTTTATTCTTTTAATTTTGCAGAATGTGCTTGTGTACAAATCCTTTTTAATTAACTTATCCTAAAACACAATAAGCCCCAATACTCAGAAGATGCAAATCTTTTTTTCAGCTCAAGAAATTATTATTCAGTAGTGTATTTTTTTCATTCCTGATTGTTCTGTTTTCAACTTTGGTAAAGTGTATGATTCCTTTCATGGATATTTATCTTTTGTCCTCTTTAATCTGTAATCTTCTCTCTCATAATTTTCGTCTTTGGACACTTTTCTTCTGCACTCTAGGAGTGCTTGCCAAATCCAGTCATTTGGTATTCTGCACTGTCTTCTACTCCCCCACTAACACTGAAGTACATTTTTGGTTTCCTTGTATTTCGTGCCTTTTTAAAAACACTATTTCCATTTTCGTTTGCCTTAACAAATATTTTTTAAAGTCTTAGTTTATTTTTTCCTTGTTGCTTTTGACCTCTATTTTTTAGATTGAAATATAGTTGATTTACAATATTATATCAGTTTCAATATTTTACTACATTTAAAGTTCTTGTAAAATATTGGCTATATTTTTTTGTGTTGTACAATATATCCTTGTAGCCTGTTTATTTTATACATAGTAGTTTATACCTCTTACTCCCCTACCCCTATCCTCCCCCTCCCCACTTCCCTCTCCCCACTGGTAACCACTAGTTTACTCTCTATATCTGTGAGTCCGTTTCTGTTTTGTTATACTAATGCATTTGTTTTATTTTTTAGGTACCATATATAAGTGATAATTTGACATATTTGTCTTCCTCTGTCTGACTTATTTCACTAAGCATAATACCCTCTAGTTCCATCCACATTGCTGCAAAGTGTCAGAATTTCATCCTTTTATATGGATGAGTAATATTTCATTGTATATATATACACCACATCTTCTTTATCCATTCATATGTTGATGGACACTTAGGTTGCTTCCGTATCCTGGCTATTGTAAATAATGCTGCTATGAATATTGGGATACATGTATCTTTTCAAATGAGTGTTTTCATTTTCTTCAGATATATTTTCTCACATGATATACAAAAATAAACTCAATGGATTAAAGACTTAAATGTAAGACTGGAAACCATAAAACTCCTAGAAGAAAACATAGGCAGACCACTCCTTGATATAAATCTTAGCAATATATTTTTTTGGGGGGACACCTGTCTCATAAGACAAAGGAAACTAAAGGAATAAACAAATGGGACCTAATTAAACTTAAAAGCTTTTGCACAGCAAAGGAAACCATGGACAAATAAAAAAGACAACCTAATGAATGGGAGAAAATGTTTGCAGGTGATATGACTGATAAGGGGTTAATATCCAAAATATATAAACAGCTCATACAACTCAATATAAAAAAACCCCCAAACAACCAGATTAAAAATGGACAGAGGACCTGAATAAACATTTTTCCAAAGAAGGTATACAGATGGCCAACAGGCCCATGAAAACATACTCAACATCGCTAATCATCAGAGACATGCAAATCAAAATCACAATGAGATATCACCTCACACCTGTTAGAATGACTATCATCAAAAAGTCTACAAATACCAATGTTGGTGAGGATGTTGAGAAAAGGGAACCCTTGTACACTGTTGGTGGGAATATAAATTGCTGCAGCCACTATGGAAACAGTATGGGGGTTCCTCAAAAAACTAGAAATAGAACTACCACATGACTGAGCAGTTCTACTCCTTGGTGTATATCCAATTGGTGTATAAAACACAAATTCGAAAAGATACATGCACCCCCATGTTTTGGCCTCTATTTTGAAGAGTTGGCTTGCTACAATATAGTGAGAATGCCAACACTTTTCTAAAATTTTCTTCTGAGTCTAGTAGAATATTTTACTAGATTTTCAGAATTGCAGACTGCATTAGTTTCCCATGGCTCCTCTAACAATTTACCAAAACTTGCTAGCTTAAACCAATACATATTTATTCTCTTATAGTTCTAGAGGCTAGAAATCCAAAATTAATGTCACTGGACTAAGTTGCCAAGAGTCTGGACTCAGAGTTTTGGGACTCTAGGGAAGAATCTGTTTCTTTGCCTTTTCTAGCTTCTGAAGGCTGCTTGCATTTCTTGGCTCATGACCTCTTTCTCTAATCACTCCAGTTTCTTGCTTCTGTCATCACATTTCCTTCTCCCCTTTTAGTCACATCTCCCCTTTGTAAGGACACTTGCATGTAGGGTCCGTCAGGATAATCTTCCCCTCTCAGGATTCTTAATTCAATCATACCTGCAAAGTCCCTCTTATCCTATGAGCTAACATTTACAGGTTCTAGGGATGAGGATGTGATATCTTTGGGGCCATTGTTCAGTCTACTATAGGGAACTTTCCCCTTGTATCACAGTCACATGGACTTCAAATTCAGAATGACCTGGGTTCACAACCACTTAGCAATTGTCTGAACTTGGGCGAGTGACTTAATTAGTTTTCTTTGCTATTAAACTGGGATAAACTCAGCACCGACCTCATAGGGTTACTTTGCCAATTAGATCAAGTAATGTAAAGTGTTTAGCAAACTAGGTCCTCACTAAATGTTAACTAGCATTGTCATGATTAATGTAGGCCCCAATGTGTTTGCCCTGAGTAAGGAGAAACAGATCTATGCAAAGTGAGTGATTTCACAAATAGAGAACGTGGTGGATTTTTCTCAGCTCCACTCCATGTTCACTTGGTTGTGTTGGTCACCTTTTCTTGTTCTATAGTTGAGGAGCAGGTGTCAATGCCCACTTCTCTGTGCAATTCCTGGTAACTGCAGACATCTATCTATCTGGAATAGGTTGGCTCTGCCAAGATGGGGCCTTTCCTATTCCACCCCTTTATTATTTTTAGCTGTTCAGCACATGAGAATTATAATCTCCATTATACATTGTTATCAAGACCTGCCTGTCCCACCCTCTGCACAGAGCTCTTTCCTTGAAATAGGACTGTATTAAATCCTACCACCAGGATTACGTCATTCCTAGTTGTTTTCTTGGAGCTGTAGTGTCCCAAGTGGATTGTGATAGATGGGGGTATGGGGAGGGAAATGGTTTTTCAATAGCAGCACCCACATTTTATTTTATTTTTTAAAATTTTTTGAATTAATTTTTATTGGAGTATAGTTGCTTTACAATGTTGTGTTAGTTTCTGCTGTACAGCAAAATGAATCAGCTATACATATACATATATCCCCTCTTTTTTTGGATTTCCTTCCCATTTAGCTCACCACAGTGCATTAAGTAGAGTTCCCTGTGCTATACAGTATGTTTTCATTAGTTATCTATTTTATACATAGTATTAATCGTGTATATGTGTCAATCCCAATCTCCCAATTCCCCCCACCACCCGCCTTCCCCCTTGGTATCCATACATTTGTTCTCTACATCTGTGTCTCTATTTCTGCTTTGCAAATAAGATCACCTACACCATTTTTCTAGATTCCACATATATACATTAATATACAATATTTGTTTTTCTCTTTCTGACTTACTTCAGTCTGTATGAGAGTCTCTAGGTCCATCCACGTCTCTACAAATGACCCAATTTCATTCCTTTTCATGGCTGAATAATAATCCATTGTTTATATGTACCACATCTTCTTTATCCATTCCTCTGTTGATGGACATTTAGTTTGCTTCCATGTCCTGGCTATTGTAGATAGTGAGCAGCACCCACATTTTAGAGAAATGGTGTTTGTTCTGTTTGGTTTTTTCTTAGGTGGTATTAAGCTTCTTTCTAATGGCTTTCAGATGGGCTAGGGGTTTATTATTATGTAAAGATCACTGATTGCTTTCCTCAGTTCACTTCCATCATCCTAATTAATGAAAATTTTTTCTCAACTGCAGATAGGTGAATGGTTAAATTTAATGTTTTTGTAACCTTGACATTTTCGTCTTTTTATGATTGTTATAGTATTTTCTTGAGGCTATAAAAAGGGCTGCCTCACAGTCGAAGGTAACAAGCCATATTGAACCAGAAATCATGATTCTTTTTGAACATTTTTTATTTACTGTGAACTTGGAAGTATCTGCCAAACTTGTTCAAATACTTGGCAATTCAGAAAGACATTATGCAACAGTGATGCTACTGTTCTATTATGTTATATCCTAATCATGATGAAGTTCTCATATCTTTTTCTAACTCATGTTAAGCTTATCCTGCATCTTAGTATTGCCTCTGTATCTACAAACAACTGTTTCCATTTGATAGCCAAAAAAGACTAAAGCTATGTTTTATTTGCTGTCTCTCAGCACACATATAAAAGTGTTAAGTAGAACCTAGTACAAAAGGAGTTACTCATATTTCTTAGATGTTTTGTAACATATGATTTGGGAGCCATGAATACTAACTGGTATTCAGTAGATATAAATAAGTTAGTTTGTTGGATCATTATTTTTATTGAATCCTTTTGGAAGCGGTTCATTATAACCAAAAGAAGGTAGATAGTTTAAGTAATTTTAGAATACATATTGTTCATTTTTGACTATAAATTAACAATATGAATTGATTTAAATGGACATTTCAGTCATTGATTCTAAAATCTGAACTAATACAAGAGATGGAATTCAGCTGCCCAAGCAAGCTTCTGGGGTTTGATTATTCAACTGATTAAGATGCTATTTGTCAACTCTAGTTTACCACCCCTTTTAATTATATAGATAATCAAACTAAGAACTGCTAATTCTGTCTCCTATTAATTGATTGTAATTACCTACAGATTAAAACTGCATGTGCAATTAACTCAAAGAATTAATTGATAGAAGGGAATTGATAAAAGGGAAACAGAACGAGCTTGGCATAAAAGAGGCTCTAGGGACAACAGGCCTGCTGAAACCAGTGGTGTCTTGGGCTCTGTCAAGTCCTCGTAAAGATACACCGCACTTGCCTCTGGACTTCTCTGGCTCTGTCAGAGGCAGTTGCATAGATTATTTCCTATGAACGTTTGGTTTCTTGGTTGACTGAAACAATATATTTGAAAGGTTTAAACTCCTATTGTCTTTGAGTTTTGTGCTGATATTCAGACAATTTGGACAAATCTATCAATTTGCAATATGGAGGAAATGCTTGTCACTACAAAGATCACAGAAAAGTGGTGAATGTTTTACCTAGCTAGAGATCCTTCCTTCCTCCCTCTTTTCCCTTGTTTCTTTCCTCATTTTCTTGGCAATATCACCAGATACAATCTTACCAGTTTTCTGTGACTCATCTAAATAATTTGTTTCTAAAGTAATTATGCGTATTAGATTTTGAAAATCCCTCTCATCTGTGTAAATAATTGGCTCATTGTTAACTGCATAAATTTGAATGAAAATGGGAAATGAAATAAAAAGCCACCCCCAACTCATATGTATTTAAAAACGATTACCATTATAAACATCAAGATAAATATCAAGAGAGGGAAGATGGTCTGGTGAAAAAAATATTTGGTCCTGAAAAAAAGAATTTTAAAAATCCCTTTTTAAAGACTCTTCCATTTTTTCAGATGTTTATATCAGTTGTATTACATGGGGCCTTTCACTCTCAGCAGTTTCCTGAGTGGCCTTTGACCCAATACCAAGTCAGTTCAGTAGCATATACTAAACATATGCTTGGGGCACAGCACTGTATTCAATATTATGGAGAATACAAAGCAAGTTAAAGACTCTCAAGTCTAGATAGGGAGA
The DNA here is from genome assembly GCF_003031525.2 of Neophocaena asiaeorientalis asiaeorientalis. Classification (NCBI taxonomy): domain Eukaryota; kingdom Metazoa; phylum Chordata; class Mammalia; order Artiodactyla; family Phocoenidae; genus Neophocaena; species Neophocaena asiaeorientalis. The sequence goes on from NW_020175066.1 coordinate 2,554,046, forward strand.
TGAGATCTGAGGAAGACAACAAAATAACATGAACTAGTGGTATAATAAAGTTTTTCGAAGAGTCTAAATAAGTATTGAGGAAACGCAAGGACACAAAGACATCAGTATGGATATTTAACAATTTTTTTAATGTTCAGAGTTAGCTAATAACTCCTTGTTAATCTGATGGGATATTTTGGTTTCTTTCCAAATTTTGCTATTGTATTTTCCCCAGATTTGTTTAATCTCAGAGTATTTTATTTTGTCCTGCTGGCTGGTAAACTGGGAGTTCTAACAAGATTTCTTATTTTTTCACCTATCAATATACAGCCTACTCTTGCTTCCCCCCCACACACACACCCTTAGATTTCAGAATCTTAATTTCTCTTTGGCATTATCTGTGAAGCTTGTTGGCTCTGTGAAGGGTTTGTGAAGATTTAGTCTGATGTATGACTTTGGTCTTCTTCAAACTATCAGCTTGTAACTTTCGACTGACTTTGTGGAATAAATTGGAATTTGTTGCATGTCACCTTCTGTGCTTAGCTTCTGAGGAGGAGTCATTGGTATAGATCAGTGTGTGAATGATTACCTTGAGGATTTTAGTGGAGGCTTTATTGCTTCCTGAAGTAGAAAACTTATAGCTATATTTTCTAGTGTGATAACCTGTATACTGGAGAAAATAATGTATGGCCTTCTTGATCATATGAGTCTGTTTTGTGGGTAAACAAGATAAAATATTTGAAATGCTCTGGAGTCTCTTGGAAAATAAGTCATATAGCATTTAGTTTCATTTGGGGTTGGGCTCTTCAGTGATCAAGAAGATTCCCTTTTGCCTGTGAGATTTAACCTTGTGAGGCTAATTCTAGTTCACCAGTGTTTACATAGTAACTTTAATCACATCACTAATGAACCAGAATCACAGAGCAATTCCAAGTAAGATATTGTCCTTGCCCTGGAGGAGTTTATACATTTAAAAAGGAGATTGGAAAGAGATGCTCTGTTATCTAAAGTAGTGAGAACATTTATTGTAGAAGTTCATTGAAGGAAGTGGGTGAAATAGGGATAGTGCTAGTACATTGAGAAATGCTTCAAATTAGTCAAAAAAGCTTCATAAGAAATGTGGGGTATACACATCTCTAATACTCTTATGCTATCCTTTTATATCTCCCTGCGTTTATGAAAGTCCCCAGTAAAGGATGACATGTATGGCCTTTCCTTTGCTATCCTCTTCTCAGATACTAATCTTTTCAGATTCTCTATGATCTACCCATTATTGGCATTCGCTTCCATTAAAGATATTCATTTCTTCATATTGGGTTGTGATTGAGATACATAATTTGTTACGGTGCCTCTCCTAGAGATTTTTCCTTTTTGATAGAGGGCAGAGACTGACTGAAATTGAGGAAATATATGTAAAATTAAGATGGGGTAGGATGTGTGTGTGTATATTGATTAGAATGTCTCTGAGATAATATCACATTTTTATTATTTTATGTTACTACTCTACCTCCCTATATATAGGACACTTAACTTATGGTCCTATAAATAAATTGAAGCAATGAAATGAGAGAATACATTCCTTCTGATTTTTCTCTAAATTTATATGAAATTAACTGGTCCATGGAGGACTCTATTAAATTAAAAGTTTCAGGAAAGAAGATATGTATATGAATGAGTATTAGAAAGAAAATTGGAAATGTAAAAATAGTTTGATTCATTTGGATGGCAGGATTAAATTGTATTTCTGAGAAATAAGTGGACAAATAAATCTGAAATCTCCTCTTCATTAAAAAATTTTGTGCAGAAATCCTACATAACTACCATGAGACAGAAGAAATATGTGGGCATGTACTGGCTAACCTTTTGCTCTTCCAACCTATTTACCTTAAATACTTTCAATAATTTTATTTACTTCACAGTATCAAAACTAGCACCTTCATAATAATTTTGAATTCTCTTTTAAAGTGCTTATGTAACAGGGAGAGGAGGTTTTCTTTTGTTTTCGTAAGTGCTATTCACAAATCTGATTTTGCTTTAAGCCTCCCTTAAAAAAGAAGTCAGTGTTCTTGAAGAGAAGAATCAAAAGAATGAACTTATTAGTTTTCTGATGGGCACACTGTATGTAATAAAAACACGAGAGCTTTACTGTGTGAGGAAGCCCATTAAAATTGAAGCCTCTATGCAGTGCTATCACTTCCTCATCTTGTTATGGTTAGATGAAAAGATGTGATTTTAATACAGAATAGTGGGGCCATAAAGATGATTTACTTTCCTCTTTGTAACACTAAGCAGTATGATCAGTGTGTACTTTTCCTGGATAAATATTCTTTTAACCTGCATTGATATTTCCAACAGACAGAGCGTTCTATGATTGGAGAGGAGTAGTGTCTAAAAGGTTTTCCTGTTTGGCTCGTGACTCCAGTTGGCCTAGTTTCTCTGGATCATCGTCAGTATTTCAGGATTATTGTAGAGTAAGTATTTGTAAAACCAGACATAGAGTTGCATTACCATATTTCTAGCAAATGATTGAATTCATTTTGATATAACATGTAAGATGTTACTATGGGCATATTTCATTCCTAAAATGATTCCCCATTGAAATTCATCTTTTTTCTGAAGCAGTGCTTTTGTTCTGTTGTCTTATTTTGTGTAAATCTTGCTGATCACCTTAACTCCTAAATATGTATATTAGTTTTTGTTTGAAGAGTGGTAATAGCCAAAGTGATCATCACAATGGTTTGCCCTAAATGTGATAGCGACTATTTTTGTAATGGTACCTAGACTATCAAGAAAATACAGTGGAAGCCAGTGGAGAATAAAGATGTTTGTTAGGAGTGTGGCACTAAGAGGACTTAACAATCCAAGGACAATGTCACGACCACATACTAATGGTTTTGTGAGTGAGGGCTCTCCAAACTGGGGCGTGAGAATCTATGACTTGAAGACGGAATCAGGACTTCACATTAAGTTCACCTGCTCATCAGGGCAAGTTCTGAGATGTCTCTGTGTAAATACAGTAAGTTCCCTACATATGAACCTCCAAGTTGCGAACTTTCAAAGATGCAAATGTGTGTTCACATGTCCAATCACGTAAGTTAGTTCACGTGTCTGGCATACATTGTTACGTGCGTGCGTCCTGTACGAGTGGTTGTGCTTTTGTGTATTTTATTGTACAGTACTGTGTAGAGTACAGTAGTACAGTATGTTTATTTCAAGCCCAGGATGTCCAGAAGCAAGCGTAAAAGCAGCACTATGCCTTGTACTGTTCTTTTCAAGGTACTGTACTATAAGATTAAAAATGTTTTCTTTATTTTTTGTGTTTTTTATGTATTATTTGTGTGAAAAGTACTATTACAGTACAGTAGTATATAGCTAACTGGGTTACCTAGGCTGACTTTGTTGGACTTACGAACAAATTGGACTTAACGAACGTGCTCTCGGAACGGAACTTGTTCGTGTGTAGGTAACTTACTGTAGTGGAAGCAACTCATGTGATTCTGAAATCTTTAGCAATGATTTCTTAAAAGAGTGCAAAATGCCATTTTATAATATTTGTGTCTCACGGTGTCTGTATAGATGTCTGGATTTTTTACATCTCCTATGTGTTCTGCTCTGTATGTGAATGTGTCTGTCTCATTTTCCTTTTCTTTCCTCTTTTTATATCATGAATTATTTTTCCTTTCGACTTGTGATTTGTATTAGTATTCTTGGGCTGCCATAACACAATACCACAGACTGGGTGGCTTAAACAACAGAGATTTATTTCTCAAAGTCCTGAAGGCTGGAAGTCCAAAATCAAGGTGCCAGAACGGCTGTTTTCTCCTGGGGCCTCTCTCTCCTTGGCTAGCAGAAAGCTGCCTCCTTTCTGTGTCCTCACATGGCCTTTCCAGTGTGTGTTTCTAGTGTCTCCCTCTCTTCCTATAAGGATGCTGGTCATATTGGATTAGTGCCCTTACCCATATGACCTCATTTAACCTAATTACCTCTCTAAGGGTCACATCTCCAAATACAGTCACACTGGGGCTTAAGGAGTCATATGGATTGTGGGGAGACACAGTTCAGTCCATACACCATTAGACAGCTGATAACAATTATTTTTCTTACCTACTGGATAGTTCGTTATCTAGTATTTTTAAAAATCTTGAGTTTTTATATTTTTTCTGTAAACCAAAACTTTTGAATCACATCATATTTAACTTCTGCTGCTAAATTCTTTGTGAATAAATATACTAAAACTAAATCATTGCATCCCTGTTTTAGATAAGGATATTATACAAACATTATTAAGGAAAACTATATGAATTTAGATGAGGAAATTATATCAGTATTGTTTAGTGAAATTCAAAGTCTTTGTAATCTACTATTTTCAGAACATAGTAATTAATTACAGAATAGACAGTTACCTCCAGCTAATTGGATGTATATTGCTAATTCATACATGTCCTTAGCAAAAGTAACACCCATAGAAGGCTGTTTTCATTTTCATTTTCCAGTAAAGGTGAATAAATGAACTGCTGCTTACCCTGTTTTACACTAATCATTTAGAGATTGCTCCTAGCTGTGTGAAGAAGTACATTTAAACATATTTCTTTGGGGAATAAGTTGGGCAAGAGTAGACATGACTGTGGAGAGCTCCAGATGCAAGACTGGGGAATTGCCCACGGGGGAATTAGGAGTACAAAGAGCTACTAACCATGGCTTTGGCATAATAGATGGTGCTTTGGGTATGTGTACCTGTCTAAAGAAATTTGGGGTGGACTAGAGTGGAGACTGGGTGAGCATTAATAGGCCTTTTGCCTCAGTCCAGTTAGAGGTTTATCTTACTCTTGCAAACCCACTATGTTGGGGGCGGGGTGTGAATGGGTAAGAGGGGATAAGATTCAAACCTTCAGATTTCTTTCCTGCAGCTCACTGCATCTTTAATTTTCACCATTGAAAGTCTAATTTATTTATTTATTTATTAAGGATTCCCCTTTCATTTATCCTTTAAAATAATAACAGTACTAGAAGGGATCAAATATCAAGTTCTAAGTTCATCTTTTCTGCCATTTTTTTTATTGTGGTAAAATACACATAACATAAAATTTACCATTTTAACATTTTAGGTGTACAGTTTGGTGGCGTTAAGTACACCCACATTGCTGTGTAACTATTACCACCATCCGTCTCCAGAACCTTTTTATCTTTCCAAACTAAAACTCTGTACCCAGTAAACACTAATTCCTTGTTCTTCCTTCCCCACCCTCCTCTGGTAACAAGTATTTTACTTTTTCTTTTGGGGCTGGTTCATCTCACTTATAATGTCTTCAAGGTTCATCCATGCTTTAGCATGTGTCAAAATTTCCTTCTTTTTTAAAAAGGCTGAATAATATTCTGTCGAATATATATGCCGTATTTTGTTTATCCATTCATCTGTTGGTGGACACTTGGATTACTTCCACCATTTGGATATTGTGAATAATGCCACTATGAACAAGGGTGTAGAACTATTGTTTGAACCCTTTCTTTTTCTTTTTTTGGATATATACCCAGAAGTGGAATTGCTGGACCATATTGTATCCCTATATTTAATATTTTGAGGAATCATCATATTATTCTGCAGAGTGGTTGCACCATTTTACATTCCCTCTAGCAATGCACAACTGCTCCAATTTCTCCACATTTTCATCAGCACTTATTATATTTCTGTTTTCTTAATAGCCATCTTAATGGGTGTGAAGTGTTAAGTAATCTTGATGTGAGTTTGTTCAATCAGGTCCAGAAGACAAAAGTAACTAGGAAAGTTGAGAATGTAGAAAGATGTTTGCATTGTTAAAAGAGGAAAGAAGACAGGGTGCAGAAAACCCTGTATTTGATTTTGTAGGAGGAGAGAAAAATATAACATATTTTGCTTTCAAAACACTCTTGATAGCTTAGCTACTCATCAAAATTTTAATTTGCTCAAATAAGAAAGTCACTGTGGATATGATTTCTTTAGGCTAAAAGAAAATATCCCTTTTAAGCCAGAGTTTCTGTTTTCTTTTTGAAGTATTTTGAATCCTATATGTTTTTAGTTCTAATTAAATAATACAATAATGTTATATGTCTTTAGTTTTACTGTTTCATTTCTGGAACTGCCGACTTATCGTATTAGAATTGTATTCGAATTCCCGGTTATTTGAAACAGTGGCATATAGCCCCCTAAAACTTCTTTACATGAAGTTAAAGAAACTGCATTCCTAAGAAAAAGTTACTAATTCTACTTTTTATGATCTCTGAAGTCCTGAAACATTTGTAGCCTTAATTATCTTGAAAGATAATATTTATCCAAAGTAAGTGAGCACCTGTGAATATGATCCCTTGTATAACATAAAGATGTAGTATTACATTTCAATAATATAGGAAAGACCACCCATCTCCAACTTTGTTGTTGCAATTTCATTTCATAACTCTTCTTTACAAGGTTTTTTAACTTTATGATAATGTATGAAGCACTCCGGAAACCCACAACCTGAAGGACTGTAGGTGTGAAAAACAACTCTGGTATTTATCAAAATTCTGAGGTGCAAAATTTAGTATCAATAGTGCTCTTTAAAAAGCTAGGATAAAAGCAAATATTGACAGAACTTTGTATAAGAAGTTAATTTCTATCTAATATTTATGAACATATAGAGTAAAAACTTTTATTCATTAGTCATCAGTAAGGCAAAACTCTCCTCTGTGAGTGGCTAACTCACAACTCTGTTGCAGTGGCTCTGGGGTCAGAATGTTCCCTGACGGGAACTCTGCCATTTGGTGACCCTTAGAATGAGGATGAGATGACAAGCAAGGGACTGCCCAAGCATGCATGCTTGCGTACTTATCGTGGTGGTGACAGGGTTCAGAGATGGAGGATCAGAGGGGAAAGAACAGTTGTGGTTGTCTGAATGGGAGAGCAGAGTACATTTCAGGAAGTGAAAGAAGTTGAGTGTGGCAAAAGTATAGCATTCAAGAGGGCAAATGGCAAGAAATGAAACAAAATTTAAGCAAGTTCCATCGTCATGAAGTGCCTTCCTTGTAGGAAGACATTTGATTCCTTTATTTTCTTAATCTTGGATGGAAAGAATTTGCCTAACCTTGACACTAGGAAGTAGAGATTACAAGGAAATAGAACTTGGTTTAATACCTAGTTGCATTATACATTGTTTCGTGTTTCAAAGAATGCACTGTGAGTCTTCTGGGCATTTGGACCTCCCTCCTTTCAAGGAGAGCAAGTCCTTTATGAGAGAAGAAACCAAGAGTCACTTGTCCTGTTTTTAAACATACTTATAGATTCAGCTCATAAACAAAACAAAAAATTATTAGTTTTGCAGAAATATATTTTTAGAAAATAAAAAAGAAATTCCATATATAACATTATGCTTCACATTAGCTTAATTTTGACCATGAAATGGATAGACTAGATTTTAATGAAATTTCTTATCACTCTTCTCTGGAGAATTTTCTTGAGCCATTTTGGGAAAAGAAAACTGTAAGAATCTAGGGGGATATTCTTCTCTTAACTTGGAAATTTAGATATTTTTGTGTGATTCTTTACCAAATTATGCTGTCAGAAGACTGTGGGCATTCACTTGATTTTAGTACATAATAAAAAATAGTAAATTAACTTATAATATGTAAAATATCTTTGCTTATTTTTTTCTCCTCCATCACACTTTCTTCTCTCTGCTCTTTTCCTTCCCTCCACACATTTGAGAGGTATTGTAATTAATCATTTTCATACTCATGATTTTCTCCTCTTGTGGGTTGCATTTGATAAAAAATGTCATCTGATTTGATTTTCTGATATTTCGAAGAATTAACACAAATCATTATGACTATTAAATTTAAAATTTCTATTTATTCAAATGATTTCCTAAATTTTAAAAAATCATTTTGGGTATCAATGAAATTACATTTTGAAAATTCTGTTCCTACAGAATTAGGCTTGGGTTTAATTTAAGCCTTGAGTTAACTACGTGACTATGATTTTTTGACATACCGAAGAGCATTCCAACAGTTTACTCTTATCTGATCTTTCAATTTGTTTGTTTTGGTACTATTACAAGCAGTGATGTCTAATGCTGTACATTATCTTCAAACTTCACATTTTAATTTTGAAATGCATATGTATTTTCCTATGAAATATAAAATTTTGAATCTTTGTGAAAGAATGATGTATTTATTTTGATATATACATATAAGTAAAACTATTATTTTTTTAACGTATACAGTTAAAACCCCACATTTTAATAGTTATATTGCCTTGCAGCAATATTATCTGAGCCTGACATTTTTATATATTTTATATGGGCCTAGGTATTTTATAATCATCATTTATTTTATTTTTATTAAATCTTTCCTTCTAGATAAAAATTTCTACTGTTGCCTTAGTTAAAGTACTTTTTGGAAAAAATAAAGAGGTACTCCATTGCAGAATTCCTTTAGCAATAAATAGGTTAAGATGTACAGACCAACAACAAATTGGTCAAGACATATATATTTAAAAGTATTCTCACAAAGTTTTAAAAGAAAGCACTCTTGGTGATTGCAAGATTTGGATTGTAATGTTACTTAGGCTTACCAATGTATTATCATTTAAACAGCTCACAATACCATTTACACTAAATAATATTCAAAAGTGGAAGGTTAGGTAAATAAACAGGATAATTTTAAATTTGTATTTTTGGATCAATATATTTTTATAGAGAAAAATCTTGATCTATACTTCTCTTTTCTTTTATCATAAAAGACCACTGGATTTTTAGTTTCGTAAGTAACTTCACAATCTTTCTTTACTGTAGAAGCCAAAAGATTCAATCAAATTCTGTCAATCATGTTGCCCCTTTATTCTGAGATGTCCTTGTGTGGGAAAGGTATTTGAGGGACACTAGGCCCATGAGTCAACATGCGCATTCTTTCTGAGATAAGCTGGAGTGTGATTGTTACCAAAACCTGGATGAAAGAATGAAAATCTGGATGCAAAGAACATTGGAGCAGATATTAGGTTAAGGGAGTGAACAGACTGTGCCTACCCTGGGGAATCCCCCCACCCCCACCCTTCTGGGAAGCTAGGTACGCTTGTTCTCTAGGAAAGGGAACATTAACTAAATTTCTTAAAAAGTAATGAAAGAGAACAAACTGTAAAAAGGCAGCCAAAAAAGGCAAACATCTGTTACTGAACATGTCTCACTTGACTTCCTTTTAATGTTCTTAGGAATAAATTTATGAACTAGGAAAGGTTCAGCACTAATTAGATTGTTTTCATCAAACAAAATGCACCAGACATGGATGTTGAATATGAATGAAAACTTCAGTAGTAATAATAAGTAGGCATAGAAAGTGCCAGGAGACATAGAAAGTGCCAGGAGACATAAACATCCTGGGTTATGGCCACAGGCTTTGGATAATGCTATGGCTGTTAATATTGCATTGACTTAGATTTGTTGTGATATGCTTTTTTAAATGATCAGAGAAAAATGTCTGAAAAGTCAAGTGTATTCATTAAACAGTAGATGGATTAGGTGCAAAATTTTCTCTTCAATTATACACATTTAGGCTAATGAGATGTTAGAATGAATTGGAATAACAAATTCAGAGGTACTCAAAGGCAAAGTTTTTTAGTAAGAGCAGCAGCAGTGGTGATAGTTGTAGCTTGTCGTAGGTGTGGAGATCCATGCTTTATTCAAAACTCTTGGGACCAGCCATATTTGGGAATCAGAAAATTCCAAACTTTAGAGAGGTAAGAAGAAAAGTAGATCTGTAATCAAACCTGTAATCAAAGCATGGTAATATTTTGTAGTAAATCATATGAATATTCTCATTAAGTGGGAGATACAGGCTACTATATAGGTCATTTGTTTGTTGGTTCTGGTTAGGTTTTGCCACCAAAGGTTAGGTGAGATAAATTCTCCCCTCCATATGTGTTATGAAAAATTTGTTGGTTTTCAAAGCTTTCTGGATTTCTGAGTTACAAATAAGGAATCATAGGCTTATAGTAGTAATAGTGATAGCAAAAGTAATAGTAGTGGTGGTCATAGTAGATAAAGGTGATGGGGAAGATAAGGAGATAAGGACAGACAGACAGACAGACACACACACACACGCACACAGAAATACAAATATATATACACACTGTGAAAATAAATAAAGGGAACCTCATTTAAAATGGAGCCACGCAGCCTGAGGGGGAACTCTCACGTGTATACCACTCTTTGCACTTGCATAACCAGCAGGAAGAAGGAAGGTAAGAATTGTTTTGACAAGGGAAGACATTAATCACAGGGGAATTTTATCTCCTGCTTTTCAGAAAAAGAAGGACAATCCCCCACGACCTCAAGCTCTTGCTCTTCTCCAATGAACTTTTGTTCAAAATAGCCCTTCTTAATTTCCTCCTAACACCTACTCAAAAGCCAGACCCCTCTCCTTTATTTTTCAGACTTGCCTGTGATTCACCATAGCTTGTCTGTCCCAAATTGCAATTCTCTGCTATTCCCGAATAAACCCATTTTGTGGGTAAAATAACTGGCTATTTTATTTTTAAGGTTGAAAACATACACATACACACACACATTATTAGTTCTATAAGGAAAATACCATGATCGTATATTCATTGTTATTGATACTTGATGCAAGACATGTCCTGGAATTAACTGCAGAATGTCCATGTTTACGTGATTCCCAATAGCAGAATCAGGCACATGTGATTACATATCTCTGATAGATGCTACTCCCTGTGATTGCTCTTCCCCGAACTCCACCTAAAGGAACACCACTACTTTTATTTTTTCAGAGTGCATCATGAATCTCTTTACTGGTTTATTACTGGCCTTCCTCACTAAATGTAGGTTCCATAAGGCTGAGGACATTTTAGATCACCAGTGCAACCCCAGTGCCTAGAATGGTTTCTGTCATAAACTAGAGGTTTAGAAAATATTTGTTGAATAAATGAATAATAGGCTATTTGACATTTCCCCAAGTGGAACACATAAGAGACCCAAGGTTCCAAAGCAGTGAAAAACACAACCACGATAATATCATTAAGAAGAGGAAAAAGAAAAAAAGATGATTTAAGGATGTTGCATTAATTTTTTTTTTTTTTCCTGTATTGACTGAAAGAGTTGTACGATCCTTAATTCTTTGCCCTGAAACGGACTTTTTGGCCCATTCCTCTTCTCTGGAATCCGTGGCCATTCTCATTTTGTCACGCAGTTCTCCCGTTGGGTTCCTTTTTTCTTTTGTCTAACCTCCTCCAACAGTCTCATTAGAAGATCCCTTTGAGTCTGCAGACAGGATGGGTTTCATTGGCTGTCTGGAGAGGACCAAACAAATCCATCCCAAGGGCACAAACTCAAAACTCTGAGTTATAGGAGAACTGGTGATGAAGACTAGGTTGCAGATGGTGAGATCTGGTTGGTAGTAATCAGGAGGCCACACACACTCCCATTCAGTTGTTGTGTTAGGAGAGTATCAGAGGACGATGATCCTCTCAGCCACACAAGGCTGCTTCAGGGTTCTGTCTGCAGTGATTGATTCCTAATCTGACTCCAGTTGTATCCTTGAACCAGACACATAGGACAACTTTTAAACTCAAATTATTTTAGGTCTTTGTGTTCTTCCTTCTCTGTTCTCCTGATACTGTTACCACATAATTATGACCGTCCTATAAAGCCTTTAACATCTGCTTTTTACCACGTGTTAAAATAATTTTTATAAATATGCTCGTAATACCTATATTTTGAAGGAAACACAGATGAGCCAAAAATGAGAAGATCAGCCATACTTATTATAGCAACAATGCTTTATAACCTTATTTTTTTCACTCAAGAATATATTCTGAGCATCTTTTCTTATTAACATATTTTCTTTAATATTAAATAACTCATTTTTGGTTATCTTGGCAATTGACAATGCTTTAATGGAATGCAGTGCATTATATTTGTAGTTAAATGTTGGTGCATATTCTAAATTTCCTTAGGATAAATTCCTTGTAGTGGAGTTGCTGGTATGCTTCCCCCTTTTGCTTTGTTTTTTATTATATACTGTTAATTTTTCCTCCAAAGAAGTGTTGCTTTTAGATTTTCACATAGATTTCCACTGCTTCTTATTCCTCAAAAACAAAAGTACACAAAGAAAAAGCAAACCAATAACCAACTAAAATTAGACAATTCTCTGCAGGTTTAGTTAGGCCCTCCCGACTCCATGGGTCAATAGCATTGTTATCATCCAGGAACTTGTTAAGAATTTAGCTTTCAGGACCCACCCCAAATGTATTGAATCAGAATCTATATTTGAATAAGATCAGTAGTGATTTATAAAAATTTGAGAAACACTGTTTTAGACAATTCCCCATAATATTTTGCCTTTTAAGTGAGCTTTTGATAAGTAGTGACAGTCTATACAATGTAATTTTTTTCCTGACAAATACCTGAAGTACAGATACTCTATGCTGAATTTAGTCATGTGGTGGGATAGGAATGTGGTTTATTGTGAACGTTGACGAGTGAGATTATAACTGATCAAAGATATCAGAAACATATTTTCAAGTAATGAAATAGAACTACAGTGAATGTCAAAATTGGCCTGGGAAAATATGCCAGCTATTTTGATAATACAGCTTTCACCCAAATAAAATAATCTGGACAATTTCAATAAGCTGATATATCATCCAAGTATATCCTGAGTCTCTAGGAATTAGATCTTAGTGATTTATAAGAGCATAAAGTTTGATAAGCACTGTTTTATGTAATTCTCCATAAACATGCTCCAAACAAGAAGAAATAGTCAAGTTGTAATTAGGGGGCTGGGGCAGCTTTTGACCACCCCCACCATGCATCTGATTGGCTGTTCTAAATCCCATTATGATTAAGTTCTACTGACTCCCTACAAAATCATTGGAGGTTTTCTAAAAGAAATGAGTGGAAAACAAAATTGCTGAGTGCCAATCAATTAAAAAAATCTAATGTAAACTCTAATGCTGTCTTGGTTCACTGTATTCTATTTTCATAGATTAAAAATTTTCTACCTGTATTACCAATTTCACCTTCCGGATAGAGTAGTATATTGAGTCTGAATGAATCCCAGTCACCTCCTTCCTACTTGTGTAATCAAGGTAAAGATATTAAACTTCTCAACTTCCTAAGGGAAAGTGAGAATTAAAGTATCTATTTTGCAGAGTCTCGGTGAATATTGAAGAACATGAACATAAAGCAGATAGTAGGTTCTAATTATTAGTTATAACAATTTATTAGTTCTGGGATGCAGTTCCAGATCTAGCACATAGTATATAAATCTTATGATGATAACCAGACTCACTATTTACAATGGTCTTACAGTTAAATAAATCCCAAACAAATGCACAAATGAAAAGGATTGAATTCAAAAGTTTAAAATTCTATCCAGTTTATAACCGAATTGTTTAATAATAAATTAATTACGTGGGAAGGTATGTTAAATACAAAGGGGGAAACATATTCAAAATCAAATAAGCACCTTACATTCATTTGAGCATCAACTTTAATATCAATATGAACACAAGCACATTAAAATGTCCTCAAATTGTAAAACATGAACTCATTTCCTCATTTTGTTGTTTTAATTCTAGCTGATAAAAAAAGTTAATCATATGTATTTATAGATTCATACACTTAAAATTTCAGAATAAGACAACACAATCCTGGCAGCAGCTGTTCCATTGCTTGGCATTCTTGAATTTTGAAGTTTCCAAGAACACACACAAACCACAGGAGAGATTTAGAGCCATGTAACCTCCTAGTAAGTTTTGATATATTGAATACTTGGGAAACCCATAGATTCCCAAGATCTTTTCATTCTTTTCTTTCTCGGGGGACAGACATTCATCTTAAACTCAAGGAATTTTTCTACCACACTATTTTAAAAATTTGTATTGTTTTATGTATCATTAGACAAAACAGTGTATTATTCATATACGTATCTATCTATAGCTCTATATCTTAAAAGAATAACACTAAAACAAATACCTGTAAAACTTAGGGAGCAGAACTCAATGTGTCTTTTCTTTCCCTTCATATCCTGAAGAAACCAGTCTCCTTAATTTTACATTAATTGTTCCCTTGCTTTTCTTTATAATTTAGCACATCTAGATACATCTCTATTTATTAGCACATCTACACACATCTCTATCTCTATTTAGTATTTTGCTTACTTTTACTTGTTTTTCACTTTATGTGTGTGGAATTATAATGTTTTCTCTTTCTCTTTGCCCAGAAATGTATTTTTTTAAAAAATAAATTTATTTATTTATTTTTGGCTGAGTTGGGTCTTTGTTGCTGCACGCGGGCTTTCTCTAGCTGCGGTGAGCGGGGGCTACTCTTCGTTACGGTGCATGGGCTTCTTATTGCTGGCTTCTCGTTGCGGAGCACGGGCTCTAGGCACTTGGGCTTCAGTAGCTGTAGCACGCGGGCTCTAGAGCTGCAGGCTCAGTAGTTGTGGTGCACGGGCTTAGCTGCTCCGCGGCATGTGGGATCTTCCCAGACCAGGGCTCGAACCCGTGTACCCTGCATTGGCAGGCAGATTCTTAACCACTGTGCCACCAGGGAAGTCCCAGCAATGTATTTTTGAGGGCCATCAGTCTTCATAAATGTTGATCTGTGGCCCCATGGTTCATTCATTTTCATGGATGCACAACATCCCATTGAATGAATACACTACAATTTAATTATCCTTTCTATTGCTGAGAGATATTTGCCTTTTTAAAAAGTTATGTCCTATTATGAACAATTCTGCTACATTCTTCTACAAGTGTTAGGTGCAAGAGTTTCTCTAGGGTAAGAATTCCCAGCATCAATATGAACCTGCATCCTGTTGCATCGAGAACGGGTTATATAGATGCCAGAATATTGATCCCTTCAGCCTGGGAGGCAGGTGGACAGGGCCTGGGCAGTAGGAACTCCATAACTGATTATTAACTGCCTGAATAATTGATTGCCTCTAGCCACAAGCAGCCTGGAGTAGACTGGCTGTGCTGGCCAGTGGGCATATGTTCAGTGTTACCAGGCAATATAGAGAACAGTTTTCCACTCCTAGAAACAGTTTATGAGAGTCTGCATTGCTTCATATGCTTGGTAACACTTAATAATATGTCAAAATTTTAACCTTTTCCAATTTGGAAGATATGAAATATTTCTTTGAGATTTTAGTTTGCATTTCCCTAATGACAAATCAGGCTGAGAATTTTTTTTCACATATTTCTAGGCCACGATTATTTCTTTTTTGTGAACATCATACAGTTGTATTTTCAAAAATGTATTTAGATGCATTTATACCCCTTCTGTTCTGTGCTCTCTATTTGTTCTTTCTATTTTGTCCTTTTTTCTCTCTTTTGCTCCTTTGTCTTTTTTGGAAATTGATTGACATGTTTTCCCCTCTTGTTCCATTTTTCCTAGTTCTCGTTTTCCTTGTACTAGTTTTGTACTAGTACATTGTACAAACTAGCAGTGTACTGGTTTTCCTCGTTCTCGTTTGACCTTTATGTTCTTTTTTTACTTTTTATAAGTGGTTAACCTATGGATTTTAATACATACTTTTAAAGTATATTTATCCTTTTCCCACCTCATACAGAAATCTTAGATTGCCTTAACTACCAGAGTTTAATTCTCTTATTATTTTCACTATTTTTAACTTCACAAATTAGAAACCATTATTTTGTTTTCTACCTCCTTGTCTGTTTAGGTTTACCTACATGCTTACCAATTTTTTTTTACCTGCCCTTATATCTAGCATCACAGACTATAGAATGATTTTCCTTCTTGAATTACATCCTTTAGAAGTACCTTTAGTAAGGGTCAGGTGGCAGAAAACTTCTGTTTATATCTATTTTTTCCTCCTCAATAATACATTCTCAGAATCTTGAAGTTATCTTTCCCCTGTTTTCTGGCTGCCACTGTTGCTGTTGAAAAATCAGATGTTTGTCCAGTTGTCTTCCCTTTGTGAGTAATCTCTCTTCTCTACTTTTAAGGAGTTCTTTTCATTGTTCTGCTGTTTTATTATGAGATGTGTAAGTGTGTTTTTCTTTCTATTTATTCTGCTTGGTTTCTGTTTGGCTTCCTAACTATGAAAGTCAGTGTCTTTCAGCATTCTGGAAAAAAATCTCTGTCACTATCTCTTGAAATGCTTTTTTTCTTCCATTTTTTTCTTTATAAGCTCTGCTTAAAACTTTTTCTAAAACTCTCCTTACACATATGTTGTCTTCCATTTAATTGTCACTCTTTGTCTTTTTTCCCAGTTTTTCACATTTTCCATCTCTTTGTCTCTTATTGCTATATCCTGGGTCTTATTTTCCCTCCTGATTCCTCTTTTATGTGTTTTCTTTTTGTGTGTCCATTCTTTTTTTTTTTTTTTGCTACTCGTTGAGTTTCCAATTATTCCAGTTATTATATTTTTCATTTTTAGAATGTCTAGTTGTTACTTTTCAAGTCAGCTTGTCAGCTTTGAAAATTTTTGGTTACTTTAACATATTTCTCTAAACACATAGAAACGGAAGCTCATTCTTATTTTATATTCTGTATACCTTAGTTTCAGTACTGGAGTCTTTGAGTTTCTGAATGTGTAGTTTGTTGTTTCTTCTGATGCTTTGATTGCTTATTTTCTTATGTTTGATGATTTTCTGACTGTGAGCTCATTTTTCTTGGTATTTTATTGTGAGAATTCTTTGAAACCTGAATTTAAACTGCATTCTTCTAAAAATGATTGATATTAGCTTTTATTGGGTACTCTTTCAGTGCACTACCAACCTGGGACCACTTTATTCTTAATTTTTTGCTTTTCTTTGGCAGGAGGTGTTTAGGGAATTGCCTATAGTGTGAAGTCAGGCCCCAAATCCATATGAATGAAGTCTTATCCTGAAAAATTCCTAGGAGTGACTTTTTCTCCTCTCCACCCAGAGGCAAGGCCATGACAGACAAGTGGTCTCATGCTATCTCTTTCTCCTTCTGTTTCTACTTCTTTCTTTCTCTCCCCAGGGGAATTTTAAAATCCTGGTTTATATTCTAAGGATATTGCACTTCCAGTACCTAGGTTTTATGAGAGGTGTTCTCAGCTCTGATATTCCTTCATGCTCTGGGTTCCAGTGTTTGTCTCCCAACTTCAGGGCACGGGGCTCATTAGAACCCAGGTTCTAGGTTGTCTAAAATTTCCATGCCATCCCCAAGGCTAAGACAGGCTCCAGAACTCATACAACAGTAAATTCAACATTCTCATTGTTTTCTACCAGAAACGAGTTCTATTACTTTCCCTTCATTTCAGCTATGCATTTAAAGTATATTTGATTTTTCGTTTTAGAATATGTGTTAGTATTATGCTGTGATTTGTTGCTATGAACGTGCTACTGGAAACAACAGCCCTATTATATCTTTTACAAATAGGTCCCAACCCTCAGAGGGACTTATAGTGGGATGTAAACTTCTCTATCCAGCTCCCTCTTTCTCATCAGTCTTTGTATTGCCTCCTGTGTGATCCTTAAATTGCTAAATATCAAAGAGTTTTGATTTCCCTTGGAGGTTAAAGAAGTTTTATCTAGTGATTGGTAAAGGAAAAACCTATGTTTTGTTGGGCCACCTCCCTCAGTCTTGCCTAGTTTGAAAGTTGAATGGCTTTTTGAGGTCATGGCTATTACAGAGTGACCAGCATTACCTATGGTATTCCCTCCACTTCTCTTAAGAAATGTAAAAGAAATACCACACTTGAGAACACCTTCACAATGGGGCTTCTGTGGCTCCACAAGAAGATTTTGAGAAACTATGGGTTTCCTGGGCCTATCACAACTTCCTGGGTGTGGCTCTATGGCTGGAAAACCCTTCTGTGGTTTGTATGTGTTCTTAGAAGCTCTAAAATACAACAATGTAAAGATAATGACTTGTGAAAAATTCCAAAATGATGTGTTTGGTGCCTTCTGGTTCTGCATGTGTGCAAGTTACTGACAGTTTTCTTTTTAAAACATTTCTTACACAAGAAGCAGTAGCAGTACAAGGAATGCAACTCACTGCTATTTCACAGAATGTGCTGGTGACATGACTGACTTCTGCTGGGGAAACACAAGTTTCAAGCCTGGCAGAAAAAGCTTTTCAGTTTATTTCACATGTTTTAATGTGCAATTTTTAATTTTATATGTATATGCTATCAGTGATTTTCTCTTCACAGTTATCTATTTTTAAAGAAACCTTTCATTTACCTTGAATGGTGTGTTTATATATGCTTCTGGTAGGGTCACAAAGCTGTTTAAAACTATGAAAATTTCTTGCTACTTAGAAAATCCGCTTTAACCACATTTTAGGGTAAGTATTGGAGGTGTAATGTGCCAATTATAGATTACCTTGTTATTGCAAACATATTGCAGAATTTCACACTAATAGTAGTAATATAGAAGTATGGCTAGCATTATGATGTGAAATGAAAGGCTTTCTTCCATATTTCATCTCTGGTTAATCAATGCAAGAATCTAATCATCAAACTATGAGAGAAATTAGCAGCAT
The DNA here is from genome assembly GCF_003031525.2 of Neophocaena asiaeorientalis asiaeorientalis. Taxonomy (NCBI): domain Eukaryota; kingdom Metazoa; phylum Chordata; class Mammalia; order Artiodactyla; family Phocoenidae; genus Neophocaena; species Neophocaena asiaeorientalis. The sequence goes on from NW_020175066.1 coordinate 2,572,531, forward strand.
TATCAAAAGGAAGAAATAAATTCCAGATGAGATTTGAAAAGAAGGGGGAATTGGTGGATTAGGTAGCTGCTTCTAAAAAGAAGCTTGAGATTTAATATTATGTGAATTATCAGAAGTTGGTGCCGGTTAAGTTGTGGGATTTGAGAAAATATGTGGGGGAAAGGAGTCTGAAAAAGGTTTGAAATAAATTCACACAGGTTGTTAAAAAAATTGGAAAATTTTGACATGAGTATTTAATAAGTGACTTACATCATTATCCAAGTATTTAGAATGTGTCGCTTCAAATGCATTGTCATGGAGAGACTAGGATCTTGAAGAAGTCTAGAGAAGCAGCTGGCAGCTGTGGAAAGAAGAAACATTTTGAGAGAGAATGGAATTGAAACATCAAGGCAGAATGGACTTGAGATTTTAATATATAAGTATGGAGAAAACTAAGACTTAGAAAAAAAACCCCAGGACCCCTTAAAGAAAAGGACTGCTATTGACTTCACAAAAAGGTGACCAAACTCCCCCGCCACCGCCGGTTTCTAATTATGGTAGGTAGGAAGAAAAAGACACAACAGAGGTAACTGGAAAAAAAATCAGAAAACATTTTATTAAGAAAAATCCTCAAGAATGTTTGTCTGAGACTGTTTTGCTTAGTGGCCTTGATATTTGACACCTTGCATGGTGGAGAATATGAAAATCTCAGTTAGTCTGGCCAAGAAGGAAGCAGTTAACAAAATTTAGTTGGCAAGTGTAAATAGTAGTATCACATAAGGACAGTGTGTTCCAAGCCAAGCACTTTGTTGTGTGCAAAAGTATGGACTACATAGGTTAAAAAATAATTTTTGTAGCCATGAGTATTTTTTCTAGCCATGAATATGTGTCATGGAACACCTTGAGAGCAATATTTAAAATATAGGTGCTTCTTCTTGTTTTATTATCACCTACATGTTCCACATAAGTTTTAAAAAGTACAGTATTATTTTTGAGGGTGAATGCTTTGAAAAATAAAACATGATCAGGGAATTCTAAAAGTAACAAATAGTTGAGAGGTGATGCAAATTAATTCTCAAGGTTATTCTTGCATTCTAACATAACCGTAGAAGAAAAGTTAATCTTCAGTCTTAAACAATGAATGGCACGAAATACAAGTTTACATATACAAGTCAGAATGCATCCGAGAGAGCACTCACTATAGGACAGAGTGAAGCTTGTATTTAAAACAATCACTCTGCATCTTAAAACTGAGTATTTTTGCAATACAGATACAAATTTCTTCCACATTTCATCTTTACACTTTTTATATATCCTGAGATTTTATAGAAGAGACTTCTTTGGATTCAGTTGCCAAATAATGGTTAAATACATATTAGCAACTTTATGTTTTTAAATAAATTTATTTATTTATTTTTGGCTGCGTTGGGTCTTCATTGCTGTGCGTGGACTTTCTCTAGTTGTCGCGAGGGGGGCTGCTCTTGGTTGCAGTGCATGGGTTTTTCATTGTGGTGGCTTCTCTTGTTGTGGAGCGTGGGCTCTAGGTGTGCGGGCTTCAGTAGTTGTGGCACAAGGGCTCTAGAGCGCAGGCTCTGTAGTTATGGCGCACGGGCTTAGTTGCTCTGTGGCATGTGGGATCTTCCCAGACCAGGGATTGAACCTACATCCCCTGCATTGGTAGAATGATTCTTTTTTTAAAAAATTAATTATTTTATTTTTGGCTGCGTTGGGTCTTCGTTTCTGCGCGCGGGCCTTCTCTAGTTGCGGCGAGCAGGGGCTACTCTTTGTTGCAGTGCATGGGCTTCTCATTGCGGTGGCTTCTCTTGTGGCAGAGCACGGGCTGTAGGCATGAGGGCTTCAGTAGTTGTGGCGCACGGGCTGTAGAGCACAGGCTCAGTAGTTGTGGCGCATGGGCTTAGTTGCTCCACAGCATGTGGGATCTTCTCAGACCGGGGCTCAAACCTGTGTCCCCTGCATTGGCAGGTGGATTCTTAACCACTGCACCACAAGGGAAGCCCTGGTAGGCAGATTCTTAACCACTGTGCCACCAGGGAAGTCCCTATTTGCAACTTTAAAGCAAAAGTAAAATAAGCATTTTCGTTGTGGTATCAGGAGCATTACATCAATAGCCAAGGTACTTTCTGGCACCGACTTCTTATAGAGTCTGAGAGGGAAGACAACACCAACAATCCAAAATCCGTTAACCTTTACTCATTGTCAAGATTACCTCAAATTTCTCTTATCTGAGGCCATTTTTTCAAAAGCTATTTTGGGCAAAATAATTGTCATAGCAGATTATAAAATGGATATGCAATGCCTCTAGGTATCAGTTTAACCTTTGGATCACACCGAATGACCAGAAAGGGAATGACCCAGTTATTTTGAGATCTTGGAGAATCATCTCCTAAGTTGTTCTTTCAACTGTTGACTGACATTGAAGGACTGTGTAAAAGATCCATAGTAAACTTTCAAGTGTCATTGTTGAAGAGATGCTGTTGAAACTGACCATTACACTATCCCAGGCTTCTTATGAAGGACTCATGGAAGAAATTTTTCACAGAAAATAAGTTTACTTCTCTTATAGATATTGTGAATGTTAGAACTACTGTGTTTTCTTTGTTACTTTGTGTTTTAGTTTGCCAGGCCTGCCGTAATACAATAGTATAGACTGGGTGGCTGACACAACGGAAATTAATTTTCTCACAGTTCTAGGGCAAAGTTGGTTTTTCCTGAGGCTTCTCTCCTTGGCCTATAGATGGCTGCTTCTTGCTGTGTCCTCACATGGCCTTTTCTCTGTGCACACATGCCCCTGGCATCTCTTCCTCTTCTTATAAGGTCACCAGTCCTATTGGATTAGAGCCTCACCCTTATGACCTCATTTAACCTTAATTACCTCTTGAAAGGCCTTATCTCCAAATATAGTCACATTTGGGGATTAGGGCTTCAACATATGACTTTTAGGGGAACACAGTTCAGTCTGTAACACTCTGATAGCTGGGAATTTGAGAGGCAAATCTTTGTAACACAGTAAGCAGTATCAGAAAACACTTGACATTATTTTTCTATCCGTATTTTCCCTTTAACTTGATATCCTTTTTTTTCTTTTTTCACACATACTATATTTTTTGTAAGCTACCTTAAAACTTTTTATAAGACAGAGGGCAAATAAGTAATTAAATAAATAAATTCTTATCTCTAGTAGATTTTTATGGATATTTGCTCACTGAAATGATCAGAAGGAATTGTATTCCTGGGGGCCAAAATATGCCGGAGGAGGTTCTGTGATCATACTCCTCTGAGTATACTTATTTATATGTGTTTAGGTTTATAATAAATACTTATATCAACGTTTAGGCTTATATATTATAATGGATCAGTTGTTTCTCCCTTTGATAATATAATAGAACATCAATGGAATTAAGATTTTATAGACAATGAAGTTGGTTTCTTCATTGTGTCAATTCTTCTTTCTCTTATTCTAGAAAAGTTTTATCAAAAAAGAACAACAGTCTGTCAAGCCAGAATCAAAGCCACAACCCAGGTATATCTTTTATATAATAGCAGAAAAGTTTAAATTAATATGCTTGCTTTTGGTTTTATCCTGACTTAAGTATCTGGTTTAAAGAAATGTAGGTTGTTGAAAGCTCAAGTTTTCAACGTATCTTTTTCAAAGTTCCCATTTAATTTGACTAAGGCAAGGATAAAAAATTTTTATTTTTTTGAGTGTATTAATGCTCATTCAGTAGACCAGGCTGTAGGTTTACTTTGCAGTGGCAAGTAAAAGCATTGTAAACAGTACTGTATGATGTTTCAGCAGTTTTGTTTATTAGAAACTATGTCCTGCAATTCATTATGGTACAGCATGCCTTTCAGTGACTCTATGAGGCATTCTTAAGATTGCTCTGCTTCTTTGTGTAGCAAACTTGTTGACAAACTTTTGTGAAAAAATAACTGATTTTGTGAGATAGATTGGAGAGTGAGATGGAAAGAAGGGATTATGGAAAATTAACAGTGAAGTTTCTGAAAAGGACAGGTTTCAGACCTGTGCTTTGTTTTTCACTGGTAATACATTAATTTATTAATTCACCAGATATTATTTTTGTACTGACTCGGTGCAAAGCTCTGTGTCAAGCCATATAGATGCAAATAGCAAAAGGGTAAACCTTGGAGACTGAAGTTTGTCAGAGCAACCAGTTTGGAAAACTTACCCCCTAGTAAATACAGGTTTATTCAAATATATTATTCAAGCTACCTTCTCTTACTTGACATCCTTCTTAATTCCTTCTCTCAGTTACTCAAAAGGTGTGGTCCATAATCCCTTATTCACAATTCCAAAATCTGGAAAGCTCCAGAAACTGAAAGTTGATGTCACCTAAGGTGGTGCCAGAACTCTTAATGTCAAAAACTGACCTGAAGTAATAAGTGATCATGATTACTCAGTCTCTACTTTTCCCACTTCATGTGAATATTCATACTTTGTATACATATTAGCATTAATTATATTAGCTAATTAATATTAATATGTTCAATGATGGGACACTGCCCTAGACATGTTACATAATATATGGTATACATGCTATATTAATTTCCTAGACTTTGAAACAAAATCTGAATTCCCAAATACATTTGACTCTAAGGTTCAAGTATTATGGAATTGCACTATATGGTAAATCTTGGCCAAATATGACTGTGAAATAATCCCAAATAATTGTTTAAACCTCCAATAAATAAATATCCAGTTTAAGATTAGGTGTTTTCTGAGATTTAGTCTCATACTAAGTTTAGTAGTAGCTAAATTCATTAGTAGTAGTATGCATTCTGTGCTTAGTTTGTACAAGGTACTTTCATATAACTCCCGTAACAACACATGATGTATTTTATTATCACCATTTTACTGATGGGTAAACTGAGGTTGAATATTTCACTTAGGGTCAATCAGCTAGTCTGTGATAGAGCTGGATTCAAACATAGGTCCTTTAATTGCAGTCATTGCTACATACTATAAGCTAAATTATGCCAGAATGATCCCTGGCTAAAATTTCAAGTTCTGTGAGAGTAGGGGTGGTTGATTCTGTTAACATTTCTATCTATAGCTCATGGCACAATCCCAGCAATGTAGTAGATGCTCAGAAAATATAACTGAACAAATGAATAATTTCCAGAGGAAAAGGAAAAACAGATTGTGTCTTGTCCTGCTCAGAAAATTTTCTTTCAGTCTTTCACAGTTTATTCATTTAACAAGAAACATTAAGCACTTGCTGTATTAGATGCTAAGGATGGGGTGAACAAGAGAGACTCCTTACATTTGTGGAATTTAAAGCCTAGGCAGAGTTCTCAGTTGCTGTTCACCATGGAGGGAGACAGAAATTGGAGTTTAAGTCCTTTCAGATGACAGTACTTAGTAAACACCTCAGTCTCTCCATGGAAATCTTGGAAGGCCAACACCTATGGAGTGGAGATTATACCCCAGGACTAATGAATTCACCTTAGTACAGAGGACGAAACAAACAGATTCACCCTAACAAAAGCATAAAACTAAGCCTCAACAAGTTCAAGATGATAAACCAGTAACTTAGCTGCCACCTAGAATTAAAAAACAATCAATATTCTTTCAAGGACAGTAACATAATCCACAATCCCTGCAATGTACAATGTTTAGTACACAACAAATAAAATGTTAGACATGTTAAGAAACAGGAAAATCTGGGTTACATCAAAGAAAAAGATATTCCAAATGTTAGAATTAGCAGACAAGAGCTTGAAAGCAGTTATTATAAATGTTCAAGAACTTAAAGAAAAAGATGTTCCTAATAACAGAGGATCCCAGTGCATGAATGGAAAATATAAGGACAATAATCAAATGAAAGTTCTGGAACTGAGAAATAACGTATCTGATGTGAAAATTTCATTGAATGGTTGAACACCATATTGGAGAAGGCAGTAGAGAAGATTAGTAAACTTGTAGATCTATAGAGACTAATCTGAACAAAACGATAGATTGAGAACAAAATGAACAAAGCCTGATGGGCCTATAAATTAATATCAAGTGGCTTATCATATGTGAATTGGAGTCTCAGAAGAAGAGAACTAGAATAAGGCAGAAAAAGTAGTTGAAGAAATAGTAGCTGGGGGCTTCCCTGGTGGCGCAGTGGTTAAGAATCCACCTGCCAGTGCAGGGGACATGGGTTCGAGCCCTGGTCCGGGAAGATCCCACATGCCATAGACCAACTAAGCCTGTGCGCCACAATTACTGAGCCTGTGCTCTAGAACCCATGAGCCACAACTGCTGAGCCCACAGGCCACAACTACTGAAGCCCATGCACCTAGAGCCCGTGCTCTGCAACAAGAGAAGCCACCGCAATGAGAAGCCCGCGCACTGCAGTGAAGAGTAGCCCCCGCTCGTCGCAACTAGAGAAAGCCCATGTGCAGCAATGAAGACCCAATGAGCCAAAAATAAATTAATAAAATAAATACATTTATAAAAAAAAGAAAGAAAGAATAGCTGGAAATTTCCAAATTTAATGAAAAACATCTTTACGCGTCCAAGAAGATATCACATCTAAGCAACATAAACACAAGAAAAAACACATAGGCATATCATAGGCAAAGGGTTGAGAATTAAAGGCAAAGAAAAACCTTTGAAATAACCAGCAGGGAAAAGTACACATTGTACAAAGGGTTACAATTCTGAGAATGATGGATGTCTTCTCACTGGAAATGATGCAGACCAGAAGGCAATGAAATTATATATTTAAAGTGCTAAAAGAAAGATTATCAACTGATAATTCTGTATCTAGTGAAATTATCTCACAGTATTGAGGTTGAAAAAAGAAATTTTCAGCTAAATTAAAGAAATGAGAATATACTGCCAACTGATCTGTTTTTCACAAATGTTAAAGGAAGCTCTTCATGCCGAGAGAAATGACACCTGTTGTATATTTGAGTCTACAAGAAGAAATAAAGAACATTGAACATAGAAAATATATGATGAAAATATATGAAAAAGAATATTTTTTCCAATTATTTTTAAATTGAACATTTTAGGCAAAATCATAACATTATTATGGTACTTATAAGTAGGTAGATGCAAAAACATATATGACAATGCTAGCAAAATAATGGACTTATACTTTTCAAGTTTCTTTCATTTTATGTGTAGTGGTATTAATTCTAAGTAGAGTGGGATAAGAAAGCAAATTGTAATTCCCAGAGCAACCACTAATACAAAAAGATAAACCTAAAAGATAATACGAAAACTAAAATGGAATATCAAAAACTATTTGGTTATCCCAAAAGAAGACAGGAAAGGGAGAACATATAATGGGTGAATAAAAAACAAATAGTAAAATGGTAGACTTAAACCCAACTGTACCAACATTTATATTTCATATACAGAATAAACATGCAGTTAAAAGTAAGAGCTTGTCAGGATGGATAAAAAAGCAAGAACCAACTCTATGCTGTTTATAAGAGATGAACATAAAAAGACATTAATTGGAAATAAAAGGTTAGAGAAAAGATACACAATGAAAAAAAGCTAGCAGAAGAGTGCTAGGGTGGCTATACATCAAAGCAGACTTCAAGGACGATTTCCAGACATAAAGAGGACACTTCATAATTGTAAAAGAATGAATTAATCAGAATTAGATAATAATCCTAAATGTGTATGACTTAATAATAGAGCTTTAACACAAATAAAGCAGAAATTGACAGGACTAAAGAATAAAATGGACAACTGCATAATTATGACTGGAATTTTTTTACACGTCTTTTAGTAATTGATAGGAAAATTAGTAAAAAAAGTAAATGACAACATAGCAGATTTGAACAAACCGTCAACTGATTTGAACTAATTAACATTTGTAGACTACAACCAACAAATGTAGAAGATATGTTTTTTTTAAGTGCACATGTAACATTCGTTATAGAGATAAGAACAGAAAGCAATGAAATAAAAAACAGAAACAATAAAGCAAATTAAGAAAGCCAAAAGTTGGTTCTTTGAAAAGATTAGTAGAATTTGTAAGCTCCTAACAAAACTAAGAAAAAGAGATAAAACACAAATTACCAATATTAAAAATGAAAGAAGTAGAATCACTATGCATTCTATAGACATTAAAAGGAGAAAAGATTATATGAATAAGTTCATGCCTACCACATTCAATAACTGAGATGAAATGGACAAATTCTTGAAAAAAGACATACCAAAACTGACACAGAACAAATAGAAAATCTGAATAACCCATATCTATTAAAGAAATTGAATTTGTCATCAAAAACCTGTTCATAAAAAGACTTGCTTTAAGGAAAAAAATACTATATATTTTTAAACTATTTGATGGTGTTAGCTTATCTTCTTGTGTAAGTCTTTTTCCTGTAAATATCCTTTACCTGGTTAGTTTGAGTGGGAAGTCATTTTTTTTCTCATAGGTATTACTAAAGTAAAATTTGGTCCAGCCCTTTCAATAATAAAAAGTTGTACACTCTGAAAGGTGAGTGTTTATTGTATTTATTTTCCTGGAGCCAACCAGCTACTCTGAATGCTAAGCATTTTCCTGTACCGTCTGCCATCTGTTGCAGCATAAAGAGCTGTGGCAGTTTTGCAGGGACATCTAGCTAACTTTTGCAGGGCTGTCATAAATGTTTTAGAGAATGATGGCTGAAGGGAAGTTTAGAGATCACTTGATTCAATTCTTTTAATTTCCAGGTGAGAAAGTAAAAGTTTAAAAAGATTAAGTGTCTTCTTCAACGTCACAAAAGTAAAAAGAAAAAAAAAACCCAAAATTGTTACTAGAGTCCAACACTCAATTCACAGCTTTCTTACTCAGTCATGCTGCTTTTATGCCATTTGTATCTTAAATTTTAACAGCCTTTCTGATGATTACTTAAGAGAAGTAGACTGAAACTAATGAATTAGCAAGTACAAGAGTGGCTCTAGTGATTAAAACATATTACTAGATAGAATTCTGGAGAAAGAGAGATAAAAGAAAGTAGAACAATGTGAAAACAGAGTGAAGTAGTGAATGATATAAAACTAAATATTTCACATGCAGACACATTTCATTGAAAATATTTAAGTGAAACACTCTTAAGATTTTCTTCTTCATTTGAAATCCTATACCATTTATGTCATAGAAATTCTGTGAAACTTTAGAATCCAAATGTTGGGACCCTTTAAGCTTGTCTTAAAGAATTTTTCTTGTTAGAGAGAAATCTCTCATATATTTTCAGCTAGAGGTTTCCATAGAGTCTGCATGAGACAGAGTATATTATAACCTTCCATCAGTCATCTGTCAATTTCAGTAAGGTACTGGCCAATTTCTAAAGTACTTTTGCATTTCAAGGGTGAAAATATGTCACACATATATCACCATTGCCAGGCTACAATAAATATAAGAGAGTTTGGTTTTTTCCCCCTCTTCTTAGTTATAGAAAAAAAAAAATGATGGAATTCATTTACCCATAGCCACAAGCTTTGAGAGAACTCTCTACAGCTGGCAAATAGAACTGGCTTATGCACCCACTCAGCAGTGTTTTTTAAGGAGGCAGTCACTTGGCTGTTAAAAGGTTGGGATGGGAAGTTGAGCAAACTAAAAATGCTGTTGCTGCACTTGATTTGGAATTACTGCAAATTTGGGCACCCACTCCTGTTCTTGAGAGGGAAGGGAACCTGTTACCTTATATGGATAAAGAGTGGTAGATAAGGCAGAGTTATAATTATTTTTGTCCTAATCTTCAGTGATCATGAACCTAAAATGCATATTTTCACATTTCTATTTTTTTTGTCCATCTTCTAGTGTTTTCAACTGTAAAGATCTCAAAATTTAGAAGGAGAGAAAAAGATATAACAGTAGTGCTTAGGTCCATTTGCTATACAAATATGTATACAGATGTATATAAGACTTTTCATTAGCAGCATTATTAAACAAAGAACTATAATGCTCAAATCCAGTACATTTAGGATAAATTTACCAGGTTCCAGATTCCACACAGTGGCTACTTGATTTTATTTTGGGGTTCTTAAATATATATTTGTGTTATTTTTATGAGGGATATGATCTTAATTGTCTTGATTTTCAATTCTGCTAAAAGTACTCATTTCATATACACCCTTGCCCAACATTTAGAGAATATAAATTTCATAAATGAACAATATAAAGCAAAATTATTTGATTTCAGAACGCAAGTTTCTATTTCCTCAATATTTCAATTTAAATGGTAAATTTTGAAATTTTAGAACTCCGTAAATGTCAGAAGATTGTTAGAAATCCTTAAGGTTAAGGTATGGTTGAGAAAGCCTAAAACCTTTTTTAAGGGAAAAGAAAGGTTATGATGAGCTTTTCAAAGCGAGCCAAGTAATTTCATTTCAAATAGAATTGCCAAAGGAACTTTTTTACGAGTTTTATTGTTTTTCAAAGTAAAATACTTTATGTAAGATTTCTAAACCAGAAAGAACTAAAGCCCAATAGATGTAATTCTTAATTTGTAATTTAAAAAAAGTAATATGTACACAAATTATAGTATATATGTTTATGTTTTTACCCTGATAAAGGTAAAAAGTGAATGATATTTTGCAATGAAGTGGGATCTTGTCTTTTCCTAGCATCACCTTTTTTTTAATCTTTTCATTAACTTCTTCATGCTTAACACATTTTCTCTTATTTTGTGTAGTATCATAAATATAAAAATATCAAAAGCAGTTTATATTATTAACTAAAAGGAAATAATACATTAGCACACAGAGTTAATTCTCAATATCTAAGTGAAAATTGTGAACCAGGATTGTAATCTATTGTACTATTACCATGACGTTGTACTTTTATTTTCTGTGAGAAAGATTTCTTCATATATCTTCCTTGAGGTCCACTTGAATTTGTTTGGCACCTCTAACTATATTGCAAATAGTATCTCCTTCTTTGTTCAGATAAACTATTGTATTTCATGAATAAAACACTTACTCTCTTTTGATGTCTTTCAGCAGTGAGCTGTTAATTCTTTGCAGATTCATCTGACTTTAGTGATAAATTTTCCTTTCGATAAATTTTCCTTTTGTTGAATTTCTAAAGTACATAATTGTTTTTTAAAATGACTGGCTGATTTCCAAGTACAGAATAGAAAAATTGATGGGTCTTTAACTCATAGAAGAAAAATATTCTATCGTTAATTCATAATGTTAAAGTTGTAAGAAGTTGTAAAAGGTGGTCATCAGCCCTTCACCATTTTACTATTTAGTTTGTTTCAATTCTGGATGATAAAAACATTGTTTAAATATACCATCTATGAAGTGTACCATTTTAGAACCCTTAAGTTCCTCTTTTTTTTCATTCTTTAGGATTCTAAGCATCCAGATAGTTCATGTAAATATGTAGATGAGGAATAATTATATATTTTCCCTTCCTATTTTGTAGCATGCTAGAACTAAAAGGGTAGTAGTAACCAGATATGACTCACTAATATGTTACTGAAAAGCAAAACTGTGCTAAGAATTCTAAATGTTCTCTTTTTTCATATAATAGAACATAGTACATTTACTGTCATATCTAAGTATGAAATTCACATTTCAGAGTCTGGAGATTTAGCTAGGTACTTTAATGTTTCCTTTATATCTCTAAAATTACTGCATTTGTCCATCATCATTTTTTCTGAAATGGGTCAAGTCCTCTTATTTTATCTCAAAACAATTTTACAGTTTACCACCTAATACCTTTCCTTTGGTCTCTTCTAAAATTTGTTAATTACTAATGTAATATTAGCTTGTTTATGGTATCTTCTGTGAACAGATTATTTTTTCTGGGTCAGTACCCAGCCTAAGCATTTTTTGAAAATAAATTTATAGTGGATATTTCTCCAATGATACTTCCTCTAGTTGTATTTTGTCTTTGGGGAATTATAGAATCTCAGAGTTTAAGGAACCTTAAAGATTTTCTACTGAAACCCTCTATCCAAAGGGTGAATCTCCTCTATAACATGGTACCTACATCACCTCTACTTGAAAACTCCAGGGATTAGTAATTACTCTGTTCCAGTGGAATCCATTTCATTCTAATTAGTGCTCTGACTTTGACAGCTCTCTCTGTGAGGCTCAGCACCTATCCCCCTTGAGCTGGTACCCACTGGTCCTGATTCTGTCTTTTTGAAGCCACTCTAGTTACCAGTTCTCTCTTTAGATTCTTTCTATATATATACACACACACACACATACACACACACATATCTTTATTATATTTATATATTTATTAGGATGCTAATTCAAATTAGCTTAAGCAAAATGGTAATTAAATCTGTTTGCTCATATAAGTAGAGGTTCCAAGAGTGTAGAGTATGTCAGACATCCGTTCTTTTTATCTCTTTAACATCTTAGGCTCAACTGATTCAACAGGTTCAAGTAATGTCTTCAGGATGTGCTCTCCTTTCATTCATTTTAAATCTCTGCTTGCCCCTGTTTAGCCTTAAAACCTCTTACTACAGACTTTTTCTCCATGTCGTAAGCAAAATGGTTGGCTTCCAGCTGTTTGTAATTGACTTCTTCCTGCTCTTACCAGAAAGAAAGGTCTCTTATTAGACACACACACACAGAGAAATATTCTGGCTGACCTTCCAGCTTGGATGACATGGCCAGCCCTAGACAAATCCTAGTCATACGAATGGAGAAGAAGTGCAATTCCACAAGGGAAAGGAGGTGAAAACAGAGGAAAGGAACAGATGCCCACCATACTCAAAAGTATCCCTCTTGAAGTGTGATGCTTAGGAAAGAACATAGTATTTCAGATGTAATTTTATGAATACAGTGTAGAGTGGAACCAAACTGTAGATATTCTAGATCAGTTCAGGCAGCCCATCATATATCAGCTTTGGGGGTCAGTCTCTTAAGGGCAATACTCACATTGATTTCATTTCTGAAAAATAAATGAAACTCCAAACAAGCAAACCCTGAGCCTTTCTCAGATATTCTAACGTATCCCTATTCTGTTCTTTTGCTGTCCCTCCTTTCTTTTCTTTCTCTATCCCTTTTTTTCTTCCCTTCATCTATTATATATTGCCAGGTACACAAGGAAAAGTAGTTGCTCTTAGGGAATTCAGAGTATAGAGGGGTGATAGACCCAGAGAATTAAGTTATGTCGTAACTACAATGATGGAGGAAAGGTACCTAACCATCCTCGAGTCTGAGAGGAATTATTTATACAATCATGTATATTAACCAATTGCAGAACTTTATAAGCAAAGCTATCACATTTCAACATTGGATTTAGCTCCTTATCACTTTTGCCTGAGATGGTTAGCTCACACGTTACCTTTTCAATAATCCCACACTAGCCATAACACACTATTTAAAAGTGCAATTTCCACCCCTGCTAGCACTCCCCAACTTCCTTACTCTGCTTTATTTTCTATCAAAGCATACATTGCCTTCTAAAATACTCAATAATTAACTTGTTTACCGTGATTACTGTCTGTCTCTCCCACTAGAACATAAGCTTAATGAGGACAGGGAATTTTCTATGTTTTATTTATCAGTGTATCCTCAATGCTAGAAGAGTATCTTACACTAAATGAATGAATGAATGAATGAGTAAATGAATATATATTTGTTCAATGCATGGATTAAATTTTTGGATCTTTTCTGTGCCTTCTAATGATTTTTTTCCCTTTCAGGAATTTATAACTCCTATCTCAGACTTTCTACTCCTTCCTGGGTATCTTCACTTGGGATATCCCATAACCGTCTCTCAAAATTGCAATAATTATGTTTTCCCTTCTCCATGTCTTCTCTCCTATATTCCCTATCTCAGCTAGTAATGACACTATCCACCCTACCGCCCAAGACTGCCCAGTCAGCCTATATTTCTCTACCTTGTTTACAAAGATTTTATGAGGATCTTGAAATTTGCCCTCCTGAAATTGAGAAACATCATAAATAATTCCCTGGTATAGTAATATAGTGAAAACAAAACAAAAAACAGTAATAAAATTAAAACAAAGGAAATGAATTCAGGATGGCCTGGCATCCTTTTTGTACACATTCTGGCTCTTGGCACCACTACTACTTTCTTTAGTTCTTCACATACCATCTGATTGATAACTAATATGATCTGATATTAAACAAACACAAGGACACGTGCTTTCCTCAAAAAAGCAAGGAAGCACCCCCGCCCCCCAAACTCATTTCTAATAAAAACCTCCCTCTGGACAAACTTGCAGAAAACCAAACTGACTGTATCTTCTAGCTGTGTTTACATTGACAGGACCAAGAGGGCTTAACTACAAGGAAGTGGTATAAGCTGGCTGAACTTGAAATTGGGACAAAGGTCTCTCTACAACTATTTATCATCTCATTTTAATGCTAAAATTCCTGCCCAAGGACACCATGTTGGTTCCCTCTGCTTCTGACCCAAACTCCAAAGGACCATAAAAGGGCAGAAAAGAGGTGCAGACCCTGGTCCACGAAATCACCACCCATTTCCATGAACCTAAATGACAAGACCTCTGCCCCATACCGTCCCTTTAGCCCCTTTTCCTATGAAAATCTCACCCTTGCCTACACTCAGGGAGAAGGGGCTTTTAGAGCAAGACCTCCTCCTCCTCCATTCCTTGGTCAATGAATAATTTTTCTGTCTGCTGCTATAAAAAGTAATTTTTCCTTATTGATGCGAACAATAACCAGGTAGGGAAAGAAACAGACATTATTGGTAACAATTCCTGTGTGGAATCAGAAGGAAAACATCTGAGAAACAGCAAGCAGAATAATGAGAGGGAGAACATATAAGTTCTCATCTCTAAGTCACAGTAATCCTACCCAGAAAAGTAAAATAAGAATGAATGGAGAGAAGCAGATTTTCTCAAGCAGAGAAAATCAGATTTTCCATTACTTTTTCGTGGAAGCATTCATACAGAGGGAGAGTAGGGAGGCAGAAGCATGGGGAGAGGGGGTTACAAAGTCCCATCCCTCTCCAGGTTGTTCCAAAGACTGTCCACATTTCCTGTTTTTCTAGTAGAATTTGACCTGCTTTCTGACCACCACTCTGAGCGTGTTTGCTTGAGGGTCTCCTCAATTCCTGGAAATGACAGTACCTAAAACAGTTATGTGGGTGGGAATAAAATATTGAATATAATATCAGAAATTGTTTTTAGAATCACCTGAACTGTTGTGGGGATTTATTTCATTACCTAAAGCCCAGTTCTAGGGAAAAGGAATCTGTGGACAGGCACCCATCTTCATTGTCTGCTCTTTTGGAGCAGAGATGAGAGAGATGGATGACAGGGGGTAGAGCCAGCTCTTCTCCATAACTGACCAAAGTTTGGGTTGAGAGCAAAGGGCTACCCCAAGAGGAATAAATGAATGTTTTGGGAGAAAGACTATACAACTCATTATGTTCCCTATTGCATAGATAAGCTTGTGAAAAATTGACACCTCTGGGTGCTGTGCCACAGAAATATCAGCTCCCATTACACCTTTGGCATAAACACCCTAGTCATTACAGACATCTTCAGTGGTAATGTTTTTCAGTGCCCTTCAGATAAAAACATGTAGGTACAATAAAAAGGTGGTTTAAATGTTTGTTTTAGAGAGAATTCCCTGGAAGTGCATCATGCTTACCTTGCCCATAATGTCAGAATCAATTAAATTTGAACAAAACCAGTGTTTCCTCTCTGCTTTTGTTTTTGTATTGTCTGAAATGATAATTTCAGTTTAATTCATAACAAATAGTGTTCCTCCAAAAAGCTGATATGTGCAGGAAAGAATAATTGCATTTTTTTGAACTGAATTTGAAATTTAAAAAGCTCTATCTTGTTTTGAGGAAGAACTGTTAGAAACTTGAAACCAAGCAGCAGCAGCAGCAAAAATAAAACCCATCTTTCCAGGTATATGACATGATGGGCTGGGAGAATGTCTTCCTAGGAAAATCAGGTATGGGGGAAGGGAGAAGAAATTCTCCCAGCCCGTTGTATCATTTGCATTTCTGGATAGGTACTAGTTAGAGCACTTGAGGTTGTAAACTGTTGAAGCCAAGTACCCTTGGCTGCAGAATATCAACCTCACCCTTTAATATGATCTAGTGAAAGAGATTGCCATGGAACTGGGAGCTACCCAAAATAGGAGGGGTCTTGGGTTTTTTGGCTCAGGGCAGGCTAGCATTTTGAGGAATGATCAGAACACAAAAAAAGTGTGGAAAGCACAGAAGAAAACACATGTCATTCACATACTTAAACTATTTAAAATTTTTGCCTTAACTAAACTGGTGTCTATCTTCCACTTCAGGAGGATTGCACCTATTTTTAAAAGTTCCAGGAATCCTGTTTTGATTTTTTTTAAGTGAATAGGTTTTGCTAGCATGAAGTACTAAACCCTTGGGAAGATTTGAAAATGGAGTACTAAATAATATTGAGACAAGATTTTTAATGGAAATGTGTAACATCCCTGTTCTTAAAAATCCCTTTCACCCATGCTGAATTTAATACATTGTTTTTAAACTGAACAGATCTCATATAGGACATAAAAGTAGGCCACAAACTTGTTTCACTTGTTAGCCAAGTTACTTTCAGATCCAGCATTCAAAGCATGAGGGCATCACGTGTTTCTACTTCAAGGCTGCAAGTACAGGAAACGAAAGCCCTTGACACAGCTTGGTAGCAGAGGATCCAAATCAGAGTAAATGTGTAAATTATAACTAAATTACAAAGCATTTGGACAAAACAGGCATGATAGTCTAATCAGGAAAGCGGTGATATTTACTTCTCGATAATGCAAGTTGGAAGAGGAATTGGGGGTAGGGAGGCATCACAAATCTCTTTTAATGTATTTCCGAACTTGGCAACCTGAATTGATTTTGTCACATATTTGCAGCTTAAAAAGTATTTGGCTTTTACAACAGCCAAAATAAGTGTCCTTTAATCACTTTCAACCTATGAACAGATGGGCAAAGAGTGCTTTTATAAATGGAACATACAAAATACTTCAATATCAGCCAAAACTAATTGGTAGCAATATCTGAAACAAACTCTAAAACTGATGTAGTGTTTAATATATATTATCGTATAAGCATTAGCAGTTGAAAGGAAATTCCCTGTTCAAATGTTTGCCAAGCTCAGTGTCTAATGTTTAGATATGATTAACTTAATAATTAACTTATTGTATCTTTTCTCACATGCAATCTTGTTTAATGATTCTGTCTTTCACTGAAAACTATCTGATCTGATACCTTGATCATAGCCTAGATTCATAGGTAGGTAACCTATGATTCTACCTCTTGATGGGTGGGGCTATAAAATCACATTGCAAAGATAGGGATATAAGGAAGCATTAATTGGCCGTCAGTGCAGTCAGTTTACCACAGTGAGCTCCTAATACATTTATATTAATAATATTTTAGTTGTTATATATTTAACTTAAGGAGGAGACTTTTCTTTGATTTCTTTTCATGGTTTGGACTTGGATAAATAGGACAACTTTCAATGTATTGACTATTTCAATATATTCAATAGTAGTGCTGAATTAAGTAAAACTATGGATCATTGTACTGAGTTCAAAGATCATGGGGATAATCAAGGAAAAGGCATGGCCATGAAGTGGCAATGGCACATAACAAGCTTTATCTGGGCATCATATGGACAGCTTTGCGTGAGAGGGGAAGTCCCTCACAGCAGAAGACCTTCTAGAGACCATGACATAGAGCCATCACCCAGAAGGGAAAGAGGGTAAGGGAACTCCTGTGAGAACAGGAGAGTCAGAGGGGGGCTTACATGTCTACGTGATATCACTCACAGCAAGATGGGGCTGTCTCTGGGTCAGAGAGATCCAGTGGGCAGCAGTGGTTTGTGGTCTTTTATGGCCTCAAGGTTTGTCTTATCTATGGCTGGTAGATGTTGGTTATAGTTTCATGGGACATGCAAAACAGGCAGGCTCTAAATGGCTAAAAAATATGCTTGTTTGGGCCATATTTAAAACAATTGGATGTTTAAGAATTTTGAGTTTGGAGCCAGCAGGCTTTTGAGCTAGTCCTTGCCTAACGTAAGAAGTAAACAACATAGGGGCCAATATACAAGGGCCATTTTTGACTCATTTATGTAACAACTGTGCCACACATACCTTGCCATTTCTAGCATTCCTCCTCTTATACAGTGAAGGAAAAAAATCTTTGGTATGGTCTTGCAGCCATCTGGGACACCCAAAAGATAGGTTAAAAAGACATCACAACAGTTTGTTTTTAAATTTGGGGCTTGAATTTGAATTGGAAATAATTTTCACAGGAGGCACAGTATCAATAAAAGTTATAGGTGCCTTTAGAGTTAAAAAAAGTAACATAGCTACAAGTAACATTAAATATTAGGAATACCAGATTTTGTAAGAAGTAGATCACAAGGAAGAAGAAAAAAAAGATTTATAAGCCTGATAGGAGAAATATTTTTGTGATACAGGAACTTTTGTTTCCTAGGAAAACTAGGTACTGAACGATTTTTCCTTTGTCATATTAGGAGCAGACTGTTATTCAAAAATCAGTTTCTCAGTGTAACAGAAAGAAAATCAAATTCTAATTTTACTTTCTTTCTGTATAACACCTATACAACATTCCATAGCTGAGGATTCATTCACAGGCATTTCTCTATTTTAATATTAAGCTTGCTCATCAAAAGTGACCTAACTTTTTCAAAATTTTGTATATTTCATAGCTTCTTTTCAAACCCATTATTTGTAAATGTAATTCACTTTCCATCAAGCCTTCAATAAATTATTCTTCAGCTTTAACTTTCCCTTTCTTTTATTTTTACCATTCTAATTGTTTAGAGATGTGCTGTTGATGAAAGTCCATATGGCTAGGGCCTAAGATAAAATTCTTTTCTTCTTCAATTGATAAAAAAACAGACAAAACCTATCCATCATTTTGTAAACATGTTTGTGTTTCCTTATAATCCTTTTAATTAATGTAGTTCTAATCACTCATATTAACTATAGCTTTTAACCAAAAATAGCTAATTTCAATTCTCCTTCTCCCTTCCTCCGACCCCCTCCCACACTACATATACTTTTCATTACATGACTAAGAACTCTGAGCCATTCAAGGCACCTTAGGAGACCAGAAGAGATGTGGTGACCACTGCTGGTACTTTAACACTATGCATTACACGTCACCTTACAGTCAGTCACACATATCCCTTTAAGATTTTTTTACACCTTATTGTTAGAACATGAAACTTTGACTATAAAGTTGGCTCATCTAGGTATTTCTAGAAGACCTATTTCTTCTGAGAAAAAGGAGAAAAAGTCATCAACTCAGGATCCTTTAGATTTCATAAGTAGGTCTTGAAACTCTGGCCAAGCCAGAAGTGACCATTTCTATTTTATCCGCATTCCCAGTTTATCTCATACATGGAGGCCTGTTCATAAAAATTGTTATATTAAAGGAGCAAAAATACTCTTAGAAGGCAGAGCTCCCTCTTTTCTAAGCTATTCAAAATCAATCTTAATTTAAACAAACAAAAATAAGACTTTGCCTTATTTTCTTTGCCTTTTCTAGTAGCTTTGTCTATTTGAATATTTCTCTACAGCACATGTTATATTTTTGACTCGTTAATCTACAGAAGTTTTCTCAAGAGAGAGAATAAGAGAAAGAACCAACCAGAGATACAAAAGAGCTACAGTTACAAGAACATCATACAAGGCTAACTTCCTTTCTTTTGCAAAGACAAAAATGACATTTTTCATTTATATACACAAACAGAAAGAAATAACAGCCTCTGTTCTGTATCTTTAACTATAGGTCAAAAGTAAATATGGAGGACAATTTTCTGTGCTTGAGCAAATGTCATTGATCAGTAGTGGCTACTTTTTGTGCCAGTACCATACTGTCTTGATTACTGTAGTATAGTCTGAAGTCCAGGAGCCTGATTCCTCCAGCTCCGTTTTTCTTTCTCAAGATTGCTTTGGCTATTTGGGGTCTTTTGTTAAAAAAATAAAAAATAAAAATAAAAAATCCAACAACAACAACAAAAAAAAGAAAAAAGATGTTTGTATGCTAAAAATTTCAAGGAAACTACACTTTGAACTTTGGAAGACTTTGAAAAAACTGACTACCTATAAAAAATGCAACAGATATATAAAGGAAAAAAAGCAGACACAAGATTGCCAAGGTTACAGACAGTCTGTTCATAGTAGAAAGTCTGTAGTTTTCTCACATGGTCATCATCACTGCAAGGACGGACCATCCATATCAGCGTTGCAGGGCTTGTCATGTTTTCCAGTATGATCCCTCGCTTCTGCGATTCTGTAGTCCATGGCCCTAACAATACACTACCCTGCCTCTCAGTTGAGTGCATTTGGAAAATAAAATTACTTTTCAGATGATGTTTGGTAAGTAGATTATCAGTGCCAAATAATTTTGAAGCAATCTTTAGTTTAAAATAGCTTCTGGAACAGGAAAGTTATTTTTACTAATGTGCCCTGTCATAGGAAAATATTTTGTTCCTTAGATACTATATCTCTCTTTTGAATAGTTGTGGATAAGCTTTGACAGATTCACTTTCTTTTGGGTTTCCTTTCTTCAGAAGATTAATTTATACATGTTATATTAATTCTGGCATATTCAACCTTCTTTGGAGAGCCCTATTGGAATGTTCAGTTGATATACATATGAATTTTATGCGCTAATTACAATATATTTCCTATTTCAATATATTCATTATGAAAGTGAATTTAAGACTTTTTAGAAGTTTATTTTTCTTATTAACTCTAATAAGAAAGTTTTATATTTTATTTTTAGCCCAAAATCTATTCTAAGTAAAAGTGATAAACTTGACAATAAAGTTAAAAGAATTGGACCACAAATGGAAAACTTCCAAGTGTTCCGGGGAAGGAAAAAATTCGTAATTACCAAAAACATAGTTAGAATGGTCATCGTCATGCAGGCACTTGTCAGAGGGTGGCTCGAACGCAAAAGATTCCAAAGAATAATGATCAAGGTAAAGCATATATTGAATATTATAATGTGTTTAAAAAGTCTTTTATTCTTCCAGTTTTATTGCGATATAACTGATTGCAGCACTGTACAAGTTTAACATATACAGCCTAATGATTTGACTTACATCACAAAATAATTACCACAGTAAGTTTAATGACCACGCATCATCTCATATAGATACAAAATTAAGAAATAGAAAACAAATTTCCTTGTGATGAGAACTCTCAGGATTTACTCTTCACATCTCCCATATATAACATACAGCTGAGTTCATTATATTTGTCCTGCTGTACATGACATCCCTAATACTCATTTATCCTATAACTGGAAGTTTGTACCTGTTGACTGCCTTCCTCCAATTTCCCCTTCGCCTCCCCCTCTCCTCTGGTAACCACAAATCTGGTCTCTTTTTCTATGAGTTTGTTTGTTGTTTTTGAGGTGTAATTGACCTATGACACTATGTTAGTTCCTATTTCACAACATAGGAGTTGATACTTTTATACATTTCAAAATGATCACTACAACAAGTGTAGTTATCATTTGTCACCATACAAAGATATCATGTAATTACTGAGTAAATTCCCCATACTGTACATTTCATACCTGTGACTCATGTATTTTACAATTGGAAATTTATACCTCTTAATCTCTTTTACCTGTTTCTCTCCTCCCTCTGACCCCCTCTCCTCTGGCAAAAACCTGTTTGTATCTATGACTCTGTTTCTGTTTTGTTATGTTTGTTCATTTGTTTTCCTTTTTATATTCCACATATACGTGAAATCATGCAGTATTTGTCTTCCTCTGTCTGACTTATTTCACTTAGCATAATGCCCTCTAGGTCCATACACATATCCTCTAGGTTGTCACAAATGGCAAGATTTCATTCTTTTTTGGCTGAGTATAAGTATATAAATATACACATTTTTAGCTATGTATAAATGTATAAATATATACATTTATATATTTTTTCTAAATATATTTAAAATATAAATATATATTTATATATATAAATACATTTATGTATATACTTTATATATATACCACATTTCTTTAAGCATTCTCCTGGATATTTATTTATTTATTTATATCTTTATTGGAGTATAATTACTTTACAATGTTGTGTTAGTTTCTGCTGTATATCAAAGTGAATCAGCTATATGTATATCCGTATCCCCATATTCCCTCCCTCTTGAGCCTCCCTCCCACTCTCCCTATCCCACCCCTCTAGGTGGTCACAAAGCACCAAGCTGATCTCCCTGTGCTATGCAGCTGCTTCCCACTAGCTATCTGTTTTACATTTGGTAGTGTACATATGTCAATCCCACTCTCTTACTTCATCCCAGCTTCCCCTTCTCCCCTCCCCCGTGTCCTCAAGTCCATTCTCTACATCTGCATCTTTATTCCTGTGCTAACCCTAGGTTCATCGGAACCATTTTTTTAGATTCCATATATATGTGTTAGCATACAGTATTTGTTTTTCTTTTTCTGACTTACTTCACTCTGTATGACAGACTCTAGGTGCATCCACCTCACAACAAATAACTCAATTTCATTTCTTTTTATGGCTGAGTAATATTCCATTGAATATATGTGCCACATCTTTTTTTTTTTTTTTGCCATATTTTTTTTTTCCCTTTATTTGTCGATGGACACTTAGGTTGTTTCTATGTCCTGGCTATTGTAAATAGTGCTGCAATGAACATTGTGAGACATGTCTCTTTTTGAATTATGGTTTTCTCAGGGTATATGCCCAGTAGTGGGATTGCTGGGTCATATGGTAGTTCTATTTTTAGTTTTTTAAGGAACCTCCATACTGTTCTCCATAGTGGCTGTATCAATTTACATTCCCACCAACAGTGCAAGAGGGTTCTGTTTTCACCACACCCTCCCCAGCCTTTATTGTTTGTAGATTTTTGATGATGGCCATCTGACT
The DNA here is from genome assembly GCF_003031525.2 of Neophocaena asiaeorientalis asiaeorientalis. Classification (NCBI taxonomy): domain Eukaryota; kingdom Metazoa; phylum Chordata; class Mammalia; order Artiodactyla; family Phocoenidae; genus Neophocaena; species Neophocaena asiaeorientalis. The sequence continues at coordinate 2,595,394 of NW_020175066.1, forward strand.
GGTGTACCACATCTTCTTTATCCATTCATCCATCAATGGACCTTTAGATTCAATTAAGCAGACTTTTGAATAGTCACCTTGTCAATATACCTATGATTTTTCTAAATAAAGTTCTGTCTACATTCTTTGGTTTAAGAAAATTTTATTTATAATATACTCTTGTGACAGTTTCAGATTGTATCAAGCTGAAGACTGTGAACAAATGCCTAGCTTATCCTTAACCCAACAGTTCTGGGATTACTTTTACTCTAAGGCTGGGACCACCTATTTGCATTGATTTTGTTTATCCTATGCTATCTGCTTATTCTCTGTTTAAAGCAACTTTCCACTTCCCACACTCCTGAGTACTCTTTCAGTGCATAAACCTTCACCTTAAAAAGAAACTACACACATATCCACACACCCACCTGAGCAACTTTTATAAACAGCAATCCTGACATTCAGAATAAAGCATAAGGATCTATTTTGGCTGGGCAAATGCAGAAGAACCTGAGTGGATGGATTTTGGCAAAACTTTGAGAGAATCCAAAAATGTTTCACCTTGAGGACTAAAGTTGTGCTACTCATAAAGGAATTTGGAAAACCAACTAGAAATAGAAGAATAGATCAGGAGTGCCCACTTGAATTCCTGGATTATCTGGGAGGAGCCCCCCCAAATGGCCTCTCATTGGGCACCTTGAATGAATTTCTCTGAGAATACAGGCTTGCTGTTAGAAGGTAGTCCATTTGCCTATCAACATGTGTATATTTGTACATGCATTAATATGTACATATAACATACATTTGTAGTTCTGATGATTCAATGTGATAATGCGTGTAAAACTCTGACAATAAGTAAGCATTCCATATAGTTAATCTTTCAGTAATTCTGTGAAATCTCTGCTTCACATTTTATATGTGAAGAAACTGATGCTCAGAGAAATTAAGTCATTTGACTAGAGTTGCTCTCCTGGTAAGTGACAGAGCTAGAATTCAAACCCTTGTCTGACCCCGAAGTCTGTGCTCATTCTACATATTATATCATCGACTTAAACTACTTTATAGCTGATTGCTCCCTAATCTAATCTAAGGCCCTATCCCAGACCTATCTCTCTAGCTCTAGATTTAGGCATTTAATTTCCCATTTGCAAGGTCCATAGTTAAACCAAACTCCACGGAGCCTCCAATGAACTTATTTTCTTACTCCACAAAGCTCTTCCTTTCCTGTACTACCTATTTTGGTGAACTGTCCCACCACCCATTGTCCAAGCTATACACCTGGAGTTTTCTTAGTCTCCTTCAACTTTCTCACCCCCATATTCAATTGGTCACCACTTCCTTAACATTTCTTGTGCTGCTCTTCCTCTCTCTTACCATAGCTCCTATTCATCACTCCTCACATGGAGAACTACAGTAGTCTCCTAATTGGCCTCCCTGCCTATAGACCTACTCCCATCTAATCTGTCATCTGCAGTTGAGGAAATTCCACTCTGATGACCTTATTCCATTTCTTTATAGTCTTTTGAAAGCCCCATGTTTCTTATCAGATGAAATATGAATTCTCTAACATAGTACACATGGCCTCCCTGGTCTGGCCATTTCCCACTGTCCACCTCATCACAGGACACTTCTTCACTAATAACCTGTGCTCTAGCAAAGCCCAAATCCTTTAATTCCCTGATTGTTTCCTATTATCTTATGTTTTTATACTGTTCTCTCAGACTGGAATACTCTTCCTAATTTTCTGATAAACTCCAACTCATTCTTTAAGATCTTCCTTAAGTGTTCACACCTGGACACCTTCTTTGGTCCATCTAGCAGAGCTGAGCTCTCTATTTTTGGTGGTTATTGTGCCCAGTCCTCTACATTTTGACCTTTTATTTACACCTCTGTCATGGGCACTACAATTTCTGTGACCTGTTTGGGAGTACATACTCTTTACTTTTATATTATATAGCACCACATACTGTTTTGATACATGCATTCTCTCTTATTTTAACTATATTCACTTATTATCTGCTGTTTTTCTTGTTTATTTTATTGTTTGTATATGTTTATACTGTTTTCTGTCTTGTTTGCTACCGTGTCCAAAGGCTTAGAATAATGCTTGGCATATGGTAGCTATTCCACAGATGTCTTAGAATGGATGAATTAATTCAACAAAATATAGTTGTAGAAGTTTATCAGGGCACTCTAATGATTCATATATATAAACATATAAATAAATATATCATACACATGATATTATGTATATGATAATATACTTATATTATAATTTAATTTTAGCATTTCATGATGTTGGAGAGAACTTTAGCATCATCCATAACCTCTGGGACAAAATGAGTCTAGAAAACGTAGAGAGCAAGAGTGAGCCCAAGATGATAGTGAAAAGGAGAGCTCGGCAAGGAAAATGTTGAATTTCTATGTGGAGGTAGAATTGAGATAAAAAGAATGGGAAGCCTTTTTCAAGGGTCTGAGCAAATATAAACTAGATTGTTGACTTTGATTTGGTTGTGAAATTTGTTATGATCATTGATTTTCTTTTTTATTCCACCATTGGTGTGTATGTTGCATGGCTGCTCTGTTGATACAGTTAATGTTGTTCTGCTTACTGTTGAAATGGTCATGTGGCAGGCCTGTAATGCATGCATAGTCCGGTTCCAGGACTGAGCCTTGTGCAGGGTTGCTGTTGGGGGAATTCCTGATAGACTTTCTGGTCTAAAGGCTGCACAGCAAGTCACTGGATAATTGTCAGCACTGTGAGAATCCCTCCACTGGGAAACTTCCATAGTCATATTGTTTGGCTGGCACTTCAGAGCTTGTGGCTGTAGACAGTATCTGCTAGAATGTTGCTCTAAAGTACCTCAGGAGACTGTATAGTTTCCACCATTTCCTGTGAAATGCTCTAGTTTGGGTTTATTTAGAAATAATGAAGCAGCATTGAATTATATCAGTCATAAGGAGACCACAGAGATTGCTGCCTTTAACCATCAGCATTATTTATTTCCACCATTCAAAATATCCTTTTCCTTTTAAAATTTCTATGTTGTTTGTTTGCATGTGTTTTGGTATAAGTTAATATGATCCAGAAAAAAATCCTAAAGACACAAAAACAGTATTTTCCTCAGTGTAATGCCTCTAAGATTTTAACTTAAAGATTTTTCCCTGAATATTTATAATTTAAATTTAAAAATTTTAGTCTTAAGTTGATATGTTCAATTGCTGTTTGTCAAAAATACTGAAATTCTAAAACATTTGAATGGCTGGTGGTTGCAATAAAAAAGTGTTCAAAATTGGCTTTGCATAAATATTTGTTGAATAAATAAAATTGGAGAAATCCTAGAAATCTGAGTTTTAATATCCCATGCATAGGTCAGTGGTCTTTATTCTTTTGGGGGTTACAGAATCCTTTGAAAATTTGATAAAGTATGGATTTCCTCTCATTATCTAAAAAAAACCCCAATTAGAAATAATAAGAAAATTCTGAAGCCCAGTCATGGACCTGTGGCACTGGTGAGCTCGTACGGAATAGTTTTATTACATAAATGTGTTAACTCTCAGGTACTGGTAGAACTGTATTAATGTATTCCAGAACACTTTTTAAAAAATGTGATCATAGTTACTATTTACTAGATCTGATATCTTGCCTGATGCATAGAGCAAATAGTCCAGATAGAAATGGAGGTAACTAAGTCTTAGGTATTATTAGAGAACTTAGAAAGACCACTGAACCCAAAGGACTGTGTCTAGTGTGGGGGTAGTGCCAACAAATTGAGATCTGGAGGATAAAGGGTAGTTGTGTTTTGTCATGTAGATGGGGAGGTTGAGAGAGTTGTAGGCCCAGGGAATCTCAACGGCCTTAGGTGATACAGAACATTTAGGGGGCTGGTTGGGAGGACAGTGGCAGTAGAGGAAGATGAAGGTAGGAGCAGATTAACAATGTTCTTAAAAACCATGCTAAGGAGTTTATACATAGTGTATGGGAATGGATGACTTTAAAGCAGGTCAGTGACATGAAGAGATTTTTTATTTTAGAAAAATTACTGACTCTGGACAATGAATTGGGGAAAGAAGGTGGCAAAATTAGAGAAAGAACAGCTAGTATGCTTTTTCAGTAATCCAGTGCATGATGGTGGTGGCTTGGGGTAAAGTTGAAGAAATACACAGTAGGTAGGACATTGGGTTTGATTAGATTTGGAGATAAGGGAGCTGGAGGAGTCAGGAATGGATCCTAGGTTTTTGTCTTGGGCAACCTGATGGATGATTGTGAAATATAGAACTTCGGAGGAGTGAGTAGGAGAGGTGGGAGGAAAGGAAAGGAGACAGAGTTGAGTTTTCAACACTGAGTTTGAAGTGCCTGTGGAACATCCTTGAGATGTCTGGGAAGCAGTTGGGTATATGGGTCTAAGCTCAGAAGGAAGACTGGGCCATAGGGAAACATTTGAGTTTTGTCAGTAGTTCTTAAACTTTTTCCACCTTAACACACCTGAAGAAGAATATAAAACCATCCCACCCATAAAAGTGGCTCAATTTGGCAATGATTCTCATTTTATCTCTGAGAAAGCTCTTTCCCCAGGTGACTGCATGGCTCTCTTATTTCATTCATCTTTCTGTTCACTGTTACATTATCAAAAAGCCTGCCCCATACTACCCTATAAAAAATAACACTTACTCTGGTCACTCCTTATTCCATTTAAAATACTATTGTTCTTCATACCACGGACTGCCACCTAATACATATATATTTGTTTATTGGATTATTGTTCCTTCCATCAGAATGTAACTCATTGTGAGACAGGAATTTTGTCTTTTCTGTTCACTAATGTACAAGGTCTAGAACTTCCCTGGCACATGTCTTTGAATAAATTATTTTCAACATGATGGAGAATGGGATGAGAGGATGGGAAATCTTTTCTACACATTTTGATTCAGCTCCCTGAACAAGGATGCCCTCTGTACTCTGCCCTCATCCATAGATTTAAGAATCATTATTAGTGATACTATCTAGAGACATTGGAATTGATGTCATTGTCCAGAGAGCATATGTAAAGTAAGGAGAGAGGCAGGAAAAGGCAAGAGTGAGAACTACCAATGCTCGAGGGGGAAGGCAGAGATGAGGATTCCACAAATGAATTCCATAGCTAGAGAGGTATGAAGAAAACCAGAATATGCTAGATCAAGGAAGTTCAGACACAGTATAATAAAGAGGATTAGATCAGTGATTTCCAATGCTGCTAGGAATGAAGGCCTAGGCAAAAATAGGTAGAAGAACTAGTACTTCACAGTAGGAGAAATATAAATGGCTAGTAAACATGAAAGAAGCTACCTTTGCTAGTAATCAAAGAAATTAAGTCCCACTAAGTATCATACGGTAGTGGAATCCTCCCAACAGGCAGTCAATTCATTACTTTAAAAAAAGACATGACCATATCAAATAAAAAGCTGACTTATATTTGGAAAATATTTTTAAATCCTGATATACGATAAGCATGATACATTTATACTTTAAATCAACATGGATTGGAAAATTATAATCAGTAATTTGCATTGTCTTTTATTTCAATATTGTTGTTGTAAATATCAATTTGTACATTTTTCTGATTAATTCTGTCTTGAGAAATGTTTAGAAATATGGTGAAAGATTCACATACTGAGATGACATAGCATCATAACTGAGGCATATTTCTGTACAGAAGGCTGGCAGAGAGGCATGCTATAATAAGAACCACACAGATGGACCATTGCCATTTTCTCTGACCCAACTTCTTAACCATGAAAACCTCCTAGGTAGCCTTCTGAATGCCTCAGATCTGAGAAGGGTTTCTTCACAAGACAGGTTGTGTCCACAAAAGAGGATTTATTAAATTCAGAGGAAAAACACTCACATTGGGTTTGGTGACTGACCAAATGCCCCTGCTCTCTTAGCAAATGTCATCATTCAACTAAGCAGCACTTCAAGCAGGGACCTTTTGCCTCATGTTCTAAGAATACAATTAAAACAATGCTTGATTCTTAATTACTAGCAAAAGAAACCTACTGGCAGACTTAGGCAGAAAGATATTGACTAGAATATTGGGCAGAAGTCTGAAGAATTAAGCTCAGGAACATGAAGGAATGATGAAGGCTAGCCTAGATAGCTCCTTGGACTCCAGTCAAATCCTGCACAGAGTCTGTTGCAAATGCTGAATCCTGTTCTGCTTCCATCAATGCTACCCTTAGAAAATGGATATTGCTGCCACGGTTACTCTACCACACAAATAGATTTCTCACTGTTTGTTTCACTTTTAAAAGCATTATTAGTTTCGAGTGAAAACCTGAGTCTGGTGTAGATAATGGAGGAAGCTTTGTCACATGTCTGCATCCCAGCAACAGAGGAGGCTTGGATCATGAGCAACTGATTTGTGGCTTCAAATTGTAGGAAGTGAGTTATGCCTTCTGCTAAGATTCACATGATGGGGAGTGCTCCAAAAGTGTGACTTACTTCACTCTGTATGACAGACTCTAGGTCCATCCACCTCACTACAAAAATGTAAAATAGATAGCTAGTGGGAAGCAGCCACATAGCACAGGGAGATCAGCTTGGTGCTTTGTGACCACCTAGAGGGGTGGGATAGGGAGGGTGGGAGGGAGGGAGACGCAAGAGGGAAGAGATATGGGGATATATGTATATGTATAACTGATTCACCTTGTTATACAGCAGAAACTAACACACCATTTTAAAGCAATTACACTCTGATAAAGATGTTTAAAAAAAAATTAAAAACCGTAAAAAAAAGTGTGACCAATCCATTATTTAAAACAAAACAAAACAGCAAAAAACAGCAAAAAACAGCAAAAAAAAAAAAGCAAAAACAGCAAAAAACAGCAAAAAACAGCAAAAAAAAAACACCAAAAACAGCAAAAAACGACAAAAGCAAAAAACGACAAAAGGCAGATTAAAAATACACACTGGAAAATGTTATTAAATGTTGAAAGACATTAGCAAACATTCAGAATCTGCCTGATTCTGATGGAATTCAGATGGAAGGAGAAAAAGAAAGTAGTGAAATTATGCTAATTTATTTTTTTATTTAGGTAAATCAAGAAATATTATTTCATTGATAGTTCTGATAAATTAAAAAATATAGGCTTAAATATAGTGTTTTAAAAAGGTGAAGAAAAATAAAATAATAAAAACAACCTTCCAAGAATCACACAAAACAGAAAATAAATAAGAGCAAGAACAATCATAAGTGTAATAGTAACTATACTAGGAAAGAAACCAAAACAAAAATTTACAGAATGGGTGAAAAATATGAAATTCAAGTAAATTAAGAGGAATACTTATATAATTAAAAGTGTGGGCTCTGAAGTGTCCCTATTTTTAATTCAGAACCAATTCTGCAATTTACTAACTATAGGACCGTGGGAAAGTTATTTAAAGATGTTATGCTTTAGTGTTTTTACTTGTATAATGGTATGCAAAGCACATCAAAGGAAAGTGGACTCAGAAGAAATTTTATGAACTTCAGTACATTTGTAAAAAATTAATGAAAATAGGTTAATTAAGTCTTTAATTCAAGAAGGAGAAAATAAACCTTAAAAAAAGGAATTAATAAAGATAAGTAGAGAAATTAATGAGCTAGAAAATGTAAAAATATTTGAATTGGTAAATAAAATGGAACTGGCTGTTTACAAAACCAAAAAAAAAAACCTGAAGTAGATGAATTTTTATACTTTAATTAAAAAAATTTATTATAGTAGAATGTATAAAATGAACATACAGAAAAATATAGTCACAGATTAAAGGTAAACTGACCAAACAACATTTGCACATATGCTGAAAAGGGTTACTTTCTTTAATATTGAGGTTTTTTTAAGAAATCAACAAGTAAAATCTGAAGATATCCAGTGAAAAATAGGTACAATACATAAATATATAATTTTCAAAAGAAAGAAAATACAAGCATTTGAGCACCCAGAGTGGATAGCTTAGGTAAGAATCATCCATTACAGAGTAATGCCTTAATAAAACTTTTATTTTTTTTCTGGCTAAGTGGGCTACATATTATAAAAATCTGTACACCAGCCTAGGAAGCTTCTATCATCCATCACCAAAACCTCTTTTTTATGGGAAGTATGAGTATGTGATAACAGAGCAACTCAAAATGATGTTCTCTGAACTTTAGGGAGATTAACCCACTCTATAATGCATGTATTTAACCAAACTTATTTAAAAACATAAATAAAATACATCATAATCTGAGAAACTGGGTGAGACAGATGAAATGAATAGGGCAAAATCAGATTAAATATAAATAGCAGAAATATATAAAGAGTTCAACTGTCTGTATTACTCTTTTATAGGCTTTGTATCATGGACCAGATTTGAGAACAGTTATAAACATGTATTGCAGACTAATCCATCGTGTTAAATATCGACTTGGTCTTTGGAGGACGAGACAAATTATAAACCTTACAGAGCTAGAGGAATGGATGGACAGAAAAAAATGTAGGTGATGCTATCATTTCTGATTTGATTTTAGATTTGGAATTATTTTAACCATTAATAATTTACATATAATTACCCATAGACAGTACAAGTAGGTGATATTTTTATTGCTTCAAGCTATTTACTTTTTAAGGTGATGTATATGTGGCTTAATTTATTAGGATCTCATTCTGGCTAAACAAAAAGGAAATTTAAAGGAAAGATAGCTAAAGAATGAGATTTCAGAAAGCACATGAACCAGAGCTGCTCCAGAGATCTAAGGAGCAAAAAATAAGAGGCAATCTCTGTTTGCCTCTGGGGGATAGAAAAGCTGCTATCACTTTATGACTTTTTATTCTTGAGCTTTAAATTCAAATTCTAGATTGGTTTAGCTTGAGTTATGTGTCCAACACTTTGCCTTGTTAGGGCAAAGAAATCTGCTTGGGAGTTGCATAGAAACTATATTCATTGAGGGGAGGGAGTAGCTCCCCAAAGGAAAACTACATATTTATAACAGAAGAACAGTTAAAGTACACTGAGCAGACAAAACAACAGATATCCATTACATGTTGCTTATTAGTGTTGAAATTCTATGTGAATAACAGGTTTTCCAATTTCTATCTTAACTTTCAGAGATCCTGATTTTTATTATATTTAATGAATTTATTATTGCTTGATTAGGATGGATATTACAGTCTGTTTCTTGATTAAAAAATAAATAAATGAGGACTTCTGGTTTCTGCTTCTGTATGTAAGGAGCTTGGAAGTCAACACTCTATCTTAACAACAAGTAAAAGAGCTGAACAGACTAAAAAATCAACAAGTCTTCTTGGATTCATAAAAGAGGGGAGACACAGGGCAAACTGCTGCCCCTAAGATTGGAGAGACAGGCATACAAAGTCACAGCTTACCAGAGCAGAGACTCATGAGCAGAATCCGATGTGGGAACCAGCGCTGGGGTAAGATAAATGAACTGTAATTGACAAATGGCAGGAGCACAATTCTGAGAGTTAAAAATTCCAGAGGATCCAGTCATGAAGGGGCCTCCGCAATACTGCGATATTTACCTCCAGGAGCTCAATCAGATTCCCACAGTAAATATGAGAAAATGAACCATTTTGAAATATGCCAGAGCACTCCATTCTTCTTAACAAGGCCTGCCTTCAGAGGAAACTAATTAACCAGAGCCTAACCTGCTGGGTATTATCAGAGCCTAATTAAACCTGTGGAAGGGAAATACCCAACTCCAGTCCACTCTGACCATCCTGTCCCACCTAAGGAGGAAGAAAAAAACTGGGAAACATTCATAAAGTTCACAGTCCAGAGACATAGGCTCCATAAGAGACTGAGACCTAATCATTAGAACACTTCCTGTCCCCCAGCACCTTATCACCACGTTACTAAAGACCTTTTTACAGCAGTTTGTTTTACCCAATATGTCATGACTAGCTACATGTATACTACAAGGCATACAAAAACGCAAAAAACACAATTTGTAAAGACAAAGCAAACATCAGAACCAGACGTAGCAGGGATGTTGGAATTATCAGACTGAGAATTTAAAACAACTATGATTAAATATGCTAATTATGCATAAAATAGCATGCAAGAACAGATGGACAAGGTAGGCAGAGAGATGGAAATCCCAAGAAAGAACCCTAAAGAAATGATAAAAATAAAAAATACTGTAACAGAAATGAAGAATGCCTCTGATGGGCTTCTTGGAAAGGTGGCTGAGGAAAGATTCTCTGAGCTAGAAATTATATCAATAGAATCCTTGAACACTGAAAAGCAAAGAGAACAAAAACTGAAATAAAAAACAGAACAAAGTATCTAGGGACTGTAGGGCAACTACAAAAGGAGTAACATATGGGAATACCAGAGGGAGAAGAAAGAAACAGAAGAAATATTTATAACAATAATAACTGAGAATTTCCCCAAATTAATGTCAGACACCAAACCACAGATCCATGAAGCCCAGAGAACACCAAGCAGAATAAATTCCAAAAAACTACACCTAGGCATATCATCTTCAAACTATAGAAAATTAAAGATAAAGAAAAAAATTCTGAAAGAAGCCAGATGGGGAAGACACCTGGCCTCTGGAGAAAAAAAAAAAAAAAGAATTACATTTGACTTATCCAAAACCATGCAAGTAAGAAGAGTGGCATGAAATAGTTAAAGTGTTGAGAGAAATAAAACACCAACCCAGAATTCTGTACCCTTAAAAATTATACTTAAAAAAAATGAAGGACTTTCTCAGACAAACAAAAATTGAGGGAATTTGTTGCCAGTATATCTGCCTTGCAAAAAGTGTTAAAAGAAATTTCTTAGAGAGAGGGGAAATAATATAGGTCAGAAACTCAGACTACAAAAAGTAAAGAAGAGCACTGAAGAAGAAATAAGAAGGTAAAATAAAACATTTATTTTTCTTATTCCAAAGTGACCTTACAGATAACATGTTCAAAATAATACTAACAATATACTCAATTACAATATACATATATAGCTTAGGTATAATTATATATGCTGATATATGTACATGTATGTATAAGTGAAGTGAATGACAACAATTATACAAGGGATGGGAGGGAGGAATTAGGATTATTTTGTAATTGTAAGGTATTTGCACTACCCATGAAGTAGGATAGTGTTACTTGAAAGTGGATTTAGATTAGCTATAAATGTATATTGTGAACTCCAGGGCAACCATTAAAGTAAAAAAAAAAAAAAGGATAATAGATATGCTTTGAAATGAGAGAAAATAGAAACATATAAAATCCTCAATTAAAACTACAAAAGGCAGAGAAAAGTAGAAGAGAAAAATAAGAACAAGGGCAACAAATAGAAAACCTATCGGATATAGTAGATCTGAATCCAACTGTGTCAGTAATCACTTTGAACATTAAATTATCTAAATCCACCAATTAAAAGACAGACATTGTCAGAGTAGGTCAAAAAACACAACCCAATGGTATGCTGTCTACAAGAAACCCACTTTAAATATAAAGACATATATAGGTTAAAAGTAAATGGATGGAGAAAAATGTACCATGCTAACAATAATCAAGATAAAGCAGGAGCAGCTATATTAATTTCAGACAGAGCAGGTTGCAAATTAAGGAAAGTTATCAAAGGTGAAGAAGAGCATTACATAATGGTAAAGGGGTAATTCTCCAAGAAGACATTAACAATTGTAATTGTGTATCTGCCTAACAACATAGCATCAAACTATGTGAGGCAAAAACTGATAGAACTACAAGGAGAAATAGATGAATCCACTAACATAGTTGGGCAAAATCCAACACCCATTCATAATAAAACCTCTCAGTAAACAGGAAATAGAGAGGAACTTTCTTAACTTGATAAAGACTATCTACAAAAAAACTACAGCTAACATCATACCTAACGTGAGTAACTCAGAGTTTTCCTACTAAGATCAGGTACATGGCAAGGATATCCTCTCTCACCACTCTCTCTCGCCACTTCTTTTCAACTTCATGCTGGAAGTTCTTGCTGATGCAATAAAGCAATAAAAGGAAATAAAGACATACAGATTGGGAAGAAAGAAAACTATCTTTGTTTGCAGATCATATGATCATTTGTGTAGCAAATCTGAAAGAACTGACAAAAAACCCTCTGGAACTAGCAAGCCATTTATATCAAGGTTGCAGGATACAAGATTAATATACAAAAGTTAATTGCTTCCTGGATACCAACAATGAACAAGTAGACTTTGAAATTAAAAACACACTACCATTTACATTAGTACCCTCCAAAAATGAAATACTTAGGTTTAAAGATAACAAAATATGTGTAAGATCTTTATGAGGAAAACTACAAGACTCCAATGAACAAAATCAAAGAACTAAATAAATGGATAGATATTCCATGTTAATGGATAGGTAGTCTCAATATTGTAAAGATGTCAGTTCTTCCTAACTTGATCTATAGATTTAATGCAATCACATTCAAAATCTCAGCAAGTTATTTTGTGGACACCACCAAAATGATTCTAAAGTTTATATGGAGAGGCAAAAGACCAGAATAGCTAACACAATATTGAAGAAGAACAAAATTGGAAGACTGATGCTATCTGACTTCAAGATTTATGATAAGCCTACAAGTTCAAGTGTGATATTGGTGAAAGAACAGACAAATAGATCAGTGGAACAGAATAGAGAGCCCAGAAACAGACCCCTATAAATATAGTCAACTGGTCTTTGACAAAAGAACAAAGGCAATATAATAAGGCAAAGATAGTCTTTTCAACAAATGATGCTGGCCTAACTGGGCATCCATGTGTAAAAAAATAAATCTAAACACAGACTTTACACACTTCACAAAATTAACTCAAAATGGATCATAGACCTAAGTGTAAAATGCAAAACTGTGAAACTCCTAGGAGGTAACATAGGAGAAAACCTAGATGATCTTGGGTATGGTGACTTTTTAGATACAACACCAAAGACATGACATGACTCATTAAAAAATTAATTGATAAACTAGACTACATTAAAATGAAGAACTTTTGCTCTGTGAAAGACAGTATCAAGAGAATGGGAAGATGAGCCACATACTGAAAGAAAATATTTGCAAAAGACATATCTAATAAAGGCCTGTTATCCCAAATATATAAGGAACTCTTAAAAGTCAACAATAAGAAAGCAAACAACTTGATTAAAATATGGGCCAAAGATCTCAACAGAGACCTCAGCACAGATAACAAATAAGCATATGGAATGATGTTCCACATCATTTGTCATCAGGGAAGTGCAAATTAAAACAACAAAGAGATACCACTACACACCTATTAAAATGGCCAAAATCCAGAACACTGACAGCACCAAACGCTGGCAAGGATGTGAAGCAGCAGGCACTGTTATTCATTGTTGGTGGGAAAGCAAAATGATACAGCCATTTTGAAAGACAGTTTGGTGTTTTTTTACAAAATTAAACGCACTCTTGCCATACAATCCAGCAATCATTCTCCTTGTTGTTTAGCCACAGGGGATTTATGTTCACACAAACCCTACACATGGATATCTATAGCAGCATTTTCATAATTGCCAAAGCTTGGAACAACCTTCCAAGCTTTTCCCTCCATTAGTAGGTGAATGGATAAATAAACTGGTGCACCCAGACAGTGAATATCATTTCGTTATAAGAAGAAATGAGCTGTTAAGCCATGAAAAGAAATGGAGGAACCTTAAGTGCATATTACTAAGTGAAAGAAGCCAATCTGAAAAGGCCACATTCTGTATGATTCCAACTATCTGACATTTTGGAAAAGGTGAAACTGTGGAGAAAATAAAAAGATTGATGGTTGCCTTGGGTGGGATGGGCTGGGGGAAGAATGAATCAGCAAGCACAGAGGAGTTTTAGGACCATGAAACTATTTTGTACAGTGATGGATACATGTTATTATACATTTGTCCAAACCCAAAGAATGTACAACACCAAGGTAAACTATTGGCTTTAGTGATTATGATGTGTCAGTGTAGGTTTATTCTTGATAACAAACACACCACTCTGGAGTTGGTGCATTGATTAATAATTGATAATGGGGGGAGGAGTTATGTTTGAGTGGGCGGGTAAAGGATTTATGAGAAATTTCTGTATCTCCTTCTCGAGTTTGTTTTAAACTTAAAACTGCTTTTGCATGTGCAGACTCAGTTCCTGGAGAAAGATGGCAACAGCCAAGAAGCAGAAACACTATGGGTGGGTAAAGATTGGCCCCTGCAATCTGGGGGACACTCTGGGGGTCGGGAAGTTCAGCAAAGTGAAGGCCCATAGAAACTTAGAATCCTGAAATTGGAACATTGGAGAGGAGACTGTGAGTTGACTTCTGATAGGCTATGAAGGATGAGACACAACTTCAAAAAGCAGAAAACTCTAGGAGCTGGAACATAATAGCCTGGGAGCAAGAAGTAACTCCCATGGATGTCACTGTGTGAGGGCACAGGGAGTAACTGATGCTCATACAAGGTGAACATTTGCTTGGTTCCCTGTCATCATTGTGTTCCATTTAAGAATTCTTGGATGGGACTTCCCTGGTGGCACAGTGGTTAAGAATTCACCTGTAAGGCTTCCCTGGTGGTGCAGTGGTTGAGAGACCGCCTGCCGATGCAGGGGACACGGGTTCAGGCCCTGGTCCAGGAGGATCCCACATGCTGCGGAGCTGCTGGGCCCGTGAGCCATGGCCACTGAGCCTGCGCGTCCGGAGCCTGTGCTCCACAATGGGAGAGGCCACAAGAGTGAGAGGCCCGCGTACCGCAAGAAAAAAAAAAAAAAAATGTCACCTGCCAAGCAACTAAGCCCGTGCTCCACAACTACTGAGCCTGTGCTCTAGAGCTCACGAGCCACAACTACTGAGGCCGCATGCTGCAACTACTGAAGCCCACGTGCCTAGAGCCCATGTTCCACAACATGTTCACCGCAATGAGAAGCTCAGCCACTGCAATGAAGAGTAGCCCCTGCTTGCCGCAGCTAGAGAAAGCCTGTGCGCAGCAATGAAGACCCAACGCAGCCAAAAATAAATAAACAAATACATTTATTTTAAAACACCAACAATGGCTTTTGTAACTTTTCTTTAAAAACGAAATAAAACTACAACAACAAAATGATCCGAATAAATTATATTTAACTGGAATCAGCAACTTATTGCCTTATAAAGTAAAAGTGCTACATTTTTGGTAGTTTCAGCTAGTCATAAAATGTTTATTTTATAGTGGACTGTAAGTTCTGTTATGTTCATTAATACATACCCACTGTTAACAAATGCTTGGTTTATCAGAAGGGCTCAAAAATATTTTTTGAAAGGATAGTTTTCATTAAGCCTATTAATTATGCTAAAATTATGTACCAAAAGTATTTATCAATAACCAGAATTCTTTGAGTTAGAATGCCTCCTTTTTGGTGGCTAGAGGTTGAGGAAGGAATAATCCAGAGAGAGAAAGAGATTCTATGTAAGTCATAGAATCAGTCATAGAATCATAGAACTCAGATCAGTTTCCCCAGTCCAACAGCCTGGTTTCTAGAGAAAAAAGCAGGAAGGAGCAAAGTATTTGAGAGATGAAAAGGCAGGAAGAAGAAGGCAGAAAGAGAAAACAAGTAAGAGGCAGAGAAAGAGAAAACTCTTCTTTCATTAGGAAACTGCTGGGGCTTCTTTTACTTAATCCTTTAAAAAGTGAGAGGGAGTGCAACTAACTTATTTGGGGAAATACTGTTAGCAGAATGGAGAAATGAGTCAGGGAAGAGATGGAAGGAAGGAAAAGGTGCATCATCCATCCATCTAACCAAAGGTGCCCACATGGTTACCATGTGGGCAACCACAGCTTAATCCCTCTAGGGAACAGTGTAGCCATCTTGCCTCAAGTGCTGTGTCTTTACCCACCAACTCCCCCAGTCAGAGATGAAGAGCTGCTCCAATGGGAGCCTTGATCGCCTGGCACTTCTGGCTTGCTGCACAGGTAGGCAGAGTGGAGTCCTGCAGCCAGAGGGACCCCTTAGGCAATGAAATGCAGGTGCTGGAAATTTAAATCAGATTAACATGCACAGGCATGTAAGGGACAAGGCAATATGAATGGAGACACCAACAGCAACTGCTCTAGTTTGCTTGTTAGAATAGAGAGAAAAAATCATAGAGATATTAAATAGACATTTATGTTTATTTTCTGCTGTGTTTCAGAATCTGGAATAGCTACTCGTATTCAGGCAATCACTAAATGTTTCTTGAACTTGTTGATGTCTTATGACTGTCCATCTCAACTGAATGAGTGGATGAGTGAATGGATAGAAAATTGAAGTCTATATGGTTGATTGTCAGGATGATACATTAACTTCTGTTAGAAACCACTCTGGTGCCCTTTGTCATTGGGAGCCCGTATTTCAGAGCTAAACCTGTGCTGAGGACAGACCCTGTCAACTTGTAAGTGCTGATTAACAATTAGCTTTATGGGGCTAATCCATATATTTTAGAATGGAGACTCAATTTCACCTTTTTGAAACAAAAATAAAATGGAGAACTACACTTACAAAACGCGTGCATCAGTTCTCTTGGTCATTATCTAAACCCTGTCTAATGCCAAGTATGGGAAATAGGTGAGGGTTGTCCCGACTGAATGATTTTCTGGGGAAGCCTTGAGCCAGGAGTGACAAAAGACATTAAAGTAGGAAGTAGGAATGCATGAAGTTACCAAAAGTAGATATTTTAAGGGCAAAATCAGCAGTAGAATAAGCAGTCCAATGTGGAATCACCAATTCAAGTAAACAGTTAGAATGTGGGTAGAAGTCAAAAAGAGATGAAAAAATTAGGGAAACTAATCAAAACTAATAAAAAATGAATGCTGAAATGGGTCAACAGAAATCAGGCCCCCAGAAGCCCTGAGCTATGTCTTACGATGTGGTTTGAACGTTGATATATGTAGAGTCTATGGACAACTGTCATGTAAACCAGGCCAGAGGATGCCAGTGTTCTCTTTGGGGAAGCAAGACCAAATTTCCCTCCTTTGGAGTTGGGGAGGGAGAAGCATGCCCACTTCCTCTGCCTGCCCCAGGAGGCTGACATGGTCCTACTCCCCTCATGGAGGCTTATCACCAGACATCAAAATAAAACTAGAGTGCAAGTGTCTTCAAATCCAGATCACACTTTCAGGTGGGGTGTATACTTGATATGTTATTTACAAAGAAAATATTTTATTTTATCTTTTTTTCCTTGTAGTCTATGAAACAGTGTTTGCTAGAAGAGAAGATTGGCAAGGATTAGAAAGAAGTGAGCTCCTTAAGTACTTCAATGACTGTGGTCATTTCCCAATGCACCAGCAAATTGATGAGGTTTGGGACCTGGTCCATAGAGGTATTTTCTCATTTCTTTTTTTGCTTTCTCCTTTCTTTCTTTCCTCCCTGTTTTCCTCCTTTGTTCTTTCCTTCCTTCTCTTACTTTCATTAAACTTGTCTTATAAGTCCCTTTTTTTCAAATTTTCAAAACCTGATTTTAATATATATGAAAGAAGAGATTAAAAGAACAGGTTAAAAGAAGTTAATACGGTAAAATTATTTTTAGAGAGGTAGAAGAGATTCTTTAGCTTTTTAAGCTTTTAATGTATTTTTGATACAATGTAAGTTATGTCAGGATATATTTTAAACCACCGTGTATTTTAAATACTGATGCTAAAATGATTTCTGCTGAATAGATTTGGTACCAAAGAATATAGTCAAGTTTAAATGTTTAAACATTATCAATTATTTCAATACAATAGATTTTCACAGTTAGAAAATCATTTCTTTTCTGAACAGTCAATAAGTGAAATGATAATATTGTTTTTGTATGGGAATATTTAGTAAGTTAACTGGAGCAACATTTCTCCATTCTCTAAAGATTAGTAATGGAGTGGAAATTGTCACCAAGGTATGGGAAATCTCAATGAATTTTCCTTAACTCCTTAAGATTCTTCTCATCATTTCTTTCTGTGTCCACACTAATGCTACGGTTGGCTGCCACGTTTAAAGATGGTGAATGATGTACCCGTAATTTAATTGAGAGGAAAAGATAAACAAGCAAAACAAAATATTTCAGGATCTTTTTTTTTAATAGAGGTGAAGGGCCCACATACCAGTAGGAAGGTATGATTAATGTCAGAGTGACAAGGTTGAAGCTTCATTAAAGGTTGAAGTTCTCTTCCTTTGTTAGTTCTTTGTGTAATTATCTAATTCTTTACCTATGTATGGACTTCGCTTTGCCACTGCTGAATCCCTAGCACCTAGAAAAGATTTCTAGACTCTTGGTAAATATTTGTTCACAGTCTGGAGAAGCATCCAGATCATGTTGGATGTTTAAGCAAATTTTTCCTGATGACAAAAACATTAAATATTTATTATAGAAAATTTGGGAATATAGAAATATATAAGATTACTAACAAATAGCAATTAACATTTGATGTTCATCATTCCCAGTTTTTTTCTGTGCATATAACATTTTTATGAAAATTGGAGTTTTCTTAATATTTGAAAATCTACTTTTTTGCTTAACAATACTCATTAATTTCCAAGCCATAAGTATCTTTTACAACATTATTGATGATAGAGTAATAACCTATCATAAGGGTATGATGTATTTACTGTTTATATTTAAATTCTTACCATTTTTCTTTATAATAAATAATAATAAAATTTTAAAAATTGAATGCAGCAAAATAAAACCAATTAGCGATTTCAGAAACTTATACTTCAGAAACTTGGTAATTTAAAATATGTTTTTCTTCAAATTAACAGTTTCATAGTGATATTTTCCTTCACTGATTATTTTGGAGTATATCATAAAGGCTTAGGTTTAGGGCATGGCTTAGTATTAGCTTGCCTGGATTTAATTCCTGGCTTCAGCACTTATTAGCTGTATGTCTTTGGACAAGTTATTTATCTCTGCTATGCCTTACTTTATATATATGTAAAAGGAAGATAATACTCTCTAAGTCATTGGGCTGTTATGAGATTAAAATGAAATAATTCATGTAAAACATGTGGCCCATTATAAGTGCTCAATAAGTGTTTGCTATTATTATTATTAAATAATTTTAAGTATACTTAGATAATTATGAAAATTAATTTTCATAATTTTTATTTTGAAAATGTTAAAATGTTGAACCTAGTTGTTGAATGTATTTTATAGAGATTTTTGTATTGAATGTTATCAACTGGTTTACACCCATATCATCTCTTGCTTACCATAATGACCTGTGTGCTAGAGAAGATGATATGCTCATTTTTGTTCATTTTACAAATGAGAGAACTGAGACTTAGAGACCTTTTTAAATCATTAGGAGAGCAGAAACTATCCCTGGTCTCTTCAAGTCAAGTTCAATGCTCTTTCCATTTTACTATGTGGAGTAAAATTTAAAAGTTCAGTGTTACAAAAGCATAATTAGATAGATGGTTAAAATATTCTTGACAGAAAGTATTGCCTTTTATTGATCTTTCACAGACTAGATAATGCCTTGCAATATAGTAGGTTTTCTGAAAATGATTTACTCTATTAAATTTCTTATTAAAACTAGAATTTTCAAAGGAACAGTTAGTGTAAAACATACTGTTTTTATTATACTGCCTAAAATTGGGAAGCTTTCCTTTATAGAAAGAAGCCACTCTAACATAATTTAAAATATATATCCAATTATGCTGCTACATCCAGTTCAAAAATTCTAGTGGTTTATAAGAAGCTTTAATTTAAAATGGAGATATTCTAAAATAATGGAAAGAAAACAGAAAATTTATGGGAAGTGGAGCTAAATTAATGTTTTCTGCTTGCTTCTTCTAAGAGAATCTGATTTTATGCATTTTGGATTGTCAATCTTCTTCATTCATACTGACTTATTTGATTGTGGATAATAGCTCCAGATGTGCAACCTACACATTTTTTCATCCAGTAGAATATTTCACCTAACCCACAGGTACTTAATTAAACTGATTAACTTCGTCAGTGTATGACACCAAGTAGGTCAAAGTTCCAAAACTGTCTGTATGTGTTCAGGTATTTTTAGCTTTTTTTTTTTTTCCATTTTTTTTCTTATCACTATGGTAACAAAAAATTGTGACTGAGGATGTGATTTTTGTCTGAAAATCTTCCTTTGGGATAATGAAGCCCCTTCAGACTACATGTAGTGGCTGATCTTAAAAACTGAAGACTATGCAAACATGAGAACCTTTACTTGATATTCATTTACATCTCAACAAATGAAACTAATAACAATAGGATGGCATATCTCAAAGGAAACAAAATCATAATCTGATTCTATATTATCTATTCTCATATCTAACTAATTTTAGAAGTTTGAACTTTGAAGGTTTTCCAGTGTTTTCTCAACACATAAATAGAACTTTTAGTTTGTTTTCTGCAATTGAAATGAACTCAACAATGAAGACAAATCCACTTTCACTGTGGAGCCCTAGACAAAAATGTTATAACCCGAAATACCCTCTGCATCTGAAGAAACAATGGTCTGAGATAGGATATGAATTATTTCAGCCTCCCTGACTAGTTGGTGGCAAACTGTAACTGTATCCTGGGCCTCCTGCTCCTCAGGGCACAGCTTTACCCACTACAAGCAGACAACACTGGATTTTCTGTTATTTTCTCAAGATATGGCTTTATGTTATTAAATGGAGAGCATATAATGAGTTTCCCCTAAAATTGTTTTCATATGAACAAACTGTCTAATAATAAGATTTTTATTTTTTTTTTGTGGTATGCGGGACTCTCACTGTTGTGGCCTCTTCTGTTGCGGAGCACAGGCTCCGGATGCTCAGGCTCAGCGGCCATGGCTCACGGGCCCATCTGCTCCACAGCATGTGGGATCCTCCCGGACCGGGGCATGACCCTGCGTCCCCTGCATCAGCAGGCGGACTCTCAACCACTGCGCCACCAGGGAAACCCTAATAATAAGATTTTGATTAAGCATAGAAGGGATTAAAGAGGACTAAAAAAGGTAGTATTCTGGGGCATAAGAAATTTTAATGATAAAAGAGTGAAAGGAGATTGGTTCAAGATGGCAGAGTAGAAGGATATGCTCTCACTCCCTCTTTTGAAAACACCGGAATCACAACTAACTGCTGAACAATCATCGACAAGAAAACACTGGAACTCACCAAAACAGGTACCCCACATGCAAACACAAAGGAGAAGCTGCAATGAGAAGGTAGGAGGGGTGCTATCACAATAGAAACAAATCCCATAACTGCTGGGTGGTTAACTCACAAACTGGGGAACACTTATACCACAGAAGCTCACCCACTGGAGTGAAGGTTCTGAGCCACACGTCAGGGGGTCTGGCAATGAGAGGAAGAATTCCTAGAGAATCAGAACAAGTGCTAAAGGAAACTCTAAATGGGAAACACAAGAGAAGAAAAGGACCTACAAAAACAAACACAAAACAATCAAGAAAATGGTAAATGGAACATACATATTGATAATTATCTTAAACATGAATGGATGAAATGCTCCAACCAAAAGACACAGGCTTGCTGAATGGATACAAAAACAAAACCCATATATATGCTATAGGAGAAAAACTTCAGACCTAGGGACACATACAGACTGAAAGTGAGGAAATGGAAAATGATATTCTGTGCAAATGGAAATCAAAAGAAATCTGGAGTAGCAATACTCATATCAGATAAAATAGACTTTAAAATAAAGAACATTACAAGAGACAAGGAAGGACACTAAAACCATAAACAAGATGAAAAGAGAGCCCTCAGGATGGTAGAAAATATTTGCAAATGAATCATTGGACAAAGGATTAATCTCCAAATTATATAAACAGCTCATGCAGCTCAATATTAAAAAAACAAGCAGCCCAATCCAAAAATGGGCAGAAGACCTAAGTAGACATTTCTCCAAAGAAGACATACAGACGGCCAAGAAGCACATGAAAAGGTGCTCAACGTCACTCATTATTAGAGAAATGCAAATCAAAACTACAATGAGGTGTCACCTCACACCAGTTAGAATGGGCATCACCAGAAAATCTACAAACAACAAATGCTGGAGAGGGTGTGAAGAAAAGGGAACCCTCTTGCACTGTTGGTAGGAATGTAAATTGATACAGCCACTATGGAGAACAATATGGAGGTTCCTTAAAGAACTAACAATAGAATTACCATATAACCCAGCAATCCCTCTACTGGGTATATACCCAGGGGAAACTATAATTCCAAAAGAGACATGTACCACAATATTCATTGCAGCACTGTTTACAATAGCCAGGACATGGAAGCAACCTAAATGCCCGTCAACACACGAATGGATAAAGAAGATGTGGTACATATATACAATGGAATATTGCTCAGCCATAAAAAAAACATGAAATTGGGTCAATTGTAGATACGTGGATGCATCTAGAGACTTTCATACAGAGTGAAGTAAGTCAGAAAGAGAAAAACAAATATCGTATGTTAACGCATATATGTGGAACCTAGAAAATGGAACAGATGAACCAGTTTACAGAGCAGAAATTGAGACACAGAAGTAGAGAAAAAAACGTATGGACACCAAGGAGGGAAAGCGGCGGGGGTTGGGGATGGTGGTGTGATGAATTGGGAGATTGGGATTGACATGTATACACTGATATGTATAAAATGGATGACTAATAAGAAAATAAATAAATAAACATTAAAAAAAATAACAGAATTATCAGAGGTAACATGTTACAAAAGCCTTATTTTAAATTACTTCTATAAAAGAAAGGACTTCCCTGTTGGCACAGTGGTTAAGAATCCGCCTGCCAATGCAGGGGACATGGGTCCGATCTCTGGTCTGGGAAGATGCCACCTGCCACGGAGCAACTAAGCCCATGCGCCACAACTACTCAGCCTGTGCTCTAGAGCCTGTGAGCCACAACCACTGAGCCCCCGCTCTCTGCAACTAGAGAAAGTCCATGTGCAGCAATGAAGACCCAACATAGTCAAAAATTAATAAATAAATAATAATAAATAAAAAAGAAATTTAACACATTTTTATCATAAATCATTTTGAAAATGCATACAAAAAGCAAAGATGAAATGAAAAATACTGACAGTTTTATGATTCAGAATGACTAGAGGTCAACTACAGCAGGTAGCCAGGTCTTTTAAAGATCTCTTAGTGCCTCCATAACCATTTGGGGAAAGTGTCTGGCAATCTGTCTTCTTTTTTTTAAATATATTTAATAAAAATGTTATCACACTATGTATTTATGTTGCTGGTACAAATCTCAATCCATGAACTCACTGTTTCTCTATAAGCAGTTAATTTTAATTTCTAACCTCCATCCATTAAGCTTTAATTTCAGTTAGCTTGGCTTTTCGTTGTCTTTTTATGAGGTTGTGGCCAGATAATGATGGCGGGCTATGTAGCATGTGGCGTGTCCTGTCCCACTGATCTGAAATATCTGCTCATTTATCTCCTATCAAGTGTGTTATGTATACTGTTAATGCCAATGGGTGTTGATTTTTTTCTTACCTCTTCAAATCAGTTTAGATTCCTTTGATGGCTTGTTATGTGGAGAAAATGATTCTCATTTTAGACATATTGATATTGGTCAGGTCTTCAGATCCTTGTCATGATCCATTTCAGTAGAGCTTATGACGTATAGGTCTACATTTATTCACTAGAGGAGGACAAAATGCTCAAAAATATGGAGGCAGGTAAATGAATATAATTCCTAGCACAAAATCTACTTATCAGAAATGAAGCAATAAAGATGATTAAGGCATGTGGTCAATATTAGGAAAGTCTGGCACGCATGCTGATGACTGAACAACAGGAATAGTCTTTCTACTATCACTTCCACTTCACCAGTGAGTCCAATGAATTGTACTGCCATGAAGTTTTTTTTAGCAGGATTTAAGTATTTTGTTATGCAACACTGGATAGCTTGAGAAGTGTTTGACGTTTGTCCCACCTGCTCTGAGGGATTTCTGCTAAGGTCCCCTGAATCTACAGACTCTTTCTGTGAATTACAAAGATATAAAGGTTTTCTCAGTGGTGTAGTGTAACCCTGTGTAAAAGGATGCCACTTTTTTCCCCCTGGTATTTTAACCGATATTCTCTAATGCTTTCAGCCATGTGAAAGGTACAAGCACTTTCTCTTCTCTGATGGATAATTTCTGGTATAAGTCATAAAGAGAAAGGCAATGCATTAGAGCATATTATATGGATGTCTTCCTTGGTTGAGACAATCCAGAATCTTTTTTGATAAAATTGTTGTTGCAAATATATTCAACAAATATCTTCTAAGCACTTAATGTGTGCTATGAAATGTAATGTGGTTCAAAGGTTTCAGAGTCTCCATAATAACTGGAGGGACATGCACATATATAACCGGATAAATACAATGTTGTAAATGCTTACACATTCACACATGTATCAGGTGCTAAGATGATACAGATATTAATTATGTCTTAAGTTTGGAAATCAGGGAAAGTTATAGAGTGTATTTAAGACTTAGTCAATCATTGTAGGATGAGTTAACTAGATAAAAAAAAGACCAAGGTTTAACGCATAAGGGATTGTGTGCAAAGCAAATTAGAATTTACAGGGTTTCTGGTAACACTGAATAGAGGAGACGTGTCTGCTGGGTGGGTGCCTGGAGAGGGCACGATGTTACTAAAACTGCTGACTAAAAGATGCCAGATCATTCACTGAGATCTAGTTGATGGGGGCTGCTTTTCCCTATAGGATTCTTCTTATTTTAAGTCCCTTATTCACCTGTCATCTGCCTATTGAAAATGGATGTTTCCAAATGCACAATGCAAATTAGATTTTGGATATAAATCAGTTTGTGACAGTAGGAGCTATTTAAACACTTTTCCCTAGAGCTTGAATACCCCTGAATAAACTAGAGACCAAACCCTAGGGGCAAAAAGAGCAATCCTGAAAGGTCTGACTCTCCTCACCTTGCTTCAGCTACCTAATCCAAGCAGCTGCTCCTAAAATTCTGCCTGCTTTCTCCTCTAACACTTTTAAAAGATAGTTCTTGACATTTTGTCTCATCTTACATTATTTAACACTGTTAATGCCTTTTTTTGACCCTACCCATGGCTGTGCAAAGCCTGTGAAAGCCTATGCTAATGATATGCCCTGGGAATGGTCACTGCCTGTGGAAGACTCTCCCCTTTCCCTTCTTTTCTATCCTACAGTCACATGAGTTGTTACTAGGATTATTAGGTTACCCTAATTAGCCATTCTGGGTTTCTTTAAAACTTTGAGTCTTTTATTATTTGGGTTGAAATATTTGTACCATTGTTATATAAGCTGCACAGAGAATCTGATTAAATTGTGTAATATTACTTAACACCAGCTATTCTTCTAAAGCCTGTCTGTTTTCTTTAAGTAGAAAATAACCATCTTTAAGAAACAGCAGGAACAGCAGGGGTTTGAGAGTGGTGTAACTTCAGTAAAGGTATAATTACTTTTATAAGTCTGTTAGAGAACAAGGCTTTAGGCTTCTTTTGTTAGATCATTGTTTATTAAGATTACACACCCAGTATTCCTAACACACGGAGATCCACCAACAAGTCTTTGTTTTATGTGATTGAATTACTATAAGATCAGGAATATAAACTCCTTGGTGAGAACAGCTTTGCTCTGGAAGTCTCTGATAAATGAAAGAAATGTTAATATAAAATATTTCATCAGAAATTCTTATGAAATGCAAAATTTTATGATACAGTATAATTATTCTAACATCATAAACACTGCATTAAAGAGCTTTATTTCTTCTGGCATTTCACTTGATCCAGAGTCCTGTTAATTCCCACAGTGAAGTGAAAATGTCCAAAGGGCTTAAAGTAATTCTCAGACCTTTATGGTCAAGTAGGTTTTACAGTTCTCAATTCACTTCTTAAGTCACCTTTAGGAATGAACACTTTCTAGTATTCCTGAATCAAGCTTTTAAAAGGAATTATGCTCTGCTCTATAAGGCACCATGACACTCCTATGCTGTGAAGTCTATCATGCTGGTCTAAGTTATAAGTGGTATTGAAATGAAAGCTTGTGATTCAGATTCATGAAAACAAGCCTCTTGCAGGATGCTGCCAGTTTGGCAGCATAGAAGCCAAAAGTTAATGCTAAAGGATTGTTTCCTTAAAGATTATCTCTTCAGGTACAAGCCCACGAGAGTTTCATTTTGGTATTTATGTTTCCAAAATTTAAAATTCTGTGACTGTTACCACACTGAAGTCAACAGAAGTGTTTTTTTTTTTTTTTAAATCAGTCATGTTGGCCTGTTGTGCAAGGAGATGTTTATAGAGTAAGCTTCTTTTAGAGCATAGTTTCTTAGGAATCTTAATGTAAATATCTTATTTTCCTACCATAAAGATGTTGGGTTTCTATTCTTTAGAAGTATTCCTGCCAGTGATTCTTTATCTACCAATGCTTATATATTTTTTTAGCATGATGAGGGACCAGACATCTTTTTAGCTGATGTTGTTTAGTGGTTTGGATATAGAGGACTTGATTTTCATATACATCCTTAAATGCACTTATAATCCTTTGAGGTAAAAATAGGAATACCCATGTAAGCACATTAGTATAACATGTGCATTATAGTTAGTAACTCCCATCAGTACTAATAACTGCCTATAAGAAAGGCAGATATCATAACCTTCTCTTTCTTTTTATATTTTTATGGAGTTTAATTCATAGTACCAATCAGAGAAGACACAAAATTGAGTGTACACCTACAATTTATTGTGCATATTTTCTAGCACCGAGATTTACATTGAATATTAAATAATCACTTAAACTAGTGGCTCTTAGCCAAGGTCTCATAACATATTCATGTATTTAAATAAGTTGTAAAGTGAATTCCAAATCTTTTGATTCCAAGAAAGTTAATGTACCCGGACTTTTAAAGTAAGAAATAAATTTGAATGGATTAAAAGATAATTCTTATAACTTTCACTTGCTGGAATTCCAAAGACTTTGTCAAGGAGAGAGAAGATGGAACCATCGCTAGAGTGCTAGAACTCCATGGCAGTGCGGTCTCTGTGCCATACAGTGAGCCTCACCCTTGGGCTGTTGGAGCCAGAAAGGGAATGAGAACCCCTGTCTTGCATTAATGCCCCCTATGAGCTAAATAATTTCTAGCAGGTAAATCTTAATCTGCTTAATCTTCCCTTGGAAAAAAAATTCTAATTATTGTACAGAATAAGGAGTAGGATTGCTTTTTGCGGATGAGATGATTGCTTGTATAACTACTGCATACCTCTTGCTGACGCCATGCTTTCGTATTTTCTGTGGATACCTAAAACCAATCATTGTTTGGAACACTTCTAATACTATGTTCTTCATGGTGTTTTGGTTACAGTGAAAGACAAAGAGGTCTATTACCAACTACCATATTCTAAATGGTTAGTCTGCAGATGATAACTAGCTCCTTAACATAAAATTTACAGGATGTAGCATTTGAAGTACCTTAAGGAATTTTTATTTTTCTATTTACTTCCAGCTGTTTTGTGTTCTCAGTCTTCTGAAGGTGCTTGCCGATAACAGTTTTCGCTGCATCTTGAGCTCTCATTTTCTAGAGTCTTCATTTCTAATGATTGTATTTCGAAAGCTACTTAATTATAATACTTCCTAGGTTGTAACTAGATTTTTTCATTACCAGTAATATCTTCCATCTTTCTTTTCAGCCTATTACCCTCTGATCCCCTCCTCATATGTTTTTGGCTCTTCTCCCGTTTCAATAAATCTGCAACCCCATGGGGACATTCAATCCATTAACTTTACTATATTTACAGTATTCATAACCCCTGAGATTTTTTACCTTTCTCCTTACTCAGCTTAGATTCATTCTGTGGTACCCCTGCATACATTTTTAACCTCCTCACCCACCGCAGACTTATTTTCCAACAGGCTGACTCTGATAAAACAAACTTTCTGCCTAGTTGATGTAGATAAACATGACATGGCTGGAGAAAAATCATAACTAGGCTGATTTATTTCACTTTCAATTTCTGATCACAAATGTCAAGAAGACCCTCAGAATAGCCAGGCAATTTTATTCCACTTTTCAAGTTAATTCAGTCTCTTCCTCTCCCCAATTAATATTCCACATGATCTTGGCCCTCCTCAAACTAAATATCTCATCTTCCTCCTTTCTGTTGATGACCTTATCTCTAATAAAACTGATATAGCAGACACAATTAGAAAAGATTATTTTATCTTCCTACCTCCCAATCTATCAACCTTCCAGCATCTTCAGCCTCAGAACCTGCTTTTCTTCCTCCTGCAATGGATGAACTTTCCCTGTTCATCCCTTCTTGACCACAGTCTCCTGTTGTCTCTGACTTACTCAAGGATTTTATTACTGTCTTTACTTTCTTTACTCCAGATTATTTCCTGTCTTACCTCTGTTATTTATTTCTGCTCTCCTGGACTGTATCTCAAGAGCATACAAACATGCCGAGAAATTTGCCATCTGACAAACACCCTCCCTAGATGTCACATAATCTATTGTTCTTCTTCAATTATCATTCCATTTCTTTGCTCTCCTTTATAAGAAACTCCTCAAAATATGGAGTCTATTTGCCAAGTCTACTTCCTTCTTTACCTCCTATACCATTCTTCTTTTTAAGACATATTATCAAGTACTTCAGACGTATAAAAAGAGCCAGTAAAATATATAATAAACACCCCTCAAGTAGTGGGCTAGTGCTGCATGTATCAACATGGATAAATATTTGTAAAAAGAATTATGAAAAAAGAAAAAGTTTCAAAAGGACACAATTTATGTAAAACTTGTTGATATTCAAAATGATATTTCATATTGTTTGTGAGCACATATATATGCAGTAAAAGCATAAAAACATGAATGGTAAAGGAAGACAGCAAATTCAGAATAATGACCACTTCTCTTTTTCTTTCCCACCAAAGAAGAAACAGCTTTATAAGGAGTCTGGGCATGTCAGGGAACCTCAGTCAGTTACAGAGAAGAGAGGCTAACATTGGTACAGAGCAAGAACCTAGCATTTAAAAAGACAAGTGTGAAACTAAAACCTCCATCTTAATAACCTCACAGTCAGAAATGCTGCTGAATTTAGCCCAGATGAAACTTCTCTGGAAGCTGCTGGTGAAATAATGAGATTTTTGCATAAAGGGAGAGCTCTCCAGCACAGCTAAGTCTGAGCTCCATATAAGGTTATGGGTCTGGAGTGAAAGAAATCGAGAAAAAGATAAGGGGGATGATACACTGCTTCTACCAGATGTCAAATTTCCAACTAAATCTGGGTCTGTTTCCGGATATTCATTTCTATTTCTTTTATCTCTTAGTATATGCCTAAACTAGCACCCCAATTGGTATAGCTTTGTAATGAGCCATACCTGGCAGGGGAAGTTCTACTACTTTTTTGCTTTGGAACTTCTTGAATTTTTTCACTATTTATAAATGTGGGAATGGGGACTTACCTGGTGGCACAGTGGTTAAGAATCTGCCTGCCAATGCAGGGGACACGGGTTCGAGCCCTGATCCGGGAAGATCCCACATGCCACGGAGCAACTAAGCCCATGTTCCACAACTACTGAGCCTGCGCTCTAGAGCCCATGAGCCACAACTACTGAGCCCATGTGCCACAGCTACTGAAGCCCTCCTGCCTACAGCCTGTGCTCTGCAACGAGAAACCACCGCAGTGAGAAGCCCCCACACTGCAACAAAGAGTTAGCCCCTGCTTACCACAACTAGAGAAAGCCCGCACACAGAAACGAAGACCCAATGCAGCCAAAAATAAAATTAACTAATTAATTAAAAAAAAAAAAGAATCTGCCTACCAATGCAGGGGACATGTGTTCAATCCCAGGTCCGGGAAAATCCCACATGCCACGGAACAACTAGCCTGTGCACCACAACTACTGAGCCTGTGCTCTAGGGCCCGTGAGCCAGAGCTACTGAAGCCCACATGCCTAGAGCCTGTGCTCCACACAATGAGAAGCCATAGCAGTGAGAAATCCATGCAACACCACGAAGAGTAGCCCCCGCTCGCCGCAACTAGAGAAAGCCCGTGCATAACAATGAAGACCTAATGCAGCTAAAAATAAATAAATAAATTTATAAAAAAGAAAATGCGGGAATGAATCGTTTTCATTGCATTAATAATGCAGTTAATATTGAGATAATTTATAGAGAATTGACTTCTTTTTGATATTAAATCCTTCTTTTCAATAGGTTGTCTTTATATTTTATATATTCTATAAAAATTATAAAATTATGTAGTTTTACATCATATACTTTGTATTTACATATTTTATGTTTTTCAGTGGTTTTATTTTTTCTCCCTAAAGATCTTATCAATTTTTGTTGGAATTATTTCCTTTTTTTAATTTTATTTTATGTTGTAGTAGGAACACTTTCCATGAGATCTGTTCTACTAACAAATTTTTAAGTGCACAATACAGTACTGTTGAATATAGGTACAAAATACTACAGCAGATCTTTAGAGTTCAGTCATCTTGCTTTAATAGGCTTATTTCAAAGTACTTTCTTTAGTCTTGTAATGTTTCTTATGGCAGATGCTGGGTACACAGTGCTCATTTTCTTCCTTTATTTCTTTTTTACATGTCTGAAATACTTAAAAATAAAATTTAAAAGTTCTCTAGTTCCTTCCTATCACATGTAGAATAAACTTCAAACAAGCAAGAAGTGAGACATTTTCTACCTTTCTAACCCCAGGTCCTATCACTCTCCCTCTTGCTTACTCTACTTCAGGCAGGCTGATGCCTTCTGCTTTTTTGAATACACAAAATTCTTTGCACTTGCTGTTTCTTCTATTTAGAATTTTCTTTCCTCATGGATCACTTTGCAAGAGTTTGACTCACATCTGAGCATCATTTGCTCAGAAAGGCCTTTCCTGGTTTTCCTGTCCGAAACATCCCACTCTCCTCTCTCTGTCCTCTGCCCTCTATCCTCTTCCATCTCTTTAATGTTTAGTTTTCTTCATTCCACTTATCACTAACTGATATTTTATTACACACATATTTGTTTGTTCATGGTCTATCTCCTCCAACTGCCTGTTGATTTCAACATGGCAGGGTTCTTATCTTTCTTGTTCACTGCAGTGATCCAGTTCATAGGATAGAACCTTGTATACAAAAAAGAAGGTAGGTGTGGTGTCACCAGTCACAGCAGAATGAAGGACATATGCCAGTACTAAGGTGAGAGACATGAAAAGAAAATCTTTAACTACTTTCCTCTAAAATAAGTGGAGTAGAAAAAAATTAAAAAGGTAGGATATACCCATATAGTCCTAGAGATGATAAAAAGTAGATGATTTAGTTGCCCTATATCTTGTCTTGGGGCCATGAAGGAAAGTTACCCTTCAGAAAAAATCTGCTCCTCTTAGAACTTTACAAAACTCTTCTCCAGGCAAGTTGGTGGAGATCCTATAATAATATTCAGGTTACAATTTCTTATTCATGAGTAATCTGTATCAGGCATATTCAGATAGTTTTCTGCACTGATCTGGTGAACTTAGGACATGTGTGCATAGCCAGCCAAGTGTGAGTCACCCAACAAAAGAGAAAGTTAGGAGGGGATTAAATCTGATTATGATTCAAATGCATGAGGTGATAAAGGAGCTGGACCTACTACTACCAGGCAAAGTATGTAGCCAACAATGAAACTTCAGTGACCAGTTATGTTAATCAGACACCTGCTATAAACAATATATTCATAGGAAAGTTAATAAACAGTACCAGGCCAGTGTCTGTTATGAGTCAGCAGAAATGGAGTGTTTAATCAGAACAAATGTTTAATATTAAAAAGGGGCATTATTCTTATTGTTAAAATAAAAATAAGACAGAATGATAACTAGTATGCAGTCTCCTCTGAAGGGCCTGGTTCTGTTAGTGCTGCATATAATGAATTTTAAAAACTGGTAGCTGCCAGCTTACATTCAAGAAATTATTATTTGTAATTGTTTCTGAAGACAAATGCATTGAAATTAAAAATACAGATTTATTTCACCAATAAATCTAGTGTCTTTGTCAGCTTGGACTGTGATAACAAAATACAATATACTGGGTGTTTAAGCAACAGATATTTATTCCTCACAATTCTAGACGCTGGGAAGCCAAAGATCAAAATGCTGGTAGATTTGGTTCTCAGTGATGGCCACCTTCTCACTGCATCCTCATCTGGTGAGAGTAAGCTCTCATGTCAATTTCTTCTTTTTTTTTCTCATGTCAATTTCTTTTCAAATAAGGACACTAATTCCATCATGGGAGCTCCACTTTCCTGTCATCATCTCAGCCTAATTACCTCCCAAAGGCCCCACTTCCTAATACTATAACATTGGGGGTTAGGGGTTCACCATAAGAAATTTGGGGGAGACAAACAACAGAGAAATGCATATGTTATATAAACAACACATCTACAGGTTCATAAATGTTAGAAACTTCATGTCCTTTCTTCTTCCTATTCTGGGGAAAGGACTCAACTATCAAATCTGCTTTGGTTGGTGCTTAGTTTAGTGCTACCTACTTGATGAGAGTGATAATCATGATCTATTTATAGTAAACTGATCTGGTGATTCCCTTCACAGTTTGGTATCACTATTATACTTCAGTTGTTGCTGAGATCATAATTCCAGGAGTCAGATAGGAAAGTACTTTGGCATATAACTAGAATTGCCCTCACGGTACTCATCTGTAGATGTCCTATAACTTAACACATGTGTAATTACTTTTATGAGAGGTTATAAAAAATAGTAGAATTGATTATTTGTACATTTTTATAATAAATAATTTCCTTAAAATAGAATATAACACTTAGCAATAAGCAAAATGTGTAGGAGATAACAAAAAGTATGCCAGAATGATTATTTTATTGTTCTGGATGTTAATCCTTCATATTCAGTTTACATATTTAAAATATTGCCATAAGATTTTTTCTTTCATGGGATTTCCTAGTTCCAATGTTTACAAACATGTTCAATTGACAAAAGCAATATCAAATTGTTAAAGTTCTATTTAGAGCATTTTGCCATTATACTATTATTTATTTATTTATAAATTAAACGTGGATTAGTCTCATGATTACACAGAGAAGTAGCTTTCATTCTGTGTAGATTAAACTTTCACTTCTGTAATGTAAGCAGGCTGCAAAGCATTTAAGGAAGAGCCATTTTTTTCATATTGTATAGCTTTGAACTTTTTCACAGTAAAAAAACTTTTTGATAATGTAAATAATGTAGTATCATTGTAAAATTTAAATTTTCTTCTATGTTCTTCTTGCTTATATATGCATATGAAAGTACATGTTTATGATTACTGTTTTTTTACAGATGAGAATCATATTATATACATTTCTCAAAATCTTTTTTCACTTAGCAATATATCATGAGAACCCTCTAACTCTTTTTCATGGCTTGATAATATTCCACAATACATATACACTCCAGTTTATTTAGTCATTTTCCTGTTGATTAGAGCTTACTTTGTTTACAGTTTGGGACCATTACAAACATCTTTTTGTATTGGTGCTTTTATTTCTATGGGATAGATTTCCAAGAATGAGATTATTAAATCAAAAGTTATACATTTAAAAAATTTTCATTGAGATTTACAGGATGCTTTTAAAAAAGGCTGTGATAATTCAAATTCCACACCCCCCAGCAAAGTTTGAGTGTATCCTTTTTATCTGAATTGCCAGTTTGGTGAGTAAGGAATAATTTAAACTTACCTTACGTTTCTCTCTCTGTGACATTTAGCTGCTCTTCATACATTTGTGCTCTCCTCTAATTTGCCTATTTACAATTTTTGCCCATTTTTGTTAGTTCTCTTTATGTTGTTGGTTTTAATGTGCTTTCTACAATATTCTATATAGTAATCTTTCACTTATCATATATTTTTACAATCATTTTCCAGTCATTTAATTGTAAACTATGTTTATATGGTGTTTTGTAATAAAAAATTTGTTTCTATCAATGTATATCTTTATACCTTTGGTTTTGCTTTTTTGATTGAAAAGATTTTTCATAAAATAGATAAGCTACAAGGATATATTTTACAGCACAGGGAATATAGCAAATATTTTATAATAACCTTAAATGGAGTATAATCTGTAAAATTTTGAATCACTGTATTGTACAACTGAAACTGATATAATATTCACATCAACTATAATGCAATAAAAAAAGTTTTTCAAGTTCTGAGTTACACAGAGTCTACTAAAATTTTCTTCTAAAATTATTGTTGTATTTTCTTATCTTTAATACACTTGGAGTTTATATCTGGTTATGACGTGAGTCCAACTTTCTTCGAAATGGATATCTGCTTGT
Source organism: Neophocaena asiaeorientalis asiaeorientalis (assembly GCF_003031525.2). NCBI lineage: Eukaryota > Metazoa > Chordata > Mammalia > Artiodactyla > Phocoenidae > Neophocaena > Neophocaena asiaeorientalis. Next base: position 2,629,649 of record NW_020175066.1, read on the forward strand.
ATCAACAACATTTAGTAAGTTAATTATCTTTTGACCACTGAATGAAAATACCTCTCTGTATATTATATTCCCATAATGCTTAGATCTAATTAAAGACCCTTTATTCTGTTGTATTCATTCATGTGTCTATTATTTTAAAGTTTTTCTTAGGAGTGGCTGCTTGATTCAATCTGTTGCCAACTCAGCATCTATTGATCGCTTGTTTTTTTCTGTTTTAATATGTTTTTCTTGAAGTATAGTTGATTTATAATGTTAATTTCAGATGTATGACATAGTGGTTCAATATTTTTATAGATTATACTCCATTTAAAGTTATCATAAAATGCTGGTTATATTCCCTATGCTGTACATTATATCCTGTATTTTATTTATTTTATATCTAGTAGTTTGTACCTCTTAATTCCCTTCTCCTATGTAACCCCTCCACTCCTCTCCTCAGTAGTAACCACTACTTTGTTCTTGGTATCTATGAATAGTTTTTGATTTTTAAAATTCATTTGTTTGTTTTATTTTTTGGATTCTACGTATAAGTGAAAAAATACAGTGTTTGTCTTTCTGTGTCTGACTTTGCTAGGCATGATCTCTCCAGGTCCATCCATGTTGTTAAAAATGGCAAAATTTCATTCTTTTTTATGGCTGAGTAATATTTCATTGTATATATATATGCCACATCTTCTTTATCCATTCATCTGTTGATGGACACTTAGGTGGTTTCCATATATTGGCTATCGTAAATAATGCTGCAGTGAATGTTGGGGCACATGCATCTTTTCGAATTAGTGTTTTTGTTTTCTTCAGATATATATACCAAGGAGTGGAATTATTGGATCATATGGTAGTTCTAGTTTTAGTTTTCTGAGCAACCTCCCTACTGTTTTCCACAGTGGCTGCACCAATTTACATTCCTACCAACAGTGTACAAGGGTTCCTCTTTCTCCACATCCTTGCCAACATTTGTTATTTGTGGTCTTTTTGAAAAGAGCCATCCTGACAGGTGTGAGGTGATACTTCCTTGTGATTTTGATTTAAATTTCCCTGATAACAGTGATGTTGAGCATCTTTTCATGTGCCTGTTGGCCAACAGTATGGCTTCTTTGGAAAAAATGTCTATTTAAATAAGTCTTCTGCTCATTTTTTTCTTTGGGTTATTTGGATTTTTGATATGTAATTGTATGATGTCTTTATATATTTTGGATATTAACCCCTTTTCAGAATATCATATGCAAATATCTTCTCCCATTTAGTAGGTTGTCCTTTTAGTGTTGTTGATACAAAAGCTTTTAAGTTTAATTAGGTTCCATTTGTTTATTTTTGCTTTTGTTTCCCTTGCCTGAGTAGATAGATACAAAAAAGTTATTGCTAAGACTTAGTCAAAGAGTGCATTGCCTATGTTTTCTTCTAGGAATTTTATGGTTTCCAGTCTTATATTCAGGTCTTTAATCCATTTTGAGTTTATTTTTGTATATGGTGTAAGAAGGTAGTCCACTTTTATTCTTTGGCATGTATCTGTCCAGTTTTTCCAATACCATATATTGAAGAAACTATCTTTCCCGTTGTATATTCTTGCCTCCTTTTTGTAGATTAATTGACCATATTAGTGTAGGATTTATTTCTGGACTCTCTATTCTTTTCCATTGATATATGTATCTGTTTTTGTGCCAGTACCATACTTTTTTGATTGCTTAGCTTTTTATGATAGTCTCAAGTCAGGGAATAGGATAACTCCAGCTTTATTCCTTTTTTCTCAAGATTGCTTTGGCTAATTGAGATCTTTTGTGGTTCTATACAAATTTTAGGATTATTTGTTCTAGTTCTGTGCAAAATGACATGGGTATTTTGATAGGGATTGCATTGAATCTGTACATTGCTTTAGGTAATATGGCCATTTTAACAATATTAGTTTTTCCAGTCCATGAACACGAATGGATATTCTTCCATTTATTTCTGTCATCTTCAGTTTCCTTCATTAGTGTCTTGTAGTTTTCAGAGTATTAGTTTTTCACCTCCGTAGTTAAGTTTATTCCTAAGTATTTTATTCCTATTTTTGGCAATATCTTTTTTTTAGATTGAAGTATAGTTGATTACAATGTTATATAAGTTACAGGCATACAATATAGTGATTCACACTTTTTAAAGGTTATACTGCATTTATAGTTATTGTAAAATATTGGCTATATTCCCTGTGTTGTATAGTATATCCTTATAGTTTCTTTTATACATAATAGCTTGTACCTCTTAACCTGCTACCTGTTTATTTCCTCTCCCCCTTCCCTTGACTACTGGTAACCACTAGTTTGTTTTCTAATTCTGTGAGTCTGATGCTTTTTTGTTGTATTCACTAGTTTGTTGTATTTTTTAGATTCCCTGTATAAGTGATATATACAATATTTGTCTTTCTCTTTCTGACTTATTTCACTTCACATAATACCCTCCAAGTCCATCCATGTTGTTGCAAGTGGTAAAATTTCATTCTTTTATATGGCTGAGTAGTATTCCATTATGTGTGTGTGTGTGTGTGTGTGTGTGTCTGTCTGTCTGTCTGTGTGTGTCTGTATATTTGTATAAAATACATTTTGTGTATATCTATTATATCTTGGCAATTGTAAATAATGCTGCTATGAACATTGGGGTCCATGAATCTTTTCAAATTAGTGTTTTTGTTTTTTTCACATTTATACCAAGGAGTGGAATTGCTGGATCTTATGTTAGTTCTATTTTTAGCTTTTTGAGGAACCTCCATACTGTTTTCCACAGTAGCTGTACCAATTTACATTCCCACCAACAGTACGGGAGGGTTCACTTTTCTCCACATCCTCACCAACAGTTTTTATTTGTGTTCTTTTTGATGATAGCCATTCTGACAAATGTAAGGTGATTTCTCATTGTGGTTTTGATTTGCATTTCCCAGACAATTAGTGATGTTGAGCATCTTTTCATGTGTTTGCTAACCATCTGCATTTCCTCTTTGGAAAAATGTCTTTTCAGTCATTCTGCCCATTTTTTAACTGGCTTGTTTGTTCTTTTGATGTTGAGTTGTATGAGCTGTTTATATATGGTGGATATTAATCCCTTATCAGTCATTTAATTTGCACATATTTTCTCCCAGTCAGTAGGTTGTCTTTTCATTTTGTCGATAGTTTCCTTTGCTATGCAAAAGCTTTTTAAATTTAATTAGTTAATTTTGTTTAATTTATTTATTTATCTTTGCTTTTATTTCCTTTGCTTTAGGAGACAGATCAAAAGAAATTTTGCTGCAATTTATGTCAAAGAATGTTTTGTCTATATTTTTCTCTATGATTTTTATGGTTTCTGGTCTTACGTTTAGGTCTTTCATCCATTTTCAGTTTATTTTTGTATATGGTGGTAAAAGACCTTTACTTGGAAAACTATAAGATGCTGATGAAAGAAACTGAAAATGACACAAACACATGGAAAGATATACTATGTTCTTGGATTAGAAGAATTAATATTGTTTTTGTTTGTTTGTTTTTGTGGTACGCGGGCCTCTCACTGTTGTGGCTTTTCCCATTGTGGAGCACAGGCTCCGGATGCACAGGCTCAGCAGCCATAGCTCACGGGCCCAGCTGCTCCGCGGCATGTGGGATCTTCCCAGACCGGGGCACGAACCTATGTCCCCTGCATCAGAAGGCGGACTCTCAACCACTGAACCACCAGGGAAGCCCAAGAATTAATATTGTTAAAGTGACCGTACTACCCAAGGCAATCCACAGATCCAATGCAATCCCTATCAAAATAACAATGGCATTTTTCACAGAATGAGAACAAATAACTTAAAAATTGGTATGGAAACACAAAAGACCCCGAATAGCCAAAATAATCTTGAGAAAGAAGAACAGAGCTGGAGAAATCATGCTCCCTGATTTCAGACTATACTAGCAAGTTACATTAATCAAAACAGTATGGTACTGACACAAAAACAGACACATAGATCGTTAAAACAGAATAGAGAACTCAGAAATAAACCCACACACTTAAGGTCAATTAATCTATGACAAAGGGGGCAAGAATATACAATGGACCTGGGAACACTGGACAGTTATAAGAAAAAGAATGAAATTAGAACATCTCTAACACTGTATATAAACATATTTTATTCTTTTTGATGTGTTTATAAACAGGATTTTTTTGCATTCTCTTTCTGCTAGTTCATTTTTAGTGTATAAGAAAGCAGCAAATTTTTGTATATTAATCTTGTATCCTACAACTTTACTGACTTCCTTTATTGGTTCTAATAGTTTTGAAGTGGAGACTTCAGGGTTTTCTATATATAGTACCATGCTGTCTGCAAATAATAACAATTTTACTTCTTCCCTTCCAATTTGAAGGCCTTTTTTTACTTTTCCTCATATGATTGCTATGACTAGGACTACCAAAACTGTTAAATATAGTGAGAGTGAGCATCCTTGTCTTGTTCCTGATTTTAGAGAAAAAGCTTTCAGCTTTTCACCATTAAGTATAATGTTAGCTATGGGTTTGTCATAAACGGCTTTTATGTCAAGATATGTTCCCTCTGTGAAAACTTTGCTGAGAGCTTTTATCATGAATGGATGTTGAATTTTGTCACATGGTTTTTCTGCATCTATTGAGAGAATCATGTGATTTTTATCCTTCATTTTTTTAATGGGAGGGTATTACATTGATTGATTTGTGAATATTGGATCATCTTCCCATTCCCAGAATAAATCCCACTTGATCATGGTGTATGATCCTTTTTACATATTGTTGAATTTGGTTTGCTAATATTGTGTTGAGAATTTTTGCATTTATGTTCATCAGGGATATTGGCCTGTAATTTTCTTTTTATTGTAGTGTCTTTTCTGGTTTTGGTATCAGGGTAATGTTTGCCTCACAGAATGAATTTGGGAGTGTTTCCTTCTCTGTAATTTTTTGGAATAGTTTGAGAATGATAGATATTAACTTTTCTTTATATATTTGGTAGAATTACCCTGTGAAGCCATCCAGTCCTGGACTTTTGTTTGCTGGGAATTTTTTGATTACTGATTCAGTTTCACTACTAGAGATTGGTCTGTTTAGATTATCAGTCTTACTGGTTCACTTTTGGAAGATCGTAAGTTTCTAGGATTTTCTCCATTTTTTTTTTTTTTTTTGGCATATAACTGTTGATAGTGTTCTCTTGTAATTGTTTGTATCTCTGTTGTAATGGTTGTTATTTCTTCTCTTTCATTTCTTATTTTGTTTACTTGGGTCCTCTTACTTTTTTCTTAATGATTCTGGCTAAAGGCTTATAAATTTTGTTTGTTTTTCAAAACGCTAGGTCTTGGTGTCATTGATCTTTTCTATATATATATTTTTTGGCCTCTATTTATGCTCTGATTTTTATTATTTACTTCCTTTTGCTGACTTTGCGCTTTGTATGTTCTTTTTCTAATTCCTTTAGATGTTAGATTAGGTTGTTTGTTTGACATTTTTCTTGTTTCTTGAAGTAGTCCTGTGTTGCTATAACCTTCCCTCTTAGAATTGCTTTTGCTGCATGCCATGGATTTTGGAAAGGTGTTTTTTATTTTCATTTATCTCAAGGTCTTTTCTGATTTCCTCTTTGATTTCTTCTTTGACCCATTGGTTTTTCAGCAGTATGTTGTTCAGTTTCCATGTGTTTGTGTTTTTCCCATTTTTCTTTCTGTAATTTATTTCTACTCTCATATAGTTGTTCTCAGAAAAGATGCTTGATATAATTTCTGTCCTCTAAAATTTGTTGAGACTTGTTTTGTAGCCTAGTATGTGATCTAACCTGTAAAATGTTCCATGTGCACTTGAAAATAATGTATTCTGCCGTTTTGGGATGGAATGTCCTGTAGATATCCATTAAGTCCAACTGGTCTAATGGGTTATTTAAGGTGACTGGTTTTTTTATTGGTGTTCTGTCTGTGATCTGTCCATTGCTGTATGTCAGGTGTTAAAGTCCCCTACTATTATTATATTATTGTAAATTTCTCACTTTATGTCTATTAATATTTGCTTTATATATTTAGGCTCTCCTATATTAGTTGCATATTTGTTTATGAATATGATAGCCTTTTCTTGTATTCATCCCTTTATCATTATATAATGCCCTTCTTTTCTTTTGTTATAGACTTTGTTTTAAAATCTGCTTCATCTTTGCAAGGCAGAAATAGAGACACACGTGTAGAGAACAAATGTATGGACACCAAGCAGGGGGTGGGGGGGTGGGATGAATTGGGAGATTGGGATTGATATACATACACTAATATGTATAAAATACATAACTAATAAGATCCTGCTGTATAGCACAGGGAACTCCACTTTGCTGTAAGTAGAAACTAATACAACATTGTAAAAAAAATTTTTTTTAATTAAAAAAATAATAAAAAAGAATGAAAGAGGATATTCTGGGTAAGGAGATAAATAAAATGATCTTTTGGCTGTATTGTTGAGTGGAAAATCAATGTACAGAGCAGTGTTTCTGGGCAAAAAGCATTTAAAATAATATTCTTAAATGTTAAAAAACATAAAGTCTACTTCATCTGATATGAGTATCACTACCCCAGCTTTCTTTTAATTTCCATTCACATGGATTTTCTTTTTCCATCTCCTTTCAGTCTGTGTGTATGTTTAGCTCTGAAATGAGTCTTTTATAAGCACATTTTAAATTCTGGGTTTTTTGTAAATTACATATAACTGGATTTTGTGTTGTACTTATTGGGTCTGTTGTCATGTTGCTTATCTTTTCTCTGGAGATATTAAGCTCTTTTCTTTTCTCCCCTCTATGTCTTAAGTTATTTCCTTCATGAATCTTCTAAGCTACTAAATCAGACTTTAATAGTGATTATTCTCTTTTTCAATTCACCCACTGAATTATTAAAGTAGAGAATTATATTTTTGTTACAAAAAGTATTTTTTATGTTTTTAATAGTACTTATATTTTCTTACCTTATTTTGTTTAGTGGTTTTCTGTTTCCATCAACAGTTCTGTTCTATTATAAGCCATCTGTCTGGGTGTTTTATTTCTTTTTCTTCTGTTTGTCTCTTGGGTTCCTAGAGAGCAGAGCAATTTTCCTTTGATATGTATGGTTCTTTATATCTTGGTGGCCAGGGCTAGCTAACCTGAAGTTGTGACAGTCTGGATAATGGTGGTGGGAACAGCTGTCCTTCTGTATAGTTGGCGGGGACTGACTGGCAAGTTGGCAGTGGATGGTGAGGCACCAGAAAACCCTGGAAGAACCCTCTCTGCTCCCAAGTGGTCTCAACAGTAGAGGCTCTCTCAGCCTCTAGTGTCAGAAGCTCTGGGCTCACCTGTTTTTTCCTCTGTAACACTTCCAGTGAAAGGGAGACTAGCATTTGCTCTTTGGAATAGGCAGCCTTTTGTTTCCAGGGTTCTTATAACTCCTGGTCCCAACTCTCTCAGAGTAAGGGGTAGTGGTCTGATCCTTACCTGGGGACCCTCAGCCTCCAGTATTTTGTATAGCCCAGAGGAGCTTAGATGTACCGATCCCTGGCAGATCCAATCTCTCAGACTCAGTAGCCACATCCAGTCTGGAGAACAGTGTAAGTACTCTGATCAGTAGGACTGTGGTGGCAGAGGAGGGCAGTAGGTATGAGGCTAAAGGGTCAGTATAACCTGATTGATTAATTCAGGAACTATTATTTTGTCTCCAAAACTGGAAAGCGGAGGCAATGAAATTTGGTGTTTCTCTCAGTCACACCCACTTAATCCGGTAAAGCCTTTTATATTGTTGTTGTTGTTGAAGATATTTAAATAATAGCTTATCTTTGGAAAAAACTTAGATAATTGTCTAAAGGGTCAACTGACTTAGAGACTCTGCAAATTGAATGCATTTTAACCTAAAACCTCTGATTCTTTCTGAGGGATCTTGAAAGATTCACATATTTAAATAGAATTAAAAAATTATAAAAATTAGGATAATTTTTCTTTCTGTCTCTGAGACTGAAACTGAGATATTCTTTATGGAAATTGTGAGCATTGTGAGGTAATTATTTGCATGGTGAGAAAAATAAAGGGAAAAAAATCTTTTAATTCTTTTTTTCCTTCCTCCCTCCCACTCTCCTCTCCTTCCTTCCTTCCTTCCTTCCTTCCTTCCTTCCATTTCTTGTTCTCCCTCTCCTTTTCATTCTCCTCTTCCTCTTTTTAATGCCTAGATACTAAGAAATATGGCAAAGAAGAAAATTGAGATGAAAGACTATTCTCTGCCACCTCTGATTTTCCAACTAGTAGACAGATTTGAGACCTTGTGTAAAGAGAGTTTATGCCTATGAACAGAAAGAACTGTTCATGAATATCTTGGGAGATTTGAGTCAAAGATGACTCTTATGGACCCAGGTAAGGAAAAGCACCAGCACACAGTGGGTTAGGGAGCCATTCTGCCCTTATCCCTGCTTCATCACAGAGCTCAGGGCAGCTTGGGACCCCACTACATCCTAGTAGCCACCAGCAGAGAGTTTATGTGCCCAGTAGAGCAATAAGAGAGTTTGGGGCACTTGAGAGAGTGATGTTCTTATGGGGCATATGGGATAGGAAAGATGTCCCTGCTAAGTGTAAGTAAGGCAGACTTCCACCGAGAAGGCAAGGTAGAAAAGCATGAGTGCATGTGTCTATAGGTATGTGGTATATATTTTGGAGACCCTAATATAGCTGAGGAAGACTTCAAGGAAAGCATGGTGTTTTAGAATCATTCAAACAGGGTTAAGAGCAATTAGAATTTGTGCCCTAAAGCTAATGGAACTGAATATTTATGCTGACAGGTTAGTGACACCTAGAGCATTCAAATTACATTTCTATAATAAGGAAAAGAGCACTTTATATATTCTATAGCCCTTGGGGATGGTACATTTTAACTAATCTGCCTACTGCTTTTAGAAGCACTTTCTTTATTTTCCCTTTTTTCTTCTTCAGCACTGCTAGCTTTCTGCCAGAGAGGCAGCACTGTGTAGTTGATAAGGGTTTGGGCTCTGGGGAGGCTAACCATATAATTTATCATCCCAAATGGGACACTTTGAGAATTAAAGGACATGCCATTAATAATTATACTGGAACCATAGGGAAAACTGTGAATCTTTGGTGTAGAGAAGGACATGTTGTCAGCTGAGTTTTGGAGCTAGACTGTGTGGGTTTGAGTTGTGCATCTGCTGTTCATGAGAGCCTGAGTTCATTGCTCAAATTCCTTTTGCTCTGATTTTCTTACCTGAAAAAGATGATAAAGGTAACCCATCTTATTAGGTTGTTGTGTGGAATAAACAAGTTAATATACAGAAAGCACTCTGAGCGGTACCTGGAGTATAGATGTGTGCTGTAACAAGGTTACCTATCTGTTATTACCATGGCTTTACCATTTGGTGGGAATGTCTTAGCCAAGTCTAATAGATATTGCTTAGCAGATATCAAACATGACAGCATTTTAAAAGCAAGACACATATATTAAATGGCACATTTTTAAGAAAGCAAATTCAAGGATATGGTCTGATTCAAGGAAAAGCCAATATCACTCTCTTTGCATGCAAAATAATTAGAATTTATTTTTCAATTTTCCAAAATGGTACAGCGTCAAATAGTCACCGAATACTCGCAGAAAACTAATCACAAATTTGCATAATGCTTTCTCTGTGTTGTAAATAGCATAAAGTTGCTCTTATTTATTTTTACTGGATTCAAGTACACGATTTCTATCTAGCAAAACAGCAGTAATGCCTGGTAAATGGTCTCTTTCACTGTTTGATAAGACCTCACAACACAGGGATTTAGTCTCATCTCTCTGCTATCTCCTCTAGACCAAATGATGTGACCTGTTATCGATTATTTATTGTACGGTGACTTGTCCTGAACAAGAAAGCTTAATTCAGGTGTTCTCTCTGTTTCCTTTCCTAGCTTTTCCCTAAATGCAGGAACTCCCCAAGAGTGTCTCTTTAACTGACTTCTGTACTTTTCCTCAGAGCTTTCTTAGGTGATCTCATCACCTTTCTCAACTTTCATTGTGATTTCTATGAACAAGACTTCCACATCTCTCTCTCTATGTCTCTTTGTTTCTCTCTCTCTTGCACATGAGTGTGTTCTTGGCTGAATTCTCTCCTTACACTTTCAATACAGAATTGTGAGTCATTTCCATCTCAATATCCACTGGAACCTAAAATTCATTGTGATTCTTTCCATTTGTTTCACATTATCCAATCAGTTGTTAAGTTCTCTTGATTCTTTTGTCCTGGTATCTCTGACTTACTTTCTCCTTCCTTTCTATTTTCTTGGCTGCTACTTTATATCTGACCCATATAACTTATGAATATACTACTAAGACAGTCCCCTAAATGTTCTCTTTTTTGGGGGGGAAAAGACATAAAAATATATTCCTTTGTTCAAAATGTATTGTTTCCTTTCTGGAAAGTTTGAGTTATAATACAGGGGTCCTACATGTCACAGAGACTTTACTCAAAGGAATAAACTTAAGAGTGATGTTTTGGGACTTCCCTGGTGACCCAGTGGTTAAGACTCCATGCTTCCAACGCAGGGGGAGTGGGTTTGATCCCTAGTTGGGGAACTAAGGTCCCACATGCTGTGTGGCCAAAGGAGTGACATTTTAGGTAGGTGATGATGAGTAGGATAAAACCCCTTCCCACGTCTTCCTCATCTACCCAGTTAGCACTAAGTTAGCAGTGATCTACTGTAATTTTCTTAAGGTAAATTAAAACTTTTAGACTTGTTAAATAGTCACTTCCTCCCTACCAACTCCATGGTAGGAGTATACATACTTTCCTACACCCCTGCTGTTGGACTTGGCCATGTAACTAGCTTTAACCTCACAGTGGATGGAATATGCTTCCTCACGGTTTGGCTTTGGGCTTGGCCATGTGACTTGCTTTGGCCAATTGGATATCAGTGAATGTGACACCAGCAGAGACTTGACATGTGCTAGTCTTCTTGTGCCTGTGTCGTTGCGTGAGAGTGACATGCTGCAACTATTTCTCTGGTCCAAGGAGGATAAGAGACGTGGAGGCTGAATAAACCACTTGCAGCTTATAGCTGCCTAGATAAGCCTAGCTTAGTTCAGCTGACTCACATGAGCTAATGAAATGTTTCTCATCGATAATGTGCTAAATAAATGCTTACCCTTGTATGCCCCTAATATTCTATGCTGTTTGTTTCACAGCAGTAGTTCCCTGACATAAGTTTCCAGAAAGTTTTTTTAACTTCAAATAAGCTAAGTATTTCATTATGTGATACTCATTACGAGAGAAAAAATAAATTCACGTACTTTATAAAAATTGTCATGGTAATGCTAGAGGAAAAGAGAGGAATCCTAATAGTCAGATATTCAGCATGTCCTTTCACTCAGCAGTCTACTTCAGTGGTCTTAAACCTTAATGTGATGAAGAACCACTTGGGTAGATTATTTATAGAACAAATCCCTGGCCCTAAGACTAGCAATTAATTCATTAGATTTGGGGTAACTACCAGCATTCTGTATCTTTAGCTGTCACTCCTAGGTAGTCTAAGAATCATTGATTGCATTTGTTTTGTTTTCTTATATTCTTTCATTTATTTTATTTTATTTTATCTTTTGGCCATGCCACATGGCATGTGGCAGCTTAGCTCCCTGACTAGGGATCAAGTCCATGCCTCCTGCATTGGCAGGACAGTGTCTTCCCTGGACCGCCAGGGAAGTCCCTCTTATATTCTTTTCTCCTTCTTTTTTTTTTAGGATTTCTTAGAGAGAAAAGTATAAGATGTAGTTGGGTGACACATGAAACAAATATAAGGTAGAAAATAAAATGATAAGGGATCTACTCTACTCTCTTTTACCCTCCTGAATCTTTTTATTCATTGTGAGTAAAAGATTGAAGAGCAACATTATCCTGTTATTTTTCGTTTCCTGTAGTTCACGTCATAAGTTCAGTATGCTTTAATTTTTATTTTGCTATTATTTATAATTGGTACCAAACAGTTCTCCAGAGGCCTCTTTTCAACAACCAATGTTCCCTTTGGCAGTGAAATCCACTAACCTTAACTGACTATGATTATACTTCAACCTAGTTCTCAGAGTCATGATGGTAATATTCATTTTACTATCCCAAAAGGCTCTTAGTATTCAACAAATATTTGATTAACATCATCTAATAAAGCTTATAGAATGCAGAAACATGAAACCTAACTCCATCATGATTTCTACTACTGTCCCTTTCATTAACACTGTGAGTTTCTTCTCTAAAATAATTAAAATCCATAATTGAATACACTAGAATAATTTTGGAAAATTAGTTTCATTATTCCAGTACTTCCATTTGGAAAGTTTGCATTATTTATTACAACTAAATGGATAAATGTGGCCCCTCTTTTCTTTCTTTTCATTTTACACTTACTCTTTTGGAGAGAATATTTGTTTTGTATATTTGTAATTTTTTAAGGGTGTGAGTAATAGCTCTTAAAGCTATGTTGACAAGAACATAAGGATGACTTGGACACTGTAAATAAGATGAGTGCACTAACTGCAGAAGTCTTATTCACCTTCAGAATTTGGCTCATTATACTAAGAAATATCCAACTCCCTTTCCTCACTGAGTTTGTTGTCCAAGTTTTAAATTATGCTATACCCTTTAGAAGCGAAGTATACCATGGGAAATTATAGATCTTTCAAAGATTCTCTTTGGAATAAAGAGTAGATTTAGATTTCTCTACTCTAGACTTATGGTCCACTGGTTAGCTCAAGTGGGTTTGGGCTGCATGGAGTTCATTAGTCTGAATTAGCTCTGTAGTTGAGCAGGGCACCTAGGACATGGCTGGGTTATTTATGTAGCACAAAACCTGGAGGTATTTTATAGACTGGAAAATAAAAACCTAAACATGGTATTTTAAACTTTGACTAAATCCCTCTCGTTCTATTCACATAGCAATCCAAGCAATCTTACTGTGGGAAGTAAGGGTATCTTTATTAAAAACACTTCAGCTTTATGAGATAAGAGCTATTCAGAACACTGGATGACTGTAGTGACTTCATTTTTTTTTTGAAACATATTTATGAGAAATAGCAAAGGCCTCAGCGGAAATTACACAATTAATATTTTAGGAGGTCTGGGGTTCACCCAGTCAGCAGTAACATGAGGTGGCTGGGTCATAAGTCACAAGTATGCTTGGATTTCATAATTGTAAGCTTTACCTCTGACTTAGTAGAATAATTCAACTGACAACACAGAATCAAATGAAAATACTCAAACAATTTGAAAGAGAAATAAATTAAACCTAATATGAAAGGTCAGAAGCTCTCCATTAAAATTTATATGTATGAATTCTCTCAAGTTAAGCTAAATAGATATCTATAATAAAGGGTTTTAAAATGCCAGTGTCATTTCTGTTGCCAAATTTCATAGTCTAGCATTTGAAATAAAATTTGCAGGTCTAGGTTTTGCATGATATCACTGCAAAACACTGTGGAAATCTCCAACTTCTAAACCATTTCCCCTCCTTCCTTTCACATTTCTATCCCTCAATCCTACCCCACCTTCCCAACCCCTATAAACTACTTACTTGTGCTTTCTAAGGGAAGTTGATCAGTTAGAATAAGAGGACTTGATTTATATTTTCTGTTAAGTAGAGCTCATATTCCCTGGAAACTAAGAGGTTGATCAGTCAGTGTTGACAACCAGAGTATGCATAAGTGACTTTTTGGAATGGTCTCCGCTTCTTAAAAGTTTTATGATTTCTTGCGGTGTATGATTATAAAGTAACAAGAGCAGTTATGTCTGCCTTATACCCTAGGCATCTAGCACATATCTGGCACAAAGAAGGTGTTTAATAAATATTGGTTGAATGAATGCATGCATGGATGAATGAGTGAAGAGCAGTAAACAATTATTATTGAGGGTCACTGTAGTCAAGACCATAGTATTTGGAAGCAGCATTTATTTATTTACCATCAAGTATTTATTGAATATCTGTTATGTATCAGGCACTATGTTAGCCCCTGGAGACACAAAAGAAAGAGGGAGGACACTATCACTGCCCTATTGTAATGTGTAATCCAGTGCAGGATACGGAGGATTATAGCACATAATAATAAGGTTTGTAACAGGGCAGGACAATGTGCTCTGGGTGCACAGAGATGTGTCACCAGACCCAAACTGGAGATCTCATGAAATATATTTGTGAAAAAAAGTGATATATCAGTTGATATCTGAAGAAAGAATGGGACTAACCTTAGTGAAGCAGATGTGAGGGAGAGAAAGGAAGAGTAGAATAGGCATGTCTGAATGAGGCTGTGGAAGATGGGAGGGTCACATCCTCCGTGGACTTGTGGGTCATGTTGAATAATGGCCCAAATGGTTAATTACCAAAGTCAATCAATATCTCTAAAACAAAGAAGCCTCAGTGGTGGTGGCCTGGCTCTTTAGCTAGTTGTATGGCTGGTGATGAGTTTATTCAAAAGAGCCTTCGTGGGATGCCTCTATAAAATGAATCCCTTGGCAATCAAAGCTTGTCAGGCACTTGCATTATAAAAAAGAAAAAAAATACTGTCAGGCCTTACGCTACAGTATTTGATTATGAAAAAAATGTATGGCTTTAATGACTTGCTTCCAAAGAATAGAGTATGGAAAGGGAAAATTGGGAACTTTACAGTGGAGAAACCTGGCAAACACTGTGGTACGCAAGTGTTGAAGGTTACCATCACCAGTGATGTCACACAGCATCAGATACTGCCTGATAATGTGTGATGGAGCACCTCTGTGGTACTATTTCCAAAAAACTCATCGCTACAGTCTAATCATGAGAAAAACATCCGACAGATCCAAACTGAGGGAAATGCTATAAAATACTTGATCACTACAGTACTACTCAAAGCTCTCAAGGTCATGAAAAACAAAAGATTGAGAACCAATCGCAAACAAACCAGAGGATACTAATGAGATAACAAATCAAAGCAATGTGTTATCCTGGATTAGATCCAGGAGCAGAAAGAGAACATTAATGGTAAAACTGGTGAAATTCGAATAAAGACTAAAATTTAGTTATTGGTAATATACCAATATTGAGTTCTTAGATTTGACAAATATACCATGATGATGGAAGATGATAACAGCAGGGGGAAACTGAAACTAGGTAAAGAGTATTCACGAATTCTCTGTACTTTCTTTGTAACTTTTCTATAAATCTAAAATTCTTCCAAAATAAAAATTTATTTAAAAAAGTTTAATTTCAAAGAATGAAAAAATAACATGGCTAAGATTTGATTGATTTGCAAATAATATTAATACTTGGGAAATAAATTTAAATTCTATACTACATGAAAACTCTTTTAAATTGATATGAAAAAGACAAATAACTGAGTAGAAACGTAGGTAAGTGATATAAGGAACTTCCTAGAAGAGCAAGTTCACATGACAAATTAAACATGCTCAACCTCACTGGTGGTCAAGGACATGCAAATTAAAATAATGATGAGATATCTCTTTAGTTTGTTCAAAATTAAAAAGTGGTAATATCTGGTGCAAGTGGGGATTCCAAGAACATGGCACTCTTATATATTGCTGGTGGAAATTTTGTTAAATTCTTTGTGGAATTCATTTTGGCAATATATTAGAATATAATATACATATATATTCCTAGCAAACAGACTCCTGGAAAATGAGTGCATAAAAATAGAAGTTAGTATAAAAGTGCATATTTCAGGGATGTAGCAAAAAATTACTGAAATGAAATGAAAATCTATAATATGGGAATGATGAAAAAGCTGAGGTACATCAACACCAAGGTCTCAAAAACGACCATTATGAATGAATTAGAAATAAGCTTGGGAGGCTTTCCAGAATGTATTATTAAATAACAAGAGGAATATATGAAAAATTTACAAAATATGTAAAATATGATTGCATTTTATAAAGTTCATAGTGATGCACGATATATATATATACAAGATATCTATATCTATCTATGTATATTATTTATTAAATGTGATAGACTCAAGGGAATGCAAAAAGGAAATAACTTACTTTACTGATGACCAAATGGACTTTCTGGGATATTCCTTGTCCCTGAATTAATCTTGATCTCAGATCTCTTGGCAATTCCAGCCAATTTTTAAGATAATAAAAAATCCAGTCTAACCTAATACCAAAACTTCAATCTCTCAACCAATTCAAATCTTCTCCCTTACCCCTAGCTCAGGCTGGATTCTTGCTTCTGCAAAGTGGCAGTAAGGAAGATGGGAAGGGAGGGGTGAGTAGTGATGTAGTATCATCTGTTCTTTCACTGTTTTTCTATCTTGTTCTTGCTTGCCTTCCTCACTTTCTGGCTGCTTCTGATTCTTCCAGTGTCAGAGCAGGGAGAAGAGATGAGAGGCAACCAGGCAAAAGCTGATGCTGTTTGGAGTTCTTTCTTCGGTCTTATATGCTGTCTGTTATGACAGACCTCCAACTGCTGCTGGTTTCTCTTGAGAATGAATTTGTAGATTCTGCATTGCCACCCCTGCACCTTGGTGCAGTGGCCTTTTATATTCCACCTTTTCCTAATTTGAGTGATGCACTTTTGGTTTATCCTTTTATAATTTTCTCTTAGCTCCTTTTCAAAGGATTTATATTTGGGATCATTTCCTTCTGCCAGTTACCCTGAAAGGGGATTCTTTTAAGGCAGCTTTAACCTACTTACATCTATAGTATCACTTGACTTATGGAAAACTTACCCTCTTGCCCCACATCTGTGGAAATGTACTTTACTCCCATTGCAATCTTCTCTTCTTATTCTGGTGTCAGGAGAATTCTAGCAGCCTCTGATTTTATGGCATATTCCCCAAACTCTTGTAGGACTATATCATATTCTCAGAATTCTTTTGTAATAGAAGTGAATATAGTGCTGGCTGGGCTGATGAGTTAGTTTCCTTACGTCAACAAGCATCCAATCAGAAAATAACATGGCAGAATCTTCTTATGCAAGCCTCCTCTAATCTTCTCAAAGGATTTTATTACTGCCTTCCTCACTCCCTACTCTTGCACTTGGGTTGGTACCTGGGAAGATAGCATCTCATCCTATATTAGGAAGAGGAAATGCTGGCTCACTCTCAGGCCAGCCAACACTCTTCATATTAATGAATATTCACACATGGGCTCAAGTTGGGGAGTGACTAAGATTCACAGGCCCCATTTTATTCACCTTTTAATAAGTCATGTGAAAATGTGTCTGGGGTCTCTCTTTAAAAATGGTTAGAATGTTTTGACACTTATCACTCATCATTTCTGTTTAGGGTTTCAGCCCACTCTGAGTACAGAACCAATCCCATTTAACATCTTCTTACACAAAAATTTGTACATGATAATATGAATATGGAATAAAGTAACAACCAGATCCTTAATAGTGATTTTCAGGATGGAGGATGGAGAGGTGAGAGAAAAGGAAAAAAGAGAAAAGTGCATATACAATAAGGACAGTATTTTAGAACAATCTCTAAATACACATTTTGACTGCGTGGTTATGTCGATGTGGAGAGATGAAAGAAAGGAACAGCAGCAGCAAAACGTTTATGTGGTTATCTCAGGATGGTGTGACTTCAGATGATTTATATTTGCTTCTTTATACTGTTCTTTATGATAGTGTTTCAAATACATTTTTATATGATCTGGTAAAAAGTATAGAGGTACATTTTTAAAAAATATATAAGCTTTGGAAAGCTTAAATAAAATGAAATAGATATCTTACTTTCAGAACTTTTCAGAGCCTTGTAATGTATTAATTGGGAATCTCCAAGAGTATTTGCCAATAGAATGGGACTATAGTATTCCCCCTTTTTCAGTGTGACACATCTTTAAGAAATGCTACATCAATAGATGTGTCAAAGAAAGATTATTTTAAAATTATATCTAAGTCATTGGTGTTCTATGAATTTATGAATTTGTTTTCTTTCTTACATACCTTTTAGGTAATATATTCAGAAATTTCAATGATGTGCCTATTGTTTCCCTTTTTTCCCCAATTACAGTGTAAACTCCATGAGATTAGGAATCTGAGCTGCCATATTTATTACAAAAGGTCCCCATTTAGAATTGTACCTGGTACACAATAGGTAATCAATAAATATTTGCTCACGCAAGAGGGAGGGGATATGGGGATATATGTATACATATAGCTGATTCATTTTGTTATACAGCAGAAGCTAACACAACATTGTAAAGCAATTCTACTCCAATAAGGATGTTAAAAAAATTAAAAAGAAATATTTGCTCAATGAATAAATGGATGATTTTTCTATATCATTCTTACATTCTAGTTTGTGTTCATTTTGTTACCACCAGTTGTCTATGAGAATATCCATTTATTCTCATCCTGGCCATCTTGGGGTAGTATCATACTTTTTCATTATTTCTAATCTGACAGATGAAAAATGATTTCACAGCATTGTTTTGAATTGTCTTATTCAGTTGCTAGTAAGAGTGAATCTTTTCTCATAGGCTTGCATGCCATTTGAAATTCTTCCTTTTTAATGGTCCATTTGAGTCATTTGCTAATTTGTTTAATGGTTTGGTTGTATTTTTCTTGATAATTTGGCTATGTTTTTATATACTAGGAGTAATAACCCTTTTTCTGTCAAAATTCCAGATGCATTTTTTTCCCAATTCGATGTTTATTTTAAATTTTAGATGGTGTGTTTTGAAATAAGCATCTCTCTCAGTACCCTCTAGTCTATACTTTATAGTTCCTCAGTGTTTCTGGCTTGATACAGATTCTTTTTTATAGTTTGGTATTTTGTTGGTCGTTTCAGTTTTTTATTTATTTTTTTCCTGTGGTACACCTCCTGGTTGGCTGGTGTAAGCCTTCAAATAATATTTATAGAAAAAATATCTAATATCCAAGAGCTGTGGCGTTGAGAGAATCTTTCCTTTGTGTTTACACATGACCTACAATTTGGCTACACGTCAAAATCTTGGGTTACAGTTATTTTCTCTAAAAACTCTGCAGATGTAATTTCATTTCATTTTAGCATTTAATATTTGGTAGAAAAATTCTGAAGCCACTTTGATTCCCCTCTTCCCTCAAAATACTTCAGTCTGGATGGTTAGGGAGTCTTTGTCTCTGAAACTTAAAAATTCCATTGCCATGTAGCCATGTATGTTTTTTTCTGGATTAATTTTTTTTGTCTTTTAGTAAACCTTTTAGATATGCAGAGTCAAGCATTTCTATAGATCAGGAAAGTTATTTTTAATTTAATTATGTATTTTTATTCAGATTTTTCCTGGTATTTTCTTTAGGAACACATAGATGTCTATTGAATACCAATTTTCAAGCCTTTTTGCTTGCTTGGAAATTTTCTCCCTTTTGTCCCCTACATGATGAATTCAAGTTTTCTGTAGTGCAAGTTTTACTATTCATTGCTCCTGATGCATATTTCAGTTCTGTGATTGCGTTTCTTCAGTCTCTTACCTCATTGTGATCTGTTTTCCTTCTTTTTCTCAGCCTGTTGCTTTACCATTTTATTTTTTCATCTCTGGTTTCAGAATCCATTTTTTACTTGATTTTTATAGTGATCACAAAGTTGATATATTTACAAATTTCACTTTTGTTTTCTATAGTAAGTTATTTTGGCAAAAGTCCCTCTGTCTCTCTCTCTCTCTGTCTCTCTCTCTCTCTGTCTCTCTCTCTCTCTATATATATATATTCCTTTATATATTTATACACTTTTAAAACTTATTCATTGAGCATAAGGCTATTTATAGATAGTAATTGCTCATAAAGAGCTTAATGGGTTCTCATTGTCTAAACTGTGCCATTAAAATCCTTTATCATATCTTGTGATTTTTGACTGGTGGACTGCATTTACTTAACCAGTGATCTAACAGCCTAACGTGAACTGAGAGGGAACTAAAATTATAGGAAGTTCTATAACTTTACTATAAGGACTTTCCTCTGTAGCTAACAAGGGAACTTCCTTATAGAGCATTTTCTTCTTTATTAATGAATGTGCTATGTTGGGAACTGGCTTCCAGATGATGTGTTTTCTTTTGGCTCTCAGCCTTATACTCACATCAGCCTTCCTGGTACTGCTGCTGCTCTACTCATCTGCTGACAATGCAGCCCAGCCTTATACTCACATCAGCCTTCCTGGTACTGCTGCTGCTCTACTCATCTGCTGACAATGCAGCCCAGCCTTATACTCACATCAGCCTTCCTGGTACTGCTGCTGCTCTACTCATCTGCTGACAATGCAGCCCAAGTGCAGCCTCCCAGGGCCATTGATTTCCTAGTGGCAGACAGGAGTCTAAATGTGTGCTCCATATTGGTCATGCACTGTCCATGAATCCAGTATTTCCTCTTCAAAGTTAAGTGGTGTTAGTGGGTTTCTGCATGGGTTTTCTTCCTTCCTGCTGATTCTTAGCTTTTACAGCTGGAGAATTTGGGCATCATCTCTCAATTCCCGTCTTCAGTATGATCCCATCTATACTATATTTTGTACTAAAAACTGTTGTCATGTTGATGGACCCTTACATTATTGATCAAATTTCTCCATATCTTTATTTTCATATCTTTTCTTTATCTTACAATCTCTTGGTCCTTTCAGTAGGAATCTGGAACAATCAATGGGTAAATGTTTCATGTTACCAGGAATTTTCTTTTCTAATATCTAGATATTCTAATATCTAGGCAACTGCAGTTTCTTCTGCAATTTCTGATAAGAATTTTTCACCATCCCAACTAACATCTAAAATCATGCAAGTTGGTTTTATTCGTCAAACACTGAATACCTATTATGTTTCAGACACTCAGAATGCCAACATGAATTTAAAGAAAAATATCCTTTCCTTTCAAAGGATCAAGACAGTCACAGTCTAGATGCTGAGCAGCAAGTAAACAACTAGTTTACAACACAATGTGATTAGTTCAGTCACACAGGTAATAGGAAAAATATCTCAGTAACTCCTTGGGGAAGGCATGCTAAAGGATGTAAGTGTTAAGTCAAACTGAGATTTGATGGAAATGTAGAGGCTTTTCTTTTGGACAAACCAGGGAGGGCAGGGGAAAGTCACTGCCAACAGAAGTAATAACCAGTATAGAAGCCCAAAGTATGAAAGTGAAAGAATTTCAAGTATCTCATGCTAATAAATCTAGATTTTTGTCTTCTAAACATGGATAACCATGACTTCCATCTTTTCTTTTAAGTCACCGAGAAACAAAATTGCCAAAGGAAAGAACCCAGTGGCATAGAACAGCGTAGCACTCCGGGTTGCTATTTCATTGTTCCATATCTTTCTACATCATATTCCATGATATCATGTGATTTTTAAAAATATTTTAATGAAATCAGGGCCATGAATGTCTGAGGTATTCTTCTACTCTTCTAATAGAGAAGTAGTACTGACCCTAGTTGTGCTTCTTTGATTTCTAACCTTTTTTTCTCTAAATATATACAAGTCATCTGCTCAAAAACCTGTCCCATAATTTTATCTTGAGATTGAAGTCAGTGTTTCTGTGGTTTCTGAAACCCATCCTTAAAACTAAAGGGACAAGACACCTTTTGCCTACCTTAGTCTTTTGCTGCCTTTTCAAGTTTGTATGGCTCCTAAAAGTTAATTCAAGATAGTGTGTGTTCATATCTGATGATTCTTTCAGCCATCTCTGATTTGGTCATCTGGATCTGAGTATTTGAACTCTTTTTATAAACTTAGATGTTCTTTTAATTTCTTCTCAATTATCTTAAGGTTCCATTCAGTACCTCTAACACAAGATTGTTTACCTCCTTCCTAGATGAAGTGAGAGGGTTTATGTTATCTCAAAGATACTAACTTAAGCCTACATTTGGCACTTTGCTGGCTTAAGTCATAAATATTCATGTAGACTTCTAGACTTCTACAAGGGAAAAATGAAAAGTGTTGCAGGGATATCTCCCTTTATTGATAGTTGAGACCTTTCTCATATAATCATTCTTTATTGCTATCTTAGATTCTTTACCTTTCAAACTGAAAGAAAGGTTATTGAAACAAAATTTCTCAACCAAATTGTATTTGTACATGTTGTGTTTGGACAAACAGAAGCTTATTAATTGGTTGTTCATTTAAACCACTTTTTCCCAGAGAGGGTTTGGAAGGTCTGCCACATTGAGGGTGTTGCCTTAGGTCAGCTGAAGAAAGAGCAGGATGTTCTCTGGATGGAGTGAGTTTCAGGAAGTTGTTGAGCAAGGACGGTTCAGACAGAAGAACTTACATAGTCTTAAGGCAATTTCTGAAACATTTTTTTATTCCCCTGCCTCAAATATTCAAATAAAAATTACCTCCCAAAGTAAATGCTGCTGACTCTCTGTCCACTGTTTGGGCAGTCTACATTTCCTTTTTCATTACAATGGGTGATGGAGTAGACATATTGAATTTATTTCCAAGCCACCACTTTAATTATTATCACATTACTGTAACATAAAGTTTGGATTTAAAAAGAATCATGCCTTTAAGAGCTTTTATTTCTTGCCTATGGGGTATACAGCTGTTACTTAGATAATAAATAAGGACTATTTCTATAAAAAAAGTCTCTGGTAGCAATTTTTGCTTTGCTGAAGTAAGCTGTTAGTCATCTGTCTCCAAAGGGTAATCAGTGAGGTTTTAAATATTGCTGTGTCTTTCTGCTTTTACAATATATTTGATTAGCCAATAAATATAGGTTAGTATATTTCCAAATTAGAGTTACTATGTTTGCATTCTCCTTTACTAAGGCAAATTATTTTTTTCCTAATATTTTGATGAAAAAATATTGTTTCTTTGTGAAATTTAAAGGAGCTAAATAAAACTGTGGAGATTGTACTATGTTGTTTCTAGAAAAAGTAGCAGGTATATGCACATGTATGTGTATTTTTAACTTACAGAGCAATATATGGTAGATGAGCACTTGCACCTAACATTCCCAGTCTCTGTATAATATCCTCCCTTCCCCTGTCCTGTTTCTCAAGAGCCAGAATTGTGTTTGTGTTTTAGGGACTTTAAGAAAGTTGATTATGTGTTTTTCTCCACTCATTTGAAAGGGATAAATCAAGATATCACTTGTAAAATCTAAGCTCTGACAAAATGAGAGAGTGGCATGGACATATATATACTACCAAATGTAAAATAGATAGCTAGTGGGAAGCAGCCGCATAACACAGGGAGATCAGCTCGGTGCTTTGTGTCCACCTAGAGGGGTGGGATAGGGAAGGGGGGAGGGAAGGAGACGCAAGAGGGAAGAGATATGGGGACATATGTATATGTATAACTGATTCACTTTTTTATAAAGCAGAAACTAACACACCATTGTAAAGCAATTATACTTCAGTAAAGGTGTTAAAAATAAATAAATACCCAGCTCTACTGGTAGAACCCAGTTATTGAACAGTATAAACTTTGTGGGGAACATTTATTTTTGTTTCTTCATTCACCACCTTCAGACATGCCCCTTACAAGTCAGGGTATACAAACCAACTTGCAATTGATAGTAATATAGAGAGCTTTTTGGTAGTTGTTTTCTTTTTAAAAGTGAAATAAAATTTCAACATTATTTTTTACCTTGATAAACTTTCAGGAAAATGTGACATTTACCCCATAAGATCTAGCCTTCTGGAGAGGAAACAAAGGATTAATTTTGTCGAGGATACCTGTGCCTAAAAGCCCTGTGGCTTTTCTGTTGTTCATCCTGAGAGACATTCTCAGGCCCAGGCCCTCTATGAGTTCCTCCAGCTCTTCCAGGAAACTCAGGACCCAGCTCAGGGGGTAGTAGCTGCCATCACTCATAGACTTATCCCTTGGCATTCCATTCTCTGAAAGATTGACTGGAGAATGGAATATTTATACAACTTCCTAGTACAATGTCATAGTTCTCTCCAACTCAGAATTTTTAGTTATTCTAACAAAAAAGAAAAAAAAGAGAGACAGAGGGAAAAGACTCTACGAAGGCTTTCTGGACACTTCTCCTCACCCCGCCCCTCCACAACTAGCAGAACTTGTTCCCTTTCTTGTCTCCCCACTACTTGCACACTCCATCACTTAAAGCAGTGGTCCCCAACCCCCAGGCCATGGACTGGTACTGGTCCATGGCCTGTTAGGAACTGGGCTACACAGCAGGAGATGAGCGGCAGGCGAGCAAAGCTCCATCTGTATTTAGAGCCACTCCCCATTGCTCAAATTCTTCTAAAAAACTGAAGAGGAAGAAACACTTTCAAGTTCATTTTATACACTTCCAGGTTCATTTTATGAGGCCAGCATTGCCCTGATACCTAAGCTAGGCAAGGATACTATAAGAAAAAAAAAAAAAACAAACAGGAATTAGATTCTCATAGGAGCGCAAACCCTGCTGTGAACTGTGCATGCGAGAGATCTAAGTTGTATGCTCCTTATGAGAATCTAATGCCTGATGATCTGAGGTGGAGCTGAGGGGGTGATGCTAGCACTGGGGAGTGGCTACAAATACAGATTACCATTAGCATAGAGGTTTGACTGCACAGAGACCATAATAAATCAATTGCTTGTAGACCCATATCAAAACCCTATCAGTGAGTGGCAAGTGAAAACAAGCTCAGGGCTCCCACTGATTTTGCATTATGGTGAGTTGTATAATTATTTCATTATATATTACAATGTAATAATAATAGAAATAAAATGCACAATAAATGTAATGCACTTGAATCATCCCCAAACCATCCCCCTCTCCCTTGGTCCATGGAAAAATTGTCTTCCATGAAACAAGTCCCTAGTGCCATAAAGGTTGGGGACCGCTGACTTAAAGGATTTTATTGCA
The DNA here is from genome assembly GCF_003031525.2 of Neophocaena asiaeorientalis asiaeorientalis. Classification (NCBI taxonomy): domain Eukaryota; kingdom Metazoa; phylum Chordata; class Mammalia; order Artiodactyla; family Phocoenidae; genus Neophocaena; species Neophocaena asiaeorientalis. Next base: position 2,654,376 of record NW_020175066.1, read on the forward strand.
CTATCTGTTTTTGTCCCTTCCACTAGACAGTGAGAAAATCTCTTGTCTTATTTACCATCATATTTTAGGCAGTAAAGGAGACCTTAGCAAGCCTTGACGCTTGATAAACGTTTGATGAATAAAGGGATGAATGATCACCAAGGATATTAGCCTGTAGTTTTTTGGGTTTTTTTGTTTTTTCTTATAGTATCCTTGCCTAGCCTTGGTATCAGGGCAATGCTGGCCTCATAAAATGAACCTGGAAGTGTATAAAATGAACTTGGAAGTGTTTCTTCCTCTTCAGTTTTTTAGAAGAATTTGAGAATGATTGGTATTAATTCATTTGAAATGTTTGGTAGAATTCACCTGTGCAGCCATCTGATCCTGGACTTTTATTTATTTATTTATTTTTGATTACTGATTCAGTCTCCTTGCTTGTTATTGGTCTCTTTAGATATTCTATTACTTGATGACTCTGTCTTGGTCTGTTGTATTTTTCTAGGAATTTATCCATTTTTTCTAAACATATATGCAAAAGTCCTCAACAAAATACTAGCAAACTGAGTTTAAGAGCACATTAAAAGGATCATACACATGCAAAGATGGTTCAACATCTGCAAATCAATCAGTGCTGTACACTACATTAACAGAATGAAGGATAGAAATCATATGATCATTTCAATAGATGTAGAAAAAGCATTTGACAAAATTCTACATCTTTCATGATGAAAACTCTCAACAAATTAGGTATAGAAGAAATGTACCTCAATGTAATAAAGACCATATATGACAGGCCCACAGATAACATCATACTCATAAGTAAAAATTAAAAACCTTTTCTCTAACATCAGGAAAAATACAAGGATGCATATTCTCACCACTTCTATTCAACATATTACTGAAAGTCCTAGTAATAGCAATTAGGCAAGATGAGTAAAACACATCCAAATTGGAAAAGAAGATGTAAAATGATCTCTGTTTGCAGATGATATGATCTTATATATTGGAAACCCTAAGACTTCAAAAAAATTCTGTTAAAACTAATGAACGAATTCAGTAAGGTTGCAGGATAAAAAATCAACATACAAAAATCAGTTTCACTTCAATGCATGAACAATGAACAACAAAAAAGAAATTAAGAAAACAATCCCAATTCAGAAAACAATCCCAATTTCGATAACATCAAAAAAAAAAAAAATACTAAGGAAAGTATTTAACCAAGGAGGTGAAAGATCTGTACACTGAAAACTATAAGACATTGATGAAAGAAATTGAAGAAGACATAAATAAATGGAAAGATATTATGTGCTCATGAATTGGAAGAATCAGTATTGTTAATATATACATACTACCCAAAGAGACCTACAGAGTCAGTGTAATTCCTATCAAAATTCTAATGAGATTTTTCACTATAATAGAAAAAAATAATCCTAAAACTTATATGGAACCACAAAAGACCCTAAATAGCCAAAGCAGTCTTGAGAAAGAAAAACAAACCTGAAGGCATCACATATCCTAATTTCAAACTATGTTACAAAGCTATAGTAATCAAAACATACTGGCATATACACAGACATATAGATCAGTGGAGCAGAATAGAGATCTCAGAAATAAATTCACACATTTACATTCAATTCATTTTCAAAAAAGGTGCCAAGAACTCATAATGGAGAAAGGATAGTGTCTGCAATAAATGATGTTGAGAAAACTGGATAACCATATGTAGAAGAATGAAATTGGACTCATAAAAATGGACTTGAAATGGATTAAAGACTTAAATGTAAGACCTGAAGTTGAAATATTCTAGAAGAAAACATAGGGAAAAAGTTTCTTGACATTGGTCTGGGCAGTGATATTTTTTGGATATGATTTTAAAAATACAGGCAAAGAAAGCAAAAACAGACAAAGGGATTGCATCAAACTAAAAAGCTTTTGGACCCCAAAGGAACAATTGTCAAAAGCGAAGAGAAAACCTACTGAATGGGAGAAAATATGTCTAAACTATACATTGAATAAGGGGTTAATATCCACAATATATAAGGAACTCCAACAACTCAATGGCAAGAAAACAATTGACCTCATTTAAAAATGGACAAAGACCTGAAAAGACATTTTTCTGAAGAAGACATACAGATGGCCAATAGATACATGAAAAGGTGTTCAATGTCACTAATCATCATGGAAATGCAAATCAAAACCACAAGGAGATATCACCTTACACCTATTGAATGGCTATTATCATAAAGGCAAGAGATTACAAATGTTGGCAAAGATAGGGAGAAAAAAAGAACTCTTATACGCTATTGGTTGGAATGTAAATTGGTGCAGCCACTATGGAAAACAGTATGGAGGTTCCTGAAAAAATTAAAAATAGAACTACTGTATAATCTAGCACTTTCACTCCTGGGTATATGTCCAAAGAAATGAAATCAGTATCCCAAAGAGCTATCTACACCCCTATGCTCATTGTAGCATTATTCACAATAGCCAGGATGTGGCAACAACCTACGTGCCCTTTAATGGATGAATGGATAAAAAAATGTGATATATCTATGTATCGACATTAATATATCTCTATATCTCTATCTTTATCTCTATCTACCATCTGTCTATCTATAATGGAATATTATTCAGCTATAAAAAGAAGGAAATCCTACCATTTATGAAAGTAACATGGGTGGACCTGGAGGCCATTATGCCAAGTGAAATAAGCTAGACAAAGAAAGACAAATACTCTATGGTATTACTTATAGATGGAAACTAATAAAAAGAAAGTCAATTTTGTAGAAACAGAATAGTGGTTGCCAGGAGTGAGGGGGAGGGGGAAATGAAGAGATGTATGTCAAATGGTACAAGCTTTCAGTTATAGGAAGAACAAGTTCTGAGGCTCTAAGGTACAGTGGTGGTGACTATAGTTAATAACATAGTTAATAATGTAGCATTGTTTACTTGAAATTTGCTAAGAGTAGATCTTAAATGTTCTTACCACACATACACACCCAAACACACCCACCCAAAAGTTAACTATGTAAGGTGATGGATATGTTAATTATCTTGATCTTATAAATCATTCTACAATAAATATGTGTGTGTATGTGTATATATATATGTACACATACACACAATCATCACATCGTATGCTTTAAATATATAAATATATCAATTATTCCCCAATAAAGTTGGAAACAAAAGGAAAGAATGAATGTTGAACAAAAGGAGCAATAAAAAAATGAGCAAGCTACAAAAATTATAGACTACTAGTTTCTTATTGATGCTGTAACAAATAACTACAAACAGTGGTTTAAACAGCACACATTTATTATCTTGCAGTTCTGGATGCCAGAAGTCCTAAATTCAAGATGTCAGTGGGGCTGCATTTCTTCTGGAGCCTCTAGGGAAAAATCTATTTCCTTTCTTCTCCAGCTTCTAGAGGCTACCTGTGGTCCTATATATATATATGTACACATACACACAAACAATCATCACATCGTATGCTTTAAATATATAAATATATCAATTATTCCCCAATAAAGTTGGAAACAAAAGGAAAGAATGAATGTTGAACAAAAGGAGCAATAAAAAAATGAGCAAGCTACAAAAATTATAGACTACTAGTTTCTTATTGATGCTGTAACAAATAACTACAAACAGTGGTTTAAACAGCACACATTTATTATCTTGCAGTTCTGGATGCCAGAAGTCCTAAATTCAAGATGTCAGTGGGGCTGCATTTCTTCTGGAGCCTCTAGGGAAAAATCTATTTCCTTTCTTCTCCAGCTTCTAGAGGCTACCTGTGGTCCTTGGCTGGTGGCCCCTTCTGTCTTCTTCAAAGCCAGCTTCAACTCTCTCTCATCTCTGCTTTCATCTTTACATCTCCTTCTCTGACTCTCACTCTCCTTCCTCCCTCTTATAAAGACCCTGTGATTACACTGGGCCCACCCAGGTAATCCAGGATAATCTCCCCATCTGAAAATCCTTAATTTAATCACATCTGCAGGGTCTCTTTTTGCCATGTAAGGTTTTGGAAATAAAGATATGGACATCTTTGAGGAACCATTATTCTACCTAAATTAGGTAGAATTGCAAGATTCTAGTTCTTAATGCCTGACCCCATTAGGGATAAGTAAGAACCATGTCAGGTTGGTATACATAGTATTGTTATTCCTAGGGTTAGAATTTGCCAATACTCCCCTCTCTATCCTGCTTACCTCCCTACTCCTCCACCCTCCAGTCTGAGTCTCCCTTTAGAAAAGATCTTGCTGGCCACTCCTGAAAGGTAATTTCACTTCCCTGTGCAAAGGCCTGTAGATGGAAACTGCCAGGTCCCATGTTATCAGAATCCGGTTCTATTTGCTTAATCTCATGCAGCTAAATATCTCCTCCTCTTCTGAGATGATAGAACACTCAGTATGCAGGAATTATGTAAGTAATGAGCTATCAGATTCTCACCATTATTGAAATGAATTAAACAAACCCCTCTACCAGCTTAGTATAGACATTTGCTTTGTGTCAGTTGTTTTGGCAAATCATGACTTAGACAAAATTGTAGCTGAGAAGAAGTAATTTCTCAAGCTTTCCTTGGATTCTTTAATGAAGGTGCCTTTCTTTTACCTGTTTTATACTTACACTAACCATTTTGCCTTTTGTGGTGTTAGCAAGCACACCATGCTCTTCCTTTCTATCAAAAACTTACCTAGCCATCAAGGTTTGTTCTGCATTGCCCTCTACCTAGCCATCAAGGTTTGTTCTGCATTGCCCTCCTCAGAGTGGCTTTTCCACATTCCCAGATGCTTAGAGTTGGCATCAATCTTTATTCTATTGTACCTTTACCATAGAACTTTGCGTGTGTGTGCGTGCGTGTGTGTACCTGTGCACAAGTGTGTGATTTGAAAGTTGTATGGTATAAAAGGTTAAGGGCGTACACTTTGGAGGCAGACTGATTCAACTTTAAATCTTAGCTCTAACATTTATCAGCTGGGTGATCTTGGGCTTGTCGCTTTACTTCTCTGGGCCCCAATTTCATCACGTGTAACCTGAGTTTGTGTGAGGTTTAAATGAGAAAAGCTCTTAGACTAGTGCTTAGCTCACATTTTATGTGTTATGATTACTTGTATTTGTCTCTCTGTGTTATAGTAGATTGTAAGCTATTAAAAGGCAATGGTGGGCTTCCCTGGTGGCGCAGTGGTTGAGAGTCCGCCTGCCGATGCAGGGGACACGGGTTCGTGCCCTGGTCCAGGATGATCCCACATGCCGCGAAGCGGCTAGGCCCGTGAGCCATGGCTGCTGAGCCTGTGTGTCCGGAGCCTGTGCTCCACAACGGGAGAGGCCACAACAGTGAGAGGCCCGCGTACCACAAAAAAAAAAAAAAAAAAGGCAATGGTGATGACAATATTTATGGTTATACAGTAGACAACGCTTGATACAGATCAGAAACATGAAAACTGTTGACTTAAATTCTATATAAGCTCTCATTCTGTATAGGCTTTCCCCTTGCCCGGTGTTCCCTGTCTCTGTAAATGGCATCCTTCTTCTGCTGTGTGCTGAAGTCCCAACCTGACTCGTTCTTTACCCTTCCTTTTCCTTTCTCCTCTAATACCTGCCCTTGATCTGTCTATTCTTTCTGCCTCTATTGTCCCACCTCTGAATACCAAACCAGCCACTACAGTAGTCCATATGTGGTTTCTTTGGTTTCATTCTTGACATACAATCTATTTTCTAACCAGCTGCCCAAGTAACCTTTAAGACACATAAGTAAGATCATGGTGCAGCCTTGCTTAAAACCCTCTCATTTCTTCATTGTACTTTTTTTTTTTAACTGTCTGGCTTCTTTTTTAAAAATTAATTTTTATTGGAGTATAGTTGCTTTACAATGTTGTGTTAGTTTCTACTGTACAGCAAAGTGAATCAGCTATATGTATACATATAACCCCTCCTGTTTGGATTTCCTTCCCATTTAGATCACCACAGAGCACTGAGTAGAGTTCCCAGAGCTATACAGTAGATTCTCAGTTACCTATTTTATACATAGTATCAATAGTGTACATATGTACTTAGAATAACATCCATTCCCCTTATCCTGACCTACCAACCTTTCCACAGCCTGCTTTTCCAACCTCATCTTGCTCCTGTGGCATTCTCCCTACTCTTCATACTGTCCAGCGCCCTCCCACCTTAGGGCATATTGTTCTTTGTGGGTAGAGTGCTGAAGGCTTGCCATGTTTGTTTTGGACTGAGGCATTATAATTCCTTTCTGTTGTGGAGATGATGCAGTCACCCAAGTGCCATGAGTTCTCTGCTGGTGTCTTTGGCACAAACGTGAAAGTTTAAGTCTTGGTTTTTGTTTCTTAATCAGGGTTCTCATTTTTGGGCATTAAAAGTACAAGCTCATTAGTGACTTTGGGGTATTGAAATTACTGAAGGCAGCAAAAGATCAGAGCTTTGAATGACATTCATACTCATGCCATTGTATTGAGACTTGTTTCCTGGCTCGCTGCTGGTTATTTTTCTTTATAGCCCCTTATTTGTTGCAGAGACTTGTTGCAATTGTTATAAATGTTTATATCTACTTATTAGAGTGATTACTTTGCATTTATGTCTCAGCAGTGTGCATACTGTAACTCATGCAAAATGTTAGCTGTTAAAAAAGACTGCTGAGCCTGAGTTAATTAAAAATACAGAGGAGGCTGAATCTTATTGTGGGTGTAGCATCAGGCTTTGTTTGGACAGGAGTTTTTATATATTATGAAGTAGAAAAGGCAGAAAATAAAAAAGAAGAAGAAAAGCATTGTATCTGGATAGAGCCACATGCTTGAACCACAGTTGCTAATTTTTATACAACAGAGTAGATGGTTTATGTTCAGTTATGATTCTCCTTTTCAGAAATTTATTCTCCAGCAAGCACTAGGCAGAATGCAGCTTTTTGTGCCGTTTCCAAATTTCTTTCTCTGTAGTCCTCCCCACTACCCGCACCCACCTATTATTTATTTATTTTTCTCCTCAGTGAAGGACAGTGTTAGCAGCAGCAACAGCACTTGAATTAACCTAATTTCTTTTTCTGTGTGTTAGCAGAATGGTTCAAGGTCCAGAGCAAGGTGAATTTTTCTTAGACTATGCACACATTCTCTAACTGCAGAGATCACCCAAGGGCAAAAGTACCTATTGCTGAGAGCCATTAGGATCCCTTCCCTTCACTTCCTTTAAAAAGAGAGTTGCTTGATGCCTGAAACATATCTTTCTCTAACCCACATGGTTACAGGCAATTTCAACATATATGTTTTGGGGAGTTAATATATGATAACAGGCAATTCTAGACCTACGTGGAAGGACTAATAGTATTCAATCCACATTTATGATGATAAATTGGTGACACATTTTCCAAAAGTGGTAACATAGTGCTGTGCAGGTTAAAGTATTATTTTAAAAATCTTAGTGCTGGCTTTTAATGAGTCTAAAAATATTTCTTTTAATTCAAGGTAAAGCTCATTCAAGTTTTTGTTGTAGGAAAATTATTTTCTCTTCTATGCACATCTTCTCAATGAGAAAAAAATGAGAGAATTATTGAGGATGATAAGAAAAATAAAAATTTTAAGATATTTAAAGGTTGTTATCTAATGGACTATAAGGATGTGAGAAATTTTTCTGATTTCCTGCTTGGGTGGTTGAGCTAACAGTGTTACCATTAACTGAGGTAGGGAACATAAGAGAAGGACGGCTTGTGCAGACTAATTCTAAGCTGGGTTTAGTCTGTAGATCATTGAGTTGGAGACACCCACCAGGCAATTAGATGTGTCTAAGTAATGAGGGTGATCGCTTATCCCATTGGTGCCAGAGTTGATTTCAGTCATCTAATTTGCTAGGTCATACACAGTCTTTTCTTTCCTTTTCACCCTGCATTCTGTAACCTATCCAAAGCTGTATAAGAGGATGACATTGCCTGGTATAAGAGATGCTTTCTTTGGTCAAAGACCTATTTAGGAGTTGTAGTCATCTATAAGAACCTCCAACATGGGTCTCGAGTTCAGAAGTCAAAGCTGGCCGTTTAGATATAATTATTTTAGGCACCATCCATAGGCTAGTGGATGGCAAAAGAGAAACTTGCAAACAACCATCAGCTCATCTCACAGTTTATTAGCAGAGAAGACATAAGAGCAGCATGGGAGTCAGTGTATCTAAGCTAATGCTTCCTCCCTCCTGTTCCCTCATGGTCTATTGACAGGGTGGCTGCTAGGGTTAGTAATCTGCTTGCGGCAGGCAATCATCCAGGTCACAGAAAATTGCAGTCAGTACTATGAAGGATAAATACATCTATCATATGCATTATTAGCAGGTAATATTTCATTAGAGAATGGAGTTTTCATGGGATAGCTGATAGCAGGAAGAGAGGTACTGGAGATGCCACAAACATCAGACCTCAAAAATCGTGTTTGACTACTGAAAAATGCATTGTTATGGAGGGAAAGGACTGATAAGAAAGTAGTGGGAAGTATATTTATTCTATTAAAACAGAATAATGGAGCAAAAGGATAAAGAGTAGCCAGGGATACATTGATAAGTAAACCAGTCTTACTGCTTTGACTCATAGGATGTTTTTATTTTCTATTGAAGTTCTACCTTAAAAATAAAGATTCTTTTATTATGAAAACTCAATACCATTAGAGTTGGCAATAAAACATATTTGAAGTGCACGGCTTATCTTTTTGATAAATTGAAAGTGTCTGCATAATAGCAAAGGGCTATTATGCTTATTGTTATTGTTTTTAATATTTAATAGAGTGTGACACTTGGCTTCAAAATGCTTATCAACATATATCTATCTAGATACATAAATCTCCTATTATGTGTGCCGTTAAATATTATGTGCATATTTATATATCTGGTAAGTGAAATTCAAGGAATTTTAAGAATCACAGCTAGTCTTTTTAGAACCATTATTTTAGTACTTTGACTTTTTTTCATGGATTATGCAACTTATTTTTCCAACTTATTATAGAAATATTTCACACTTTATTAATCTGTTCACTTTTAGTAACTTATTATAGAAATATTTCACACTTTATTAATCTGTTCACTTTTAGCAACTGTTTTTCTGGTGTTCATAGACCTAACACCAATAAAATGCAAAATTGAAGACACCTACTCTCTCTAATGTTGGATTTTTTTTTAACACATATATTGATGTTTGCATTTAGCCAAATAAAAAACAAAAATTTTCATCATTTTTATGTTTATCTTGTATTTCAAATTCTAGACAATTTCTCACTAATATATTTGTTATACTTAAGAGGATTCCGGTAGACTGATAAAAAACCCTATTTTATATATATGCATGTATATATTTATATACATATGTATTTAATTATAGAGATATCCTTGAGCCCATAAAGCATGACAGCAAAGCAGGTCAATTTCTTAAGCAACAGTATTTCATTCAGTACCTTGGTGGTTGTAATTAACATTTCTGTTTAGTTCTAATTATAGTTTTTGTACCACAGCCATTATGCTAATGGTGTTATTCAGTAGTATGTGAGATTGCATTCATTATCACTGGTGAATTAAACCTTTATTAAAGAAAAATTCCCACAGGGCTCATTCTGGAGTTAAGTAATTATTCATTTGGTTTTATCCTAGCAATTAGCTTATATACTGTAGCACTCATTATTGAGTTTCTATACCTCACTGAATGAGATTAACCCACCATGGTAAATAAATGCCTAACAGCTCCCAAGCTCACAATGTGTTGCTTTTTAAGCATATTATTATGTAACAAAATGAGGAATCAGAATGCATTGAAGCAGTATTCTGGCTTCCAACACATAATGTACTTGCTGGGAAGACCATGTTGGGCATTTTGTGTTTAATTCAGAATTAAAAAAAAAAAATGCAGTTGAAGTCCTCCAATGCTAAGTTCACCTTTGTGGGTGTATGTTTTCCTTTGTTTAATTCCATTCCATTACTTGCTTGCTTGTTGAATTATGTGACTATGCCCATTTGATGTTGATAAAAGCCTTTTTCAATAGCACAGACTCTAAATAGAACATCCAATTAGATCTCCATTCCAAATGTATTTGGAGAGGGCTAGATCATTGAAGTCTTTTAGCTGGATGAGATCCTGAGCCATTCATTATAAATCACTAGACTTTGTTTGATCTATAGTTTTAGTAAAAATATTTTAAATTAACACTCTGCTTTTTACATAGCCATTCATGTCATCAAAATGTCCACCTTCTCACCATCCTATAGAAAAGCCCACCCATGTTTTCAAGCTTCCACATTCATTATCAGCTGATGTTACCTTCTGAGATGAAGTGTCTGCTATTACCTTTTCTCTTCTTGGGAATTAGTCTACCTACTCTGCCTCCTCTATTTTTTTCCAGAATTTACTTAGTTCACAAAACACTGCAAATTAAAGTATAAAATGGAGTCCTTTGGGGTCATATTTGCATCTTTTCAGTACCTAAGAAGAGAATTATCACTTTTCTCTTTACACATTGTAATGCAATCTGGAGTCTGTATATTAAGGGACAACCTCAAAAACAGCAGTGTGAAGTTTGTTATCATGGCAGTGATATATCTGGAAAGGTTCTATTAACAACTTTTCATAATGTATTTATATTCTGGACCTGAAATGAAAGTTATATGAAAATGAATTTCAAAGTTTGGTTGTTTCCAATTCCTAGTCTATCCCAAATAAATTTTTGAAAAGTGAACAGCATTTTCATAGGGAGCATTTTTATCATCTTAAATTAGTTTACTCATTTTAGCATAATTTTTTTTATGCCTGTTTTGCAACTAGGATATTTCTTATGGTACTGGATTATATTGGTAAGTATTTGTAAGGCAAATTAATATATTTATTTCTGAGTGCTATTTTTGAGTAAATAAATACTGCATGGTAACCATATATTTTTCACATGTAAGTACGGCTATTGAAATCCTTTACGGTATAGCAATACCAATAAACTCATACAAAGAGTTTTATATGTTAAAAGAATCAACTATCAAGAAAAAAATCTATAAAAAAATCTATCTATCTATCTATCATCTATCTATATCTATCTAATTATCTTTTAAAAACACTATTTTTAAATCATAGTGATCAGGGGAGGGTCTACTGATGGCATATTAACAATGCTTATCCTGTTTGAACAGAGGACTTTTACATGTCAGTAGTCATATAAAGATCATCCTTTAATATCTGTCGGTGGCCTATAATTGCAGATCTATTTGCTGCTCTTTTTCCTTTATACATCGTCTAATGTTTCTGCATACTTTATTTTCCTGGGTATCATCTTATTCCCTCTGTGGCAGTCATTATTCCAAAAGGTCTAGGCATGCAGCACACTATTTGATATCAAACTTTGGTACAATCTCTTGGGCATCACCTTGGGCTGTTTGTACATGGCTGTCTTCCTCACTCCCTTTAGGATCCAGTGCACTGTGTCAGGCTGTCCCTCTGCAGGGGTATCCTTCTTGTTCTGCCCAGACCTTCACTCCATCACCCTGTGCCAGGCCAGAAGACTGCGGCTCACCTACCTGGTGTGGATGCCTACCATGCTCAGTCTCATCTAGTGACTTTAGGACTGCCTTGTTCAGGAAAGGAAAAGAAGAAGAGGGGACTCCCTGAATTCTTACCTTGGCTCTGCCACTTAAAATTGGTGTGACCTGTAAATGTTAGTTTACTGTTTCCCAGGGTCCTCTTCCTTTAAAGGAAGTAATGAGTACCTTTCTCTTAGAGTTGCTAAGAAGATCAAAGGCATTGATAGGTGTTAAGCCCTTAGAACAGTGATTGGCAAAGAATAAATACCCCCAAATGATAGAAGTTTATAATTATGATCATCATTATTATTTTAAAATTTAAGTGACATGCCCAACATATCATAACTGAGGCCATGTGGCAGAACCAGGACTGGAAGAGTGTTTTTCCCTCTATACACCAGGCCACTGGGGATGAACACTTTTGAAAAATACATAGTTTATCTTACTGAATTTCTATCTCATACTTAAGCTAATAGGGTCAATATGGTCAGTCATTGGCATTAAGTGACTTAAATATGAATTATTTCTATTAAACTCTAAAGAGTTTTCTATTCCTGCTATGATATTTTCTCTCCAGCAACACTTGTCCATATTTTGAGACAGAGAGAAACTGAATGATTCTTTACTTCTAAGATCTGGAATTCTTGCCTTCTTTGAGTCTATTGAAACTAAGACTCACCTTTACCATCATCAACTGATATTTATTAAATGGCTATTTTATTAGTAGTTTAGGAGATATAGTGTATAGTCTGCAAGGTTACATTTTACTTGGAAAAATAACAAGCATATATATTCCAAGTATCCCCAGTCATCATCAACCTGTAGGTACAAATGAAGTTGCATTAATGTTAATACCCAAATTTCACCTACCTATAACCTGAACTAATTGCAAGGAGTTCTGTAAGTATCAGGAAATCTCACCCCGTACATTCCTGGAAGACCCAGAAGGACTCTTTTAGATTCTCATGAACAAGAGCACTTGTGCCCTCCTTTTGTTCTCAGATCCCTTGAGGGAGGCTCAGGCCATTGTGCTATTGCCTGCTGCTGTACTCCCCATGAAATTGCTCATGAGTGTGTCTCCTGGTGGTTCAAAGCAGCAGAACTCTAGAGGAACCAAACATATTATGTTCCCTCTAAGCCTCACTGAGCCAGAACTTTGTGTGTTTGGTGCCTTAATGGGAAGACTGCCCCTCTGGCTAATTATGTATTATGACATCCTTGTGACTTGGTACCTGAGCTGCAGAGTTTGTGCCCCATGTATCATAATGCCCTGTAGCCGTTTGCTATATTCAGGCCCACAACTCTTGTTCCAGGCCTGGGAATCGATCCAGGCTGTCAGAATGTAGGAGTCTGAGAGATCTACATCCTCTCAAATGGCTACAACCTCGTACCTGCCATTATCCAGACAAGAAAGACCAGTCCTATGATGGCTAAGACTGCTGCCCACCTCCTATCAAAGACTGTTGAAACTTGCTCACTAACTTCTCGTCACAGTGGCTTTCTTTCTGTTCTTTGAACATGCCTTAGAGGCTTTTCACATGCTTCTTCACTATCTAAAATTATAATGATAATATTAATAGACAATACTTATTGCACACTAACTCTATTCCTGGCACTATTCTAAGTAACTTATAGGTATTTACTTGTCTCATTCCTCAAAATAACTCCATAAGTGTTATTAACCATTTAGAGATTAATAAGACACATAGCTTAAGAAAGGTTCATACATTAGAAGGTGTAGAGTCAGGATCTGAAGCCAGGTAGTGAGACGCCAGAGCCCTGCTCCTTGCATACCACACTAAGCTGTCCATGGCCTTCTGCATGGCCCACTCTCTCTCTCTGTCCCTTCACTGCTATCTGGAATGATCTTGTTTACCATTTTGCTATAGTTATTGTTTCTTTTAGGAATATAAGTTGCCCGGGCTTCCCTGGTGGTGCAGTGGTTGAGAGTCCGCCTGCTGATGCAGGGGACACGGGCTCGTGACCCGGTCTGGGAAGATCCCACATGCTGTGGAGCGGCTGGGCCCGTGAGCCATGGCCACTGAGCCTGCGCGTCCGGAGCCTGTGCTCTGCAACGGGAGAGGCCACAACAGTGAGAGGCCCACGTACCACAAAAAAAAAGAAAAGAAAAAAAAGAATATAAGCTGCCTAATAACAAACGTGTATAGTCCTGTGTTCCAGAGAATATTCTAAATGCTTCACATAGACTAAGTCATATAATCCTCAAGCTTATTAGAAAGGTGTATTATATATTACAGATGTGACAGTCAAAGTTTAGAAATGTAAAGTAACTTGCCCAAAGTCACACAGCTAATAACTGTTGTAGCCAGAATTTAAACCCATGCGGGCTGGCTCCAGAGTCAGTGCTACTAACCATCCAACATCTACTGCTTCCTAGTGAAGGGAGGGACCTGCTTCTTTAAGGTCTTACTGGATCATCAGCCCTGGAACCCATGGGGATGCTTAATATTTGTTCAGCTGTTAAGTAAATGAATTAACCCATCTTTTCATCAGTCAACATGCAAAGTATAGGCCCTCGGCCCAATAATATTTTACTTTTCTCTCCCTGATTCTTTCCCTGATTCATCTCCTCTCACTTTATGATAGCCTACCCTTGGAGCTGCTGGTCCCCCAGTCATCCAACCCTGCAATATCCTCACTCTTGTATGTAGTTTCTTTAGCTCCTGGACTTACTATAAATGTGGCTCTCCCCTGAATATGCCAGTTCTCTTGTAACCCTTTCAAGTATTGGCTCTTTGTTTTCTTAAGATCCAGATACCTCAGAGCAAGATATGGGATTGAAATGTTTCTGACATCCCACTTTTGCTTGCAGACCATTAAGTCCTTCTTGTAAAAGATTTTGTTTTAAAAGGTCTGTGCCATTTGACCATACCACTCACACCACCCAGCATCCGCCACACCACACACAACTATTTTTGCCAATATACCCCTCAAAATCATACCTTCTATCATAAATGCCCATTTCTGTTTGCATTTATCTGTGAGACTATTTGATTTGACGTGTGTCTCCTCCCAGCCCCCACTAGACAGTAAAGCCCTGTGAAGTTAAGAGCCATGTCTATGTTTGCTTCCTTATATACCCCAATTTCCAAGAAAAGTGTTTGGTACAAAGTAAATGCTCAATAAATATCTACCTCCTGATTATTCATGTTTCTTCCCCTTCTCAGCAGAGAGGAATTTCTTCTTTGAAGGCTCCCCTACCCTACCCTTATGCAAATCAGCTCTTGTTAACAGGCCCCTGGCAGATCACAGCCTGCCAGTTCATCAGAAAATGCCTAAAGGTCAGTCCTGGTTTAGGTTTATCTGAGACATGAAAACATAACTTTAATAGAAAGTAGTCTAAGATAAGCCCCAATGAACATCATCAATTGATTTATCAAAGACAGGAGTAAGGGCTTTCAAACCCTTAGTTTTAACTTTATGAACACAGCCATATTTCACAAAACAATATCTTTTAGTAGATGTATGACCTATTGCTTATTTTCCCCTGAAATTCATGTCTTTGTTATGTGATTAAACAAAAATGAAGAGAATTTGGGACAGCACTGATGGCATGTAAACTTCCAAGTAGCCAGCTGTCTTCCCAGAGACCAGATTTCTCTCCTTCCTCTATTTGTGAGACTCCTTTCAATTTAATTTCCATTTAATGTAGTACAAAGCTTTGTAAATTGTTATTCAAATAAAAGGTTGCTATTATTGTACTAATAGGAATATAATTAAATAGCAAGAGGATTCAATGCCACTGATCTGAGATGGGTTCCTGGGTCTGATGGGCAGGGAGGTGTGCCCTCTCAGTTTTTTTCATATCTGGCTCATCACGTTTCTTATAAGTGGCTAAAAGGAAAAAAAAAAAAATTAAGGAAATTTCTCTCCCTACAACTTATACCAAATCTAATCTGATAGAAGATATCTGGAATCTGACTTCCTTGGACCTTTAAAATAATTAGCAATTTATTTATTTTTTTCTAGGTTACAAAGGATACACTAACACAAACTTCTACTGCATTTTCAGGCCTATATTCCCAGACTCTTCTTGCCTTTAGGTGGACTCAGAGAGTGACTATGCTGAAAGTGACACAGCCCAATCTTACTGCATGTCACTTAAGACTTAGTAATGCTTTGATCACTTTCTATCTTTAAGATAAAGTCAATTTCCCTATACATTAATTTAGTTTCATACTGTAATATAAGTCCTCACTCATAATATAAAACCAGCCTTCTTCCTGCCACTCTGGGGAGCTTAAGTAAGGAGACTCAGATTTATTTTGAATTTTTTACCCTACTATCAGGCAAACAGGCTAAGCATTGTTCCTTACAAGAAATGTTCATGCTTTTGTTACTTCCATCAGTTACCCTGTCTTCCTCTTGCTACCATAGATGCTCCAGTTGATTCATGTTCCAGTCTTAAGTTGGTCCATTCAGTTGTGCCCTAGATCCAGCACCATCTTGCCTTCTTAAGGACATTGCTCCAGCAACCCTGATCTCTCTCTCCAAACCATCAATCTTCCTTTTTACTGGATTTTTCCCATCAATATACAAACATGCTGCTGTTTCTCCCATGCTAAAAAAAAATAAAGTGTCTTCCTCTGTTAGTTCCCACTTCTTTTGCAGCAAACTTTCTTGAAAGAGTTGCCTACACTCCTTGTCTTTGATTTCCTCTCCATTTATTGTCTTTCAAACCCACTACTGTCAGGCTCTCATGTCCCTTCCTCCCCATTACTCTAAAGACACTGTTCTTGTCAAGGTCACCAAAAGCCTTCATTCTGCTAAATCCAGTCGTCATCTTACTTGGCCTATAAACATCATTTCCCACAACTGGTTATTCCATTCTCCTGGATAGACTTATTTTTGTTGTTGTTGTTCAAAGACATCTCCTGGTTTTCCTCCCCTCTCTCTGTCTTTTCTCTATCAGTCCCCTTTGCTGATTCCTCATCTTCTTCCTACCACCTTAGTATTGCAATTCCCTGAGCCTCAGTCCTTGACCCTCCTACCTTCTCTATTCATACTCACTCCCTCGATGATCTGTTCCATCTCACAGCTTTAAATATGTTGACCACTCTCAAATTTCCATTTGCGGCCCAGACCTCCCCCGACTCCAGGATCATTTGTCTGCCTAGTCAATATATCCACTTCAGATTCAGTAAGAGATTCAGATTCTCCTATTCAATATATCCAAAATAAATTGCTGATCTTCTGGTTCAAATTGGCCCCACTTATGTTCTTGCCGTATTAGTTAATGCCAGTGCCATTCTTCCCATTGCTCCAAGGCAATCCAGGGGCATCCTTGACTCCTCCGTTTCTCTTACCCCAACATCTAATCTGTCAGGAAATCCTATTGGCTGTACCTTCAATTATATCTGACTACTACTAAGCTCTGCTGTCACACCCTAGTCTGAGCATCATCTCACTTGGATTACTGCAATAGCATCATCACTCGCTGCCCTGATGCTACCCCTGCCTCTCCCTGCCACAGTCTATTTCCAACACAGCAGCCAGAATGATCCTATAAGAATATGTAAGGTCGTGTCTTTACTCTGGTCAAAACCCTTCTTCGGTTTCCCACTCAGCTCAGTAAAGACCAAAGCCCTTTCAATAGCCTTTAAAACCTTGCATGATCTGGCCCCCTGAAACACTCTGTCTCCATCTCTTACTATTTTCCTCCCCACTCACTCTGCTCCTTATTTTTTCTTAAACACAACAGCCATGCACAGACCATTCCTTCTTCTTGGAATATTCCTTACCCTGATATTCACCTGGCTAACTTCTCTATCTCCTTCAAGTCTTAGTTGAATTGATACCTTCTCAATTACATTTACTCTAGTCATTTTATTTTGCAATACCCTTTCCTGATCCCTAAACTTTTTATCCCCCTTTCCCTACTCTGTCATTCTTTGGATTACTTTCCATATTTATTACCTTCTAACATACCATCCTGGATATTTTTCATTTGCTCATTCAGAGCCATTCTCTACCCTGCTGTATGCCCTGGGATAGTAAAATGTATGAACCACATCAGTAGGCTCCCTAGTCCTTCAGGTTCCAGTTGAGTGTAGCCAATGGGAGGCAACAGCGCTAGATCAGAGGGGAGAAAGGGAATGAGGCTGGGGTATTTATTTCCCCGGCTCCTTCCCTGCTGTGTCTCTACCATTGGCTGTTCTTCTCTACTGAAAGCCACATGGCCCTTTCTGAGTTCTGATAGCTATGCTCTTTGCTCTTTCCATCGGGCCTTCCATATAACAGCTCCCTGAAATTGCTACCCTGGGATTTTGCATCAACCCTTGTTGGTTTCCCTAAACCTTGCCCTTACCTTTTTAAAGTAGTGTTTTTATTAAGTTTTCATCTGTTTCCTACTGAGATCCTAGTTGAAATGTACTTATTTATTTTCTGTATTCCATAACAGTGACCGTTGACTGTTTTGTTCGTTGAACAGTACCTGGCACACAGTATACACTCAATACATATCTGTTGTTAGTATGAATAAGCAAATGAATTGAGAATTCTCATCGTGTCTTTTCTCCTTCCTATAATAATGTGGTTCTCTATACCCTTATTCAGATATTCTCCCAAATTTAAGATCATAGCTTATCAGTGTTGGAAAGTATTTTTGTGGGCATCTATTCTCCTGCTCAACAATCCTGAAAAGTGGTTATCTGGCTACACAGCCAGTGTCAGAACACTATTGCCTGTGACAGAATATTTTCATTTTCAAACATCACTAATTATTAAATAATATGTCATTACACTGAGTGAAAACTTCTCTCTCTGAAATTCACATCCTCTTCTCCTAATTCTGCCATCTTGCCTGTCTTTCCTTTGGCATTTTCCCTAACATTTGTACATAGCCAGGGCCCTCTGCGATTTTACTCTTTTTATATATATATAATTTTTATTGGAGTATAGTTGATTTACAATGTTGTGTTAGTTTCAGGTGTACAGCAAAGTGAATCTGTTATACATATATCCACTCTTTTTTAGATTCTTTTCCCATATAGGTCATTACAGAGTATTGAGTAGAGTTCCCTGTGCTATACAGTAGGTTCTTATTAGTTATCTATTTTATATATAGCAGTGTGTATATATCAATCCCAATCTCCCAATTTATCCCTCCCCTCCTTCCCCCGGTAGCCATTCATTTATTTTCTACATCTGTAACTCTGTTTCTGTTTTGTAGGTAAGTTAATTTGTAGCCTTTTTTTAGATTCCACATGTAAGTGATATCATGTGATATTTGTCTTTGTCTGGCTTACTTCACTTAGTATGATAATCTCTAGGTCCATCCATGTTGCTGCAGATGGCATTATTTCATTCTTTTTTATGGCTGAGTAATACTCTGCTGTATATATATACCACATCTTCTTTATCCATTCCTCTGTTAATGGACACAACTTTACTATTCTTGAAGGTAAGCATCCCAGCTCTTTTCTGATAAACAGTACAATAATCCTTGGAACCTTCCTTTGGTCATGTTCCTCTTGATAAAAAGTCTGCAAAAAGTGTAATGCATAGAATTTAGTATATCATTTCACATGTGGCCTGACCCATACAGAAGAAAACAGAGCAGACATCTCCTTTGATCAGATTGTCGCATTTGCATTAGTGCAAACTAGGGAAGCACTAGTTAATTGAATGTTATTATTATACCTCAGCTATGCACCAAGCATGAAGAAAGGCTCTCAGGCTATATGATACATGCAACAAACTTCCTTCACTGGAGAGGCTTGCAGCCTAGCGGGAGGGATCTAGACAGATAAACAAGTTAGAGTAATGGTGTGTCCTAGCTGGTATGATGGACGTGTGCACGTAGAATTGTTCAAAACCACATCACACGTTGAGTTACTGAAGCAATATTTATGGCAGTGAAAAAGATATTGAGTCAGCCTAGATTTTGATTCTACTGTATTCAACATTGTCAATTTGTTTACTTTTTAAAAATTTGATGAGCAAAACTAGATTTCAGTTGTTTCAATGTATTCTTCTCTGGTTGTAAACAAGGTTGACATTCACATCTTCATTAGCCATTCATATATCTTCTGCAGTTAATTTTTGATAATTATTTTTTACTATTTCTCTATTTGTTAGATTTTAAAAATTGATTTGTTAGAGCTCTTAGTTACTAAGACTAATCCTTTGTTATATAGGTTGCAAATATTTTCTCATTATTTGTATATGGTTGGATATGCTATATATATATATATACTAATTTGCCCCTCCCCCCTTCATTCTCCCTTTTGGTAACCACTAGTTTGTTTTCTATATCTGTGAGTCTGTTTCCATTTTGCATATACATTCACTTGTAAATATTATTTTTTAGATTCCACATATAAGTGATATCATACAGTATTTGTCTTTGTTTGACTTGTTTCACTAAGCATAATATTCTCTGGGTCCATCTATGTTGCTGCAAATGACAGAATTTTATTCTTTTTTATGGCTGAGTAATATTCTATTGTATATATGCATACCACATCTTCTTTTTCCATTCATCTGTTGACGGGCACTTGGGTTGCTTCTATGTCTTGGCTGTTGTAGCTAGTGCTGCTATGAACATTGGGGTGCATGAATCTTTTCAAATTCATGTTTTTGTTTTTTCTGGACATATATCGAGGAGTGGAATTGCTGGATCATATGGTAGTTCTATTTTCAGTTTTTTTGAGGCACATCCATACTGTTTTCCACAGTGGCTGCACCAATTTACATTCCCACCAATACTGTACAAGGATTCCCTTTTCTTCACATCCTCTCCAGTGTTTGTTATTTGTAGACTTTTTGATGATAACCATTCTGAAAGGTATGATGTGATATTTCATTGTTTTGATTTGCATTTCTCTGATAATTAGAGATGCTGAGCATTTTTCATATGCCTGTAAATCATCTGTATGTCTTCTTTGGAGACGTATCTCTTCAGGTCTTCTGCCCATTTTTTGAGTGGGTTTATTTTTTTGATATTGAGTTGTATCAGCTGTTTATATATTTTGTATATTAATGCCTTATAAGTGATATCATTTGCAAATATTTTCTCACACTCAGTAGGTTATCTTTTCATTTTGTCAATGATTTCCTTTGGTGTGCAAAAGCTTTTAAGTTTAGTTAGGTCCTATTTGTTTATTCTTACTTTTATTTCTTTTGCCTTAGGTTCAACTTGTGAAGATTTCCTATTTTTGTTTGTTTGAATAGATTTTTTTTTCATTTTTCAAGAATAAGTTAGTTGGGTATAAAGTTCTAGCCAGGTATTCATTTGCTTCAAATTTTGATGATTTAATTCCACTATATTTAGGCTTCTATTATATTATTAATAAGTCAGGCCAGTCTTATTTTTCCTCTCTTGAAGGAAATGTTACTTTTTTCTGTGTTCTTTTATCATCTTGGTTTTGATTTTTAGAAAATTGTTATCCATACTTACATATAATTTTCTTTGTAGTTATAATTCTTGGGTTTCTTGGTGCTTCCTGAATTTCTGGTTTGATTTTTGAGTTTCTCATTATCTCTCTTCTTTCCTTCTGAGATTTCATTACATATGTGTTACAGTTTTACATTTTCCACAAATATTTTTATACCTTTTTATGTGAATTTAATTTTTTGCTCATCTTGTTAATTGGGCACACGTTGTGATACATACACATGCATGCATGGATGCGCGCACTCACACCTATACTAGTGTATATTTTTCTGATTCAGCTCTAGTGATTTACATAAGGATGTCATCTCATTTTGGAGTAAAGTGAAATAATTTAATAACGTTCCTCCAGCTATCTTGTATCAACCTCCACCATACATTTCTATGCTGGGAATACATTTATATTAATGATGTCTCAGTATAATGCAGTAATGTTTCTGTCACTTCCAGTTACTAAACCACCCTTATTTCAGTTTGGTAAGACTCTGACCAACTAATTTTATATTTACAATCTTAGAAACTAAGCCCCCCTCCTTTCTCACACAGGTTGACCTGTGAGTTAGAAAGGTGGAATGAAAATTGGTAAAGATGCATGGTTTGTACTTTCACTTTCCCATACCTTCTCCTGGGCAATTACTGTCCTAATGTTGGGCAGGAGTGGGGTTAGGAAAGGCAGTGATGGCCTTATTTAACTTCCTGTGCCAAGGTTGGTGGTATCTGTTGTTCTAGCTTATTGTATATAGATGTAGTATCTGTGGTGAGAGCTTCATAAAGACTCCCTGGAGAAAGGCTCATACCCAAGAAGCCCCTATAGGCATTGATGGCCCTTTGCTAGGATGTACTACATCTTCTGTTGTTGGTGTCTTGGTATATTCCTCTAATGCTCAGATGTGTTTGCATGATTCTTTCAGCGTCTGAGGCAAAACCTGGCCACACATTCCTCCCCTGCCTCCTCCCAATCCGTCTGTGCTCCTTGATCTCACAGAAAATGGGGACATAAGGAGGCAGCCCTTCTTTTGCCACCTGCACGTTCTATCATGTAGTTTTTCATTATTCCCCCATGTTCTTTTCCCCTGCTCCAGTAGCACAGAGCAGGTCTGTAAGCATAATGCCTAACAAAAAGCCAACTACGAGCCAAAAAGCCAATTTCCCTTCTTGAAGAGGCCACCGTTATTTACAATCAATTCTTTGGACTCTTTCTCATTTGACTTTGGGAAGGTTCCCAGAAGGAGGTGAGAAGGAACAACTTTCCTAAAGTGGTCTTCCCTCAGAGGCGCCTTTATTTCTCCCAGTGGCTGTGGTGGTTGTGTAGTAAGGTGAGTCTTAGGGGAGTTATAACTGGTTTTAGAGTATACATCACTCAGCACGCCCTGAGGGGAGATAGCCTCAACAGTATGTAGCTTTCTAAACTTAAAATGTAGTATCTCAGCTTCTCGTACTCACCTGGAGTCTTAGTTACCTATTTAGTCCCTTGGCTCCTAATATCATTCCATTATACATAGAAACGCTATGTTTTTAGTGACAATGCCACAAAGGTTTATGTGGACTTGGAGACCAATTAAAAGCACGTGTATTATTTATATAAACTGTGCTTTTCAAGCCACATATTTCACATTTTCTGTTAGGTAATTTGTTTAAAAACCAAAATGTAAAACTATTTTTCTCTTCATTGAAGTTTTTCCTTATCCAATAGCCTAAGAAATGGTACACAAAGATTAGCATTTAAATGTCATTTCTTCTTTTTCTTTACATATCATCTTGAATATGTTGCTAGTTCTTATATTAATGGTTTGTGTACTCACACAGGATGGTTAGTAACACAGATATAATGAAAATGGGGGGGACAAAAACAAAATAATAAAATCATGGTTTTCTTCTATCTGTATCTCTGTGTACATCTAGACTTCGTAACTATTCCTATTTATTTTTATACTATGATTTTTGTTTGTAAACTACCAAGAGGTTAGGGGAGGACCTGGCTCTGAGATATCCAATATGATATTCAATTAATCAAAATTTTAAAATTTTAAAATTCAGGGGCTTCATTAATATGTATAAAATGGATAACTAATAAGAACCTGCTGTATAAAAAATTTAATTTAATTTAAAAATTTTTTAAAAAATGCAGGGCCTTCCCCGGTGGCACAGTGGTTGAGAGTCTGCCTGCCAATGCAGGGGACATGGGTTTGAGCCCTGGTCCGGGAAGATCCCACATGCCATGGAGCAAGTAAGCCCGTGTGCGACAACTACTTAGCCTGCACTCTAGAGTCCATGAGCCACAACTACTGAAGCCCGCATGCCTAGAGCCCGTGCTCTGCAACAAGAGAAGCCACCACAATGAGAAGCCTACGCACAGCAAATAAGAGTAGGCCACACTCGCTACAACTAGAGAAAGCCCGTGTGCATCAACAAAGACCCAAAGCAGCC
The DNA here is from genome assembly GCF_003031525.2 of Neophocaena asiaeorientalis asiaeorientalis. Classification (NCBI taxonomy): domain Eukaryota; kingdom Metazoa; phylum Chordata; class Mammalia; order Artiodactyla; family Phocoenidae; genus Neophocaena; species Neophocaena asiaeorientalis. The sequence continues at coordinate 2,677,732 of NW_020175066.1, forward strand.
AAAAATAAATAAGTAAAATAAATTTATTTTAAAAAAATTTAAATTCAGTTCCTTGGTCACACTAATCACATTTCTAGTACTCAAGAGCCACAAGTTCCCAATGGCTACCATTTTGGGCAGCACAGATATAGAACACTTCCAACATCCCAGGAAGTTCTATTAAGTAGTGTTGATCACATAGAACTAGAACCCTGAGACAGGATGTAGATCTCCTATGTCAGGCAAGACAATCTCAAAAGGTTCCAACAAAAACAATAATTGGAGGTACAATTAGACAAGTTAAGTCTGCATGAGAAAGGCTTAGTGGTTTGCCATAGGTAAGAAAGGCATGACATCTGAGGGTATAGGTAATAGTCAGAGGTCAAGACAAGGAAATCAGACCAGTCTGGCAAGAGAGTGGCTTTAGGGGCTGGGCGCCTAATCCAGAAAGCTCTAGCAAGATCCAAGCAGGATATGTTCTAATCCTTGATAGGACTAGACACATATAAGATATTGTGTCAAGAATTTAGTTAGGGGGACAGGAAGAATCCCCTGGGTGCTGGATTTGGAGTAATTTTAAGGTGAAGACTGTGGTTTATTTATGAGGACCTAGTCTGGAAGCCAATTAGTAGAATTAAATTATAATCTCAGAACAGGGCTAATTTGAGAGCAATTCAACTCCCTCTGATTAAGAATGTGATGTAAAGCAGAACCCTGAGGTAGGGTTTAGTGTCCTTTCTGTGGGATGGTAGGTATGCACAGTCTGAGATCAGTAGTTCATTTTATTTAGCTGAGTAGCAATATTTACATATACAATAAAAGAGGGAAAAGATGAATACCACCAAGCTTTATGATTCTACCTCCGTACCCAACCTAGAAAGAAATATGCAGTTTACCCTAACTTCTTATCTGATGAACTACTTTGAGATTCAAGTTTTCTTTCCAAGTAGTGTGATTAGGAACTTTCTAAAAAGTTTCCTACTTATCAGTTCTATTGGTGTTATTTTCATGTTTTACTTTTCAACTTTTTTTTAAAGCTTAGTCTGTGTTATTTCTCCAGAAATGCTGAACATCTAGTATGACAATTGTAATCATTCTTTTATATTCACTAGGATTTTAAGGTTGGTTCTCAGCTATCATATTTTGAAATACCGTACTTGCTTTAAGTTACCTAATCAAAATGTTATAGGTATCTTATAAAAGAACAATGAGTTCATTTTAAAGGGAAACAAAAGAAAAACCTATATGCTTAGTACTGAGATAGTAGTTACAATAATGCACTATATAGGGACTTATAATTTAGCCATCATGATTTCATAATCAATTGTTCCCCATTCCTCAGGGATTAAGAATATGGTTTCCACGGTAATTCTGGATTCTAAAAATGCTCTCTTTTCCCTAAATGAATAGTAAATAGTTTGAATAGAAAATGACCTGTTAACCAGAGTTATGCTTTAGTGTTATAAAAAGGAGAAATACACTACCTCTTTAAAAATAGACTAGACCACAATAGGTTCCAAGTCTGTAAAATCACAACCCCTTGATTGCCAGTGTTAACAAAAGCTTGTTCTTTAATTACCTATATTGCATTCAGCTTCTGTTTCCTTCCAAAACCCAATTATGGGTAATAGCAGCGGTAAGCTGTACTCTTGTTCTTTATGGCAGTTCATTTTAAAGTGCTCTGTTTGATCATCATTTGCCTTCATGACTTAATGAATCAGGTTCAGATTTTCATTGGACACTTCCAGTTTAGTAGTCTTCACCTTGCCTGTGTATATAAACGGAACTGTTATGTAATGTGGCTGTCTTTTTATATTTCCTAACCAGAGGCTGTTCCCTCAGTGATGGAAATCATGCTATTTTCCTAAGTACTTTCTAACAGTTTTTTTTTAAATGCAGTAATTCCAGTGCCTCACAGCAAAGGGATATTTTGAAATTTGTAGAAAAGAGATGGAGAACTTTTATTTATCCCTTCCTCCCACAGATCCATTTTCTCCCAGTGTGTTGTTCATTGCCTAATCATTCTCTGCAGCTCAGATTCATATGTTCTCCTGCAGAGACTAGCAGTCTGCCTTCTAGAGTTGAATCCAGAATAATTCAGCAGTCTAATTTCTGATTTAATTTTGCTTCTGTCCAACTGTGGTATAAACCTAGCTCTGAGAACTGAATAACTTGTGGCACTTTGCCTCAGTTGAAAATACTTATGTCTGTGTTCCTCATGTACATTGTTTCCATGAGTCATTGTTTCCATGATAACTAATGGGATCTGAGTGGAAAATGGAGAAAAAGACACATGTAAGATAAACAAGAAAAGACAGAAATTCAAACAGTAGGAAACCTATTGCTTTATTGAAAGTTAACTTCCGTATACTGTATGTACGTGGTAGGTGCTATTGTGAGATGGGAAAAGATGAGTAGTTTTTCATTTGCATCCATCCCTCTAATGCTCCTTCTTCTGCCTCCCATGTCTTTAGAATAGTCAAGGAAACACATGCACAGTGAGACAATGGGGCTGGCCTGCCACTCTCTACTGTTATTTGTCACTATTTTGACTGAGTCATTTTCTGAAGAAAGGTCATTCTGATTTTGATGTATCCCTGAAAAAGACCCTTCCCCTGTATTGGTTAGTCAGCCTGGTAGAACCTTTCCACTCAGTGTTCATTGATGTCAGCAACACTGATGTCATTTGGGCTTATGTTAGAAATGCATGATCTCAATCTCCACCTCGGACCTACCAAATCATGGTGTGCATTTGGGCAGCACAGATATAGAACATTCCGTTGATAAGATCTCCAAAGAATTCATAGATGACTTAATAGACATTACACATAAACCCTTTTAGGTACAATGTATCTAGAGAGGTACATAATATATATGCAATAAAGCCTGAAAAAACATCTGATTTTTATAGGGTAGGAAGGATCTCTACTTTCTCATTTACTAATGCTTTATTTCATTTTTGGGTTTTTTTCTTTACTATTTGTTTTTTCATTTTAGATTTTAAAAAATTTTATTGAAGTATAATTGATTTCAATGTTTCAGGTGTACAGCAAAGTGATTCAGTTTTATTCTTTTCCAGATTCTTTCCCATTATTGGTTATTACAATATATTAAATATAGTTCCCTGGGCTATACAGTGGGTCCTTGTTGTTTATTTATTTAATATATAGTAGTGTGTATCTGCTAATCCCAAATCCTTAATTTATCCCCTCCCCTTTGGTAACCATAGGTTTGTTTTCTACGTCTGTGAGGCTATTTCTGTTCTGTAAATAAGTTCCTTTGAATTTTTTTTTATATTCCACATATAAGTGATATCAGATGATATTTGTCTTTGTATGACTTACTTCATTTAGTATGATGATCTCTAGGTCCATCCATGTTGCTGCAAATGGCATTATTTCACTCTTTTATGTCTGAGTAATATTCCACTGTGTATATATATATACCACATCTTCTTTATCCATTTGTCTGTTGATGGACATTTAGATTGCTTCCTGTCTTGGATAGTGCTGCTATGAGCATTGGTGTGCATGTACCTTTTCGAATTAGAGTTTTCATCTTTCCCAGATATACACCCAGGAATGGGATTGCTGGGTCATATGGTAGCTCTATTTTTAGTTCTTAAAGGAACCTCCATACTGTTCTCCATAGTGGCTGCACCAATTTACATTCTCACCAACAGTGTAGGAGGATTCCTTTTCTCTGCACTCTCTCCAGCATTTATTATCTGTAGACTTTTTGATGATGGCCATTCTGACTGGTGTGAGGTGATACCTCACTGTAGTTTTGATTTGCATTTCTCTAATAATTGAAAGAAGGCTCATTTGGAATAGAAGTTTGCTTCAGTTCTCAGGCTTCTATATCTTCCCTCTAGCTTAGATTTGGGGTTTCTTCAAGTAGTCCTAAGGTAACTAATATTTACCTTCTATCCAAGCCACAGCCATTTTAACCATTTATATTCTGGGCATATGTTTTCTCTAAAACCTCTTCACTCTTTAGTCATTTATCACTTCTTTTCCCAGATAGTATAATAAGCAACCTCATAGGATGATGCAAGACAAGATATTTCTATTAGGACGAATCCAAGTTTTGATAAAATTCAGTCATTTTTTTTTCTTCTTTTTTTTTTTTTTTGCGGTACGCGGGACTCTCACTGTTGTGGCCTCTCCCGTTGCGGAGCACAGGCTCCAGACGTGCAGGCCCAGCGGCCGTGGCTCACGGGCCCAGCCGCTCCACGCATGTGGGATCTTCCCAGACCGGGGCACGAACCCGCGTTCCCTGCATCGGCAGGTGGACTCTCAACCACTGCGCCACCAGGGAAGCCCAAATTCAGTCATTTTTAATGGAAATTTCTTCTCTTGAAAATGATCCAGGGACTTTCCTCGTGGTGCAGTGGTTGAGAATCTGCCTATGCAGGGGACGTGGGTTCGATCCCTGGTCTGGGAAGATCCCACATGCGGCGGAGCAACTAAGCCTGTGCACAACTACTGAGCCTGTGCTCTAGAGCCGACGAGCCGCAACTACTGAGCCTGTGAGCCACAACTACTGAAACCCGCACGCCTAGTGCCCATGCTCCGCAACAAGAGAAGCCACTGCAATGGGAAGCCTGCACACCACAACAAAGAGTAGCCCCCACTCACTACAACTAGAGAAAGCCCGCTCACAGCAAAGAAGACCCAACGCAGCCAATAAATAAATAAGTAAATAAAATAAAATAAAATAACCCTTTCCCCAAAAGCCATCAGGGAGTTTGGCCTTTAAATAAATAAATAAAACTCTATACCCATTAAATAATATTCCCTTTAAAAAAAAAGAATAAAATGATCCACAATGTCACGTTTAGCCTCAGGATGTATATATGTAAGTTATTCCTTCAGTTTTATTGGCTTCATGTTACCATTAACAAGAAATTTGCCACACTACAATTTTTCTTATTTTTTTTCCCACCAATTTTAAAATTGAAAATAAAATCAAAGGTGATATGTTTTCCTCGTGTTTCCTTTCTTGGACATTTTCTAATCTAGTCTGATATAAATAAAGCTAGATGTTCGTAAGCATAATTGGTATTTTTTCATTCTTATCAAGGAGAAATGATTCTTGATGTTATAAAATGATCATTAGATGTTACCTTACCATGGAACAGTAGCATTCCATGTGCCCCTTTAGCTTACTTTAATGACATATTTTGACATTGATTTTTTTAACAGAGAAAAATTTCAAAGTAATATAATAGTAACATGTCGAGGGATCCAGCACAGATTTTGAAAATCCATACTTGATTATTTTTAAAAGCAGATATCTTTATTCCATTAGAAATAAAGATTTTCCAGTGACTTTCAGTACCTTTTATTCTGTGTGGCAGTGGTGAGTATTAAAATGCATTACAGCTTTCTGTGTCCATAGGTTAATTTATACTGTTAGTCATTTGATCCTTCCTTCCTCCCCTCCTCCCTCCCTCCCTTCCTTCCTTCTTTCCCTCTTTTTTTCCCCCTTTTTTCAATGTATTAGTATTGACCCTCTTAGCTGACAGTCTATGTTGTACCAAAAAAATTCCATCCTTGATCCCAGAGATTTTTTTTAACCTGGGGCATTATAATTATGTTATTCAGGCTAATTCAGACATTTATTTGAGTAACTCTAAGGTGGACTTTTTATACAGCTAATAATGTTATGCGAGTACCTAGCCGTTTCTAAAACTTTGAAACCAAGTTAATTGAGAAAAAAATTATAGGGAGGCATTTCTTATTTTGTTTTTGCAATTTCTTCTTCATTGTTCTCTTCTCAGTTAATCCAACAGTCAACATTTATTACTAGCTAAGTGCCAAACATTGGCGAGACAGGGATGAATGGCCAAGAATGCTATATCTGACCTTAGGGAGAGAAAATGAGATAAATACCTTAACACAGAGCATCCTTAGTTTTCATCCTGTAGTCTGTTTGATCCCATTGAAAGCAGAAGAACAATAATTATTTCATGTTCATCTTGAACATATGATCATGCCACAGCCTATTAGAATAGGGAGTTTAATGTTTCTTGAGCTATTTAGACCTTATTTGTTTCAGTATAGTGAAACCCACTATATGAAACATATTGGAATATTTTCAAGGCATCATTCAGGGATTAACACTCCTACTGCACTGTAATCTAGTGGTGCTGAAAGTAAAATAACAATAACAGAAACCCTCCATCTAGCTTTTTGTTATGCCGTATGTTAGACATTTACTAGACTGGATGGCTGCCTATGGTACCCAAATGATAAACTATTTAATCTGTGGTAAAGCATAATCCCAAAATCTAGTACTTTTCAGACGATCATGGAAAATGGTGTTTATTGGTTGGGTTTGTTTGTTTGCAATCTATAACTCAATTATTAAACTTCTCTATTTTTGCTAATTGGAGAAAGATTTTGCACCTAAAATACTGAATTTTGAATTAACTTTCAAAATGTTTGACACCAAACTAATTTGTCTATAAGAACATTGGATAAAATAGTTTGAATCTCTCTTTTCTAATCTTTTCCATAAGAAAATTAACTCGTTTTTTTCCTGTTTTGCAAAGTAGATGTTATCAAATTAAAACCCACCAAACAACAGGATTACTAAGACTGGAAATTAAGAAAAGTAAAAAAACAAGACAAAAAAAAAGCAAAGCACTAAGAGGATTATGGAATAGTCTTACACTTTAGAATTTAAATACTCTCAATATTTTCATTCATTTTTTTAATTGCTTTTCATTAATCTTGACCCCTAAATTTACTTATATGTTGTATATATATATATATA
>NW_020175066.1:2684562-2704530 GCF_003031525.2 Neophocaena asiaeorientalis asiaeorientalis
TATATATATATATATATATATATATATATATTTTACTTTATTTATTTATTTTAACATCTTTATTGGAATATAATTGCCTTACAATGCTGTATTAGTTTTCATTGCACAAAAAGTGAATCAGCCATACGCAGACACATATCCCCATATTCCCTCCCTCCTGCATCTCCCTCCTAGCCCCACAATCCCACCCCTCTAGGTGATCCCAGAGCACAGAGTTGATCTCCCTGTGCTATGCAGCTGCTTCCCACTAGCTATCTAATTCACATTTGGTAGTGTATATATGTCCATGCCACTCTCTCACTTCGTCCCAGCTTACGCTTCACCCTCCCAGTGTCCTTAAGTCCATTCTCTACGTCTGTGTCTTTAATCCTGTCCTGCCCTTAGGTTCTTCAGAACCTTTTTTTTTAGATTCCATATATATGTGTTAGCATATAGTATTTGTTTTTCTCTTTCTGACCCACTTCACTGTGGATGACAGACGCTAGGTCCATCCACCTCACTACAAATAACTCAATTTCGTTTTTTTTATGGCTGAGTAATATTCCATTGTATATAGGTACCACATCTTCTTTATCCATTCATCTGTTCATGGACACATAGGTAGCTTCCATGTCCTGGCTATTGTAAATAGTGCTGCAATGAATATTGTAGTACATGTCTCTTTTTGAATTATGGTTTTCTCAGGGTAAATGCCCAGTAGTGGGATTGCTGGGTTGTATGGTAGTTCTATTTTTAGTTTTTAAGGAACCTCCATACTGTTTTCCATAGTGGCTGTGTCAACTTACATCTCTACCAACAGTGCAAGAGTGTCCCCTTTTCTCCACACCCTCTCCAGCATTTATTGCTTGTAGATTTTTTGATGATGGCCATTCTGACTGGTGTGAGGTGATACCTCATTGTAGTTTTGATTTGCATTTCTCTAATGATTAGTGATGTTGAGCATCCTTTCATGTGTTTGTTGGCAATCTGTATATCTTCTTTGGAGAAATGTCTATTTAGGTCTTCTGTCCATTTTTGGATTGGGTTGTTTGTTTTTTTGATATTGAGCTGCATGAGATGCTTGTATATTTTGGTGATTAAGCCTTCTCTCAGTAGCTTCATCTGCAAATATTTTCTCCCATTCTGAAGGTTGTCTTTTCGTCTTGTTTATGGTTTCCTTTGCTGTGCAAAAGCTTTTAAGTTTCATTAGGTCCCATTTGTTTATTTTTGTTTTAATTTCCATTTCTCTAGGATGTGGGTCAAAAAGGATCTTGCTGTGATTTATGTCGTAGAGTGTTCTGCCTATGTTTTCCTCTAAGAGTTTTATAGTGTCTGGCCTTACATTTAGGTCTGTAATCCATTTTGAGTTTATTTTTGTGTACGGTCCTAGGGAGTGTTTTAATTTCGTTCTTTTACATGTAGCTGTCGAGTTTTCCCAGCACCACTTATTGAAGCGGCTGTCTTTTCTCCACTGTGTATTTGCCTCCTTTATCAAAGATAAGGTGAGCATATGTACGTGGCTTTATCTCTGGGCTTTCTATTCTGTTCCATTGATCTATATTTATGTTTTTGTGCCATTACCATACTGTCTTGATTACTGTAGCTTTGTGGTATAGTTTGAAGTCAGGGAGCCTGATTCCTCCAGCTCCATATTTTTTTCTTAAGATTGCTTTGGCTATGTGGGGTCTTTTGTGTTTACATACAAATTGTGAAATTTTTTGTTCTAGTTCTGTGATAAAAGCCATTGGTAGTGATAGGGATTGCATTGAATCTGTAGATTGCTTTGGATAGTATTTGGATAGTATTTTGTCATTTTCACAATGTTGATTCTTCCAATCCAAGAACATGGTATATCTCTCCATCTGTTTGTATCATCTTTAATTTCTTTCATCAGTGTCTTATAGTTTTCTGCATACAGGTCTTTGTCTCCCTAGATAGGTTTATTCCTAGATATTTTATTCTTTTTGTTGCAACGGTGAATGGGATTGTTTCCTTAATTTTTCTTTCTGATCTTTCGTTGTTAGTATATAGGAATGGAAGAGATTTCTGATTTAATTTTATATCCTGCTACTTTACCAAATTCATTGATTAGCTCTAGTAGTTTTCTGGTACCATCTTTAGGATTCTCTATGTATAGTATCATATCATCTGCAAACAGTGACAGTTTTACTTCTTCTTTTCTGATTTGGATTCCTTTTATTTCTTTTTCTTCTCTAATTGCTGTGGCTAAAACTTCCACAACTATGTTGAATAATACTTGTGAGAGTAGGCAAACTTGCCTTGTTCCTGATCTTAGTGGAAATCGTTTCAGTTTTTCACCATTCAGAACGATGTTGGCTGACGCTTTGTTATATATGGCCATTATTATGTTGAGGTAAGTTCCCTCTATGCCTACTTTCTGGAGAGTTTTTAATCATAAGTGGGTGCTATATTTTGTCGAAAGCTTTTTCTGCATTTATTGAGATGATCATTTGGTTTTTATCCTTCAATTTGTTAATATGCTGTATTACATTTATTGATTTGCATATATTGAAGAATGCTTGCATTCCTGGGGATAAACCCCACTTGATCATGGTGTATGATCCTTTTAAAGTGCTGTTGGATTCTGTTTACTAGTATTTTGTTGAGGATTTTTCATCTATGTTCATTAGTGTTATTGGCCTGTAGTTTTCTTTTTTGGTGACATCTTTGTCTGGATTTGATATCAGGGTGATGGGGGCCTCATAGAATGAGTTTGGGAGTGTTCCTCCCTCTGCTATATTTTGGAAGTTTGAGAAGTATAGGTGTTAGCTCTTCTCTAAATGTTTGCTAGAATTTACCTGTGAAGCCACTGGTCCTGGGCTTTTGTTTGTTGGAAGATTTTTAATCACAGTCTCAAATTCAGTGCTTGTGATTGGTCTGATTATATTTTCTATTTCTTCCTGGTTCAGTCTTGGAAGTTGTGCTTTTCTAAGAATTTGTCCATTTCTTCCATGTTGTCCATTTAATTGGCATAAGTGGCTTGTAGTAATCCCTCATGATTCTTTGTATTTCAGCAGTGTCACTTGTTACTTCTCCTTTTTCATTTCTAATTCTGTTGATGTGAGTCTTCTCACTTTTTTTTCTTGATGAGTCTGGCTAGTGGTTTATCAACTTTATCATCTCAAAGAACGAGCTTTTAGTTTTGTTGATGTTTACTATCGTTTCCATAATTTCTTTTTCATTTATTTTTGATCTGAAATTTATGATTTCTTTCCTTCTGCAAACTTTGGAGTTTTTTTGTTCTTTTTCTAATTGCTTTAGGTGCAAGATTAGGTTGTTTATTTGAGATGTTTCTTGTTTCTTGAGGTAGGATTGTATTGCTATAAACTTCCCTCTTAGAACTGCTTTTGCTGCATCCCATAGGTTTTGGGTCGTCATGTTTCCATTGTAATTTTTTCTAGGTATTTTCTGATTTGCTCTTTGATTTCTTCAGTGATCTCTTGGTTATCAAGTAGTGTATTGTTTAGCCTCCATGTGTTTGTAGTTTTTACAGATTTTTTCCTTTAATTGATATCTAGTCTCAAAGCATTGTGGTCAAAAAAGATACTTGATACGATTCCAATTTTCTTAAATTTACCAAGGCTTGATTTGTGACACAAGATATGATCTATCCTGGAGAATGTTCCATGAGCCCTTGAGAAGAAAGTGTATTCTGTTGTTTAGGGATGGAATGTCCTATAAATATCAATTAAGTCCATCTTGTTTAATGTATCATTTAAAGCTTGTTTTCCGTATTTATTTTCACTTGGATGATCTGTCCATTGGTGGAAGTGGGGTGTTAAAGTCTCCTACTATGATTGTGTTACTGTCGATTTCCCCTTTTATGGCTGTTAATATTTGCCTTATGTATTGAGGTGCTCCTATGTTGGGTGCATAAATATTTACAATTGTTATATCTTCTTCTTGGATTGATCACTTGATCATTATGTAGTGTCCTTCTTTGTCTCTTGTAATAGTCTTTGTTTTAAAGTCTATTTTCTCTGATATGAGAATTGCTACTCCAGCTTTCCTTTTATTTCCATTTGCATGGAATATCTTTTCCCTTCCCCTCACTTTCAGTCTGTATGTGTCCCTAGGTCTGAGGTGGGTCTCTTGTACACACCATATATATGAGTCTTGTTTTTGTATCCATTCACCCAGTCTATGTCTTTTGGTTGGAGGATTTAATCCATTTACATTTAAGGTAATTATCGATATGTATGTTCCTATTAATATTTTCTTAATTGTTTTTGGTTTGTTATTTTAGGTCTTTTCCTTCTCTTGTGTTTCCTGCCTAGAGAAGTTCCTTTAGCGTTTGTGGTAAAGCTGGTTTGGTGGTGCTGAATTCTCTTAGCCTTTGCTTGTCTCTAAAGGTTTTAATTTCTCCATCAAATCTGAATGAGATCCTTGCTAGGTAGGGTAATCTTTGTTATAGGTTTTTCCCCTTCATCACTTTAAATGTGTCCTGCCACTCCCTTCTGGCTTGCAGAGTTTCTACTGAAAGATCAGCTGTTAACCTTATGGGGATCTTGTGTGTTATTTGTTGTTTTTCCCTTGCTGCTTTTAATATTTTTTCTTTGTATTTCATTTTTGATAGTTTGATTAATATGTGTCTTGGTGTGTTTCTCCTTGTATGTGACTCTCTGTGCTTCCTGGACTTGATTAGCAATTTCCTTTCCCATATTAGGGAAGTTTTCAATTAGAATCTATTCAAATATTTTCTCAGTCCCTTTCTTTTTCTCTTCTTCTTTTGAGACCCCTATCATTCGAATGTTTTTGCATTTAATGTTGTCCCAGAGGTCTCTGAGACTGTCTTCAAATTTTTTCATTCTTTTTTCTTTATTCTGCTCTGCAGTAGTTATTTCCACTATTTTATCTTCCAGGTCACTTTTCCATTACTCTGCCTCAGTTATTCTGCTATTGATCCCTTCTATAGAATTTTAAATTTCATTTATTGTGTTGTTCATGACTGTTTGCTCTTTAGTTCTTCTACGTCCTTGTTAAATGTTTCTTGTATTTTCTGCATTCTATTTCCATGGTTTTGGATCATCTTTACTATCATTATTCTGAATTCTTTTTCAGGTAGCCTGCCTATTTCCTCTTTATTTGTTAGGTTTGGTCAGTTTTTACCTTGCTCCTTCATCTGTTGTGTGTTTTTCTGTCTTCCCATTTTCCTTAACTTAGTATGTTTGGGGTCTCCTTTTTGCAGGCTGCAGGTTTGTAGTTTCCATTGTTTTTGATGTCTGCCCCCAATGGCTAAGGTTGGTTCAGTGGGTTGTGTAGGCTTCCTGTTGGAGGCGGCTAGTGCCTGTGTTCTAGAGGATGGGGTTAGATCTTGTCTCTCTGGTTGGCAGGTCCACGTCTGGTGGTGTGTTTTGGGGTGTCTGTGGGCTTATTATGATTTTCGGCAGCCTCTCTGCTAATGGTTGTGGTTGTGTTCCTGTTTTGCTAGGTGTTTGGCATAGGGTGTCTAGTTCTGTAACTTTCTGGTCGTTGAGTGGAGCTGGGTCTTGGCATTGAATTGGAGATATCTGGGAGATTTTCACCATTTCATATTACATGGATCTGGGAGGTCTCTTATGGGCCAATATCCTGAATATGGTTCTCCCATCTCAGAGGCACGGCCCTGATGCCTGGGTGGAACACCAAGAGCCTGTCATCCACATGGCTCAGAATAAAAGGGAGGGAGGGAGGGAGGAAGGAAGGAAGGGAGGGATGGAGGGAGGGAGAAGGAAGTAATCCGTATACAGTACCTAGAACAGTATATGGAACATACTAAGTGTTCAATAAATGTTATCTGCTAATTTAAAAAAGTACATTTTCCATCGCTACTCAAGGCCCACATATAAATTATGCTAAAGTGAAAGAAAGAAAGAAAGAAAAAGAAAAAGAAAGAAAGAAAAAAAGAAAGAAAGAAAGGGAAAGAAAGGAGAGAAAGAAAAAGAAAGAAAGAGAGGGAGGGAGGGAGGGAGGAAGTAAGGAAGAGAAAGAAAGAAAGAAAGAAAAGAAAAAGAAGAAAGAAAGGGAAAGAAAAAGAAAGAAAGGAGATAAAATAAAATAGAATAAATTTATTAAAATAAGAAATAAGAAATAATTATTTAAAAAATTTAAGTAATAAAAAGAAAAGAAAAGAGCAACTAATCCAAAAAACAAATCCACCACTGATAACAAGCACTCTAAGCTATACTAAAAAACAAACAAACAAAAAAAGAAACCAGACAGACAGAACCCTAGGGCAAATGGTAAAAGGAAAGCTATACAGACAGAATCACACACAGAAGCATACACATACACACTCAGCTAGGTGTTTGGCATAGGGTGTCTAGTTCTGTAACTTTCTGGTCGTTGAGTGGAGCTGGGTCTTGGCATTGAATTGGAGATATCTGGGAGATTTTCACCATTTCATATTACATGGATCTGGGAGGTCTCTTATGGGCCAATATCCTGAATATGGTTCTCCCATCTCAGAGGCACGGCCCTGATGCCTGGGTGGAACACCAAGAGCCTGTCATCCACATGGCTCAGAATAAAAAAAAAGAAAGGGAAAAATATATATGTATCGTTGCCCCGAAAGTCCACCTCCTCCATTTGGGATGATTCGTTATCTATTCAGGTATTCCACAGATGCAGCGTACATCAAATTAATTGTGGAAATTTAATCCACTGCTCCTGAGGCTGCTGGCAGAGACTTCCCTTTCTCTTCTTTGTTCGCACAGCTCCTGGGGTTCAACTTTGATTTGGCCCCTGCCTCTGCATGTAGATCACCTGATGGCGTCTGTTCTTCGCTCAGACAAGACGGGGTTAAAGGAGCAGCTGATTCGGGGGCTCTGGGTCACTCAGGCCGGGGGGAGGGAGGCATACAGAGGTGGGGCGAGCCTGCGGCAGCAGAGGCCAGCATTACATTGTACCAGCCTGAGGCGCGCCTTGTGTTGTCCCGGGGAAGTTGTCCCTGGATCACGGGACCCTGGCAGTGGCGGGCTGCACAGGCTCCCTGGAAAGGAGGTGTGGATAGTGACCTGTGCTCGCACACAGGCTTCTTGGTGGCTGCAGCAGCAGCCTTAGCGTCTCATGCCCGTCCCTGGGGTCCGCGCTGTTAGCCGTGGCTCGTGCCCATCTCTGGAGCTCCTTTAAACTGAGCTCTTAATCCCCTCTCCTCGTGCTCTAGGAAACAAAGAGGCAAGAAAAGGTCTCTTGCCTCTTCGGCAGCTTCAGACTTTTTCCCTGACTCCCTCCCAGCTAGCTGTGGTGCACTAACCCCCTTCAGGCTGTGTTCACGCAGCCAACCCCAGTCCTCTCCCTGGGATCTGACCTCCCAAGCCCGAGCCTCAGCTCCCAGCCCCCACCCTCTCCGGCGGGTGAGCAGACAAGCCTCTCGGGCTAGGGAGTGCTGGTCGGCACCGATTCTCTGTGCGAGTCTCTCTGCTTTGCCCTCCGCACCTCTGTTGCTGTGCTCTCCTCCGTGGCTCCGAAGTTTTCCCCCTCTGCCACCCACAGTCTCTGCCCGTGAAGGGGCTTCCTAATGTGTGGAAACGTTTCCTCCTTCACAGCTCCCTCCCACAGGTGCAGATCCCGTCCCTATTCTTTTGTCTCTGTTTTTTTCTTTTGCCCTACCCAGGTACGTGGGGAGTTTCTTGCCTTTTGGGAGGTCTGAGGTCTTCTGCCAGCCTTCAGTAGGTGTCATGTAGGAGTCGTTCCACATGAGATGTATTTCTGATGTATTTGTGGGGAGGAAGGTGATCTCTGTGTCTTACTCTTCCACCATCTTGAAGCTCCTCCCTCCCCCTATTATAAATTTTCGATAAGAGGTTTCACTTTTTCTTCCTGAACTTATTTTTGTTCATGCATTCAAAATTTTTTACTGAACATAATATACTTCATTGATCTTATTTTAATGTGATGAAATCACATTATTTCTTAGATGGCCAGGATAATTTAATTAAAGTGATTAGCACAGTGCTTGAGTTATTAAGTACTTTCAAGCACAAAATTAAACATTTTCCAACACTTCCACTTTTGCTTTCTCAATGAAATTTTATAATTTTTCTTCCGTGCGTGTTACATTCGACTTTTTTGTTAGTTGTGTGACATATATCTCCCTATTCTATATTTTTTCATGGCATGCCCATTTTTGTATTCCTTCCTCTCTTTTCTCTGAGATCACATATGATGAAGTGCATATAGCACTGCTTAATTTACATTTCCTGAACTCACTTTAACTCAGATAGGTAGGGAAAAGGAAATAAAGTAACAAGTCAAAATAAATTTCTGGTTTTTCACTTTTTCTCTTCACATGCATACAAACATTTGTCCTCATTTTTAAAAAGAAGCGCAGTTGAAATAGAAAGTGTTAGTCATAGAAAAAAGTAGAATTTAAAATTTTTCCGTAACTTTGTCTCTAAAACATTGGCATCATGGTACACTTTTTCCAAATCTTTTTTTTCATTTTATTGTTACACAATTTTGATCATGCTTTTCTATCTTTTTTGTTTTTTTCACCCAGCCAAACTCTGATATCTTTTTTCATTTGTCACACTAATAGCAAAAAACAAGTAATGTTTTCTGATGGCCTTGTTTTGGATTTCCTCATATTTATTATAAATTAAAAAAATCAGCTATGCCCGGTTGATGAGACTTTGCTAAAGCCTGTTCTGGAAATGCATATTCAAAGAGAACACACTGTTCAGTTTATCCTTTCTATTACAGGGCACATTTATATCACTCTGCCTTTGTTCTTCTAATGCTAGTGACCAGAGGAACTCACAGGAGACTAGAGAAGATAAAGAGATGATTTCCAGGGCTAATGCATATCTATTTGTGGACAAATAGGACACTGCTTTTCCAGAAAGTCCTAATTGTAATGCAGTCCAAGAGCAGAGAAAGTTTCTCAATGTTTTCTCATAACTCTAGTTATAACTAAGTGAGATATGGAAGAACTGTACCAATTTTAAGAAAGAAAGAAAAAAAAAGATTGGTATTCTTTTTATTGTGGAATAAGGAAAAGAATTGAAATCAGACAAATCTGAGTTTGGAACCCCAGTGACCTCATTTAGAGCTGTGGAACATTAGGCAAATTTAACCTCTCTGAGCCTTTAAAACAATCTCTAAATGAGAATTAGAACAGAAGCATAAAATCTCTGTGATCCATGAAATCTCATGTGTGGCAATGCCTAGGACACCACTGGGCTTATAGGAAACTTTAAATGTTAATCTGCATCATTACTTTTCTTTACTGATAGCTTTAATAAAACTAAAGTCATTTATTCATTAAGGCATTAAACAAATGTTTATTAAATCCAGGTGTGAACTTGGTATTTGCTCTACAACGTACAGCAAGATACACATGGTCTCTATTTTCTAGTCAAGTGGGCACTGTAACTTGAAGATAATGGTAAAGAGGATTCCAGACCAAGGGAACTACACATCTCGCAGTCTAAATAGATAACTGATTTCATGGATAATTGTTTTATTTATATATTTTATATAAATATATGTTGTATATGTATACTTATATGCTACATAATTATATTTAATATTTATATAGTTATATAACTTTATAATATTTATATTTACAAACATATATGTGTATATATATATATACACACACATACAGAGAGAGAGAGAGAGAGCGAGCATATATTTATAAATACAGCCCAGTCCTGTCCTCTCAATTTCTGATTAGTACATCTAACTTACTACTTGACAGTATCACTGAGTTAATAATTTTGCCAGGAGTTACACTTGATTCCTCTTTCTTAACCCCCACATATAATCCATTACCAAATCTTGTTTTTAATTTATGTGTATTGTATCTGAAATAATTTTTTCTCTTTCCTGTTTTTCATGAACAGCTTTATTGAAATATAATTTACATATTAGAAAATTCATCCTTTTAAAGTGTATAATTCAGTGGTTTCTAGCATATTCACAGAGTTGTGCAATCATCACCATAATCTAATTTTAGAATATTTTAATCATCTCCAAAAGAAACCTTGTATCCATAGCAGTCATTCCCCATCCCCTGCTTGGCTGCTATCTGCACCCAGTCCCCAGCTTTAGGCAACCACTAATCTACTTTCTGCCTTTATGGATGTACCTATACTAGATATTTTACAGAAATGGAATCATACTATATGTGGTATTTCATAAGTGACTTTCTTCACTTATTTAGAAGTTCATCCATGTTGTAGTATATATCAGCACTTTATTCTTTTTTTATTACCAAACAATTTTCACTGAATGGATAAGCAGCATTTTGTTTATTCATTGATCAGTTGATGGATGTTTAGGTTGTTTCCACTTTGGGGCTATTCTTAGTAATGCTGTGATGAACAATTATGTACAAGTTTTTGTGTGGACATATGTTGTCATTTCTAGTGGGTAGATCCCTATGAGTAAAATTTCTGGGTCATATGATAATTCTATCTTTAGCATTTTGAGGAACTGCCAAACTCTTTTCCAAAGTGGCTGCATCATCTTACAGTCTCATCAATAAAGTTTGACGGTTCTAACTTCTCCATAATCCTTGTTGACCTCTTACTGTCTGTCTTTCTGATTATTGTCATTCTATTAGGTGTGAAGTGGTATCTCACTGTAATTTTGATTTACATTTCCCTGAAGACCAATCACGTGAGCATCTATCTGTGTGCTATTGACCCCTTGTATATCTCCTCTGGAGAAAAATCTATTCAGATAATTTTCCCACTTTAAAAGTTGGGTTGTCTTTTTATCATCGAGTTATAAGAGTTCCTTACCTATTCTGGATACAAGTCCATTATCACAAATAAGATTTGCAGATATTTCCTCCCGGTCTGTGGGTTGTCTTTTCCTTTCCTTGATAGTGTCCTTTGAAGCCAAAGTTTTTAATTTTTTCGAAGTCCAATTTATCTTTTTTTATTTTGTTCCTGTCTTTTTGATATTGTTATCTCAGAAACCATTGCCTAATCCAAGATTATGAATTCCTATGTTTCTCTCTAGGTAGTTTTACAATTTAATGCTTATATTTAAGTCTGTGAACCATTTTGAGTTAATTTTTGTGTATGGTGTGAGGTAGGCATCCAAATTCATTCTTTTGCAGTGCTTAGTATACAAGTCTTGCATTTCTGTGATTAATTTTATTTTTAATTATTTTCTTTTTTATGCTATTGTAAATTGGATTGTTCTTAAAAGTCATTTTTGGATTGTCCCTCTCTGCCCCCTTTTTACAAAGCCCCTTGTTTTGTGCCTGGATTACTGCAAGTAGCCTCTTAGCCAATCTCTATCCTTCCACTATTGCTTTTCAGCACATAGGAATCAGAGTGGTCTATTAAATATGTAAATTCAGTCATAGCATTAGCCAGAATAAAACCCTATTATGGCCTTCCATTGTATATATATAACAATTATTAATTGTTGTCTACAAGGCTAGATGTTTTCTAGGCCTTGCCTATCTTTCCAGTCTCATCACTAATCTTCTCCCATAGTCTCTATGATACAGCCACCTGGGTCTTTTACTTCCAGTTGATTACATCGCATTTCCTGTTTCTTTAAAGCTTTTCTACCTACCCTTTCTCTTTTAAAACTTAGTTTCTAGTTTTTTTCCAAATTAAACTTTTCTAGAAAATAATCCATTTCATTTAAGTTGTTGAACAGCTTTATTGAAACCTAGTTGACATATAATAAACTGCACATATTTAAATGAACTCAAAGTTTGATGTTTTGACATTTATTGAAAAGACCATCTTTCCTAAACTAAACTGACTTTGTATCTTTGTCAAATATCAACTTGACCATATATAACTGGGTCTATTTCTGGACTCTCTATTCTGTTCTATTGATCATATTTGTATATCTTTATGTAAATACCACACTATATTGAATACTGTAACTTTATAATAAGACTTAAAATTATGTGGTATAAACCTTCCAACTTTCTTCTTCTTTTTTCAAAATTGCTTTGGCTATTTTAGGTACTTTGCATTTCCATATGAATTTTAGAATCATCTTGTCGATTTCTGCAAAAAAAGTCCTATTAAGACTCTGATTGGTATTGCATTGAATCAACAGATCAATTTGGGGAGAATTGACATCTTAACAATATTGAGTCTTCTGATCTTTAACTATGATATATCTCTCAATTTGTTTAGGTTTTCTTTAATTTCTCTCAGCAATGTTTGTAGCTTTCAGTGTTCAAGTCTTACATATATTCTATCTAATTTATCTTTACATACTTTGTATATTATCAAATTTTTAATATCTAATCAGATTTTTCGTTACATATAAAAACACAATTGATTTTTTATATTGCTCTTGTAATCTGCAAGCTGGCTAAAGTTACTTATTACTTCTAGTAGCTTTTTGTAGATTCCATAGAATTTTTTGCATAGACAGACATGTAGCCTGTGAATAAAGACAATTTTACTGCTTCCTTCCAAAGATAGATGACTTTTATTTATTTATTTTTCTGGGCTTATGACACTAACTAGAAACCACGAGTGTGTTAAAAAGAAGTGGTAAGGGCTTCCCTGGTGGCGCAGTGGTTGAGAGTCCGCCTGCCATGTTTATCCTTGCTTTCTTCCTGACTTTAAGAGGAAAGTACAGTCTTCCCTCAATATCCTTGGGGGATTGATTCCAGAACCCTCTGCAGATACCAAATCTGAGGATGCTCAAGTCCCTTACATAAAATGACATAGTATTTGTATATAACATACACACATCCTCCTGTATACTTTAAATCATCTCCAGGTTACTTATAATACCTAATACAAAGTAAATGCTATGTAAATAGTTGTAAATACAATGTAAATGCTACATAAATAGTTGCCAGTTCATGGAACTGTCTGTTAATTCTATCATCTAAGTTATTTGTGTCTGTTTAGGTTGATTGATTTTTCTCCTCAGTATGGGTTGCTTCTTTGCATGCCTAATATTTTTTATTGGATGACAGACATTTTGAATTTTACCTTATTGATATTTGATAATTCTATTTCTATAAATATACTTTCAATTTTTATAAGGCAGTTTCTTTAAAAGCTAGCTAAAGTGATTCAATCTCCTTCTACCACTCACCATATTATTTTCTTTCATGTCTCTTTCCTTTGTTACATGAATAATAATTTGTATGTATATATTTGTTGATTTACTTTCTTACTATCTATCTCATATCCAAATAGACCAGATTCAATGAGGAAAGTGCCACTTTGCTCACTTTTTATCCCTAATATCTAACAGTATCTAGCATATAATAATTACTCAATAAATAAATGAATGATTTTAGATTTTGGCTATGTTAATGCCATAGATAAACGTTTTGGTTTGGGAATTTAACATTTTGGCAGCATTTGAATTTCACTTAATAAATTTTAAAATATAAACCATCCTCAAGCTTCATAATTCTGATTATAAGGAATTATAATTGATTATCCTGGCTTTATTTTAAGAGAATTTAAAACAGCATATTTGCCCTAAATTTCTCTAATGAAATGTTCTACTAAAATGAATGCTTCATGGAAATACGTTTATATGTACAATTTAGAAGAATGCATAATGTCTTTAATTTGAATTTTTAACATGAAATCTATAGCTGTAAAGTTAATGAATGAGTGTAAGACCCATTCTTTTCTTCAACTATTTCCAGAGACTATTAAAATTAAGGTCTTGGTGTCATGTAAAAAATTCTGTTTTCAGTTAGCTATAACTTCTCAAGTTTTCCCCCATGCCTGTGCAATTTACTGTCCATTAAAATGACACTTTGCATCTTAAACACTTTTTTAAAAAGCAAATATATCTTCCCACATATTTTTATTATTGTTTGAAAGTTTAAGTATTATTCATATTTGAGCCAGCTAGCTCCTTTGAATGGAGCATATTAGAAAGACCTAGCAATATAGATTCAGTTATTTCATGGGCCAGTTAGCTTGACACAAAGAATCCATTGTATTTAACTGCACAAAAATGAAATCCTCTTTAAAGACAGCTTTCTTATAAATACATCTCAAGGATCATAGGAGTCACCAGATAAGAAAACATGAATGGCCCATACCAAATTTCTCGTGACAACTAATAAAAGAAAAAAAAAATCTTTAAACTGTATTTTTAGTATTTTAATTCAGTAACATAATTTTATCTAAAATATTACATGTCAGAATATAATAATTTTCACATTTTTTTAGTCCTTGGTGATTTCTCTGAAAGTTAGATAAAATAAGGTCAAAATTTTGGGAGGGGGGGTGCACTCATGCCAACACCATGGAGGAATATATAGAAAATATTCTTTAGTTTGGAACAATGATCTTAAATCTCATGTGAGTGTAGGGGGAAACATTTTTTTTAACCAGATCAGTAGCAGATCCCATGACAGCCCAAATGAATGGGCAGCTATATTTCTCAGAAGAAAAAATAAAGATATTCCCTTTTTATTTCCAACTGATAGCCTGAGTAAAACATGTTGATGCTGCTTGAAACATAAACCTTCCTTTAAAAATTTGAATCAAGATCCCAGATTTTAGGGTAAATCATCAGAGAAACAGCTGTTAGTCTGTTATGAAGGGATGCAGAGAGTAACAATACAGAAAAAAATTCTGAACTAATGAAAGTTTTTATGTTACTACCCAGTGATGATAACAATTACCCTAAGCACAGGCAACATTTAACAGCACTGTTAAATCAGGTCCCTGCAACTTATCGTTTTGACCCAAAAGTTAGGTTGTATAATTTATTTTCTTTCATTACAATCATATTTTTAACCACCAGTTGGCTGGTTTAATGTATTGATTTTAATTCTAACTTTGAAATTTGATACCTGGAGTATCAAATGTATACATACTAAAAAGCTTGATAATGTAAATTAGAAATAACTTTATACATATTCCATGTCCTTTGTTAAAATAGCCTAAAGCTCAAGCATTTATATAAATACACATATCTAAACACAGACATACCCATAGTTACCTGAGCTTCTGCAGGAATAGAGATTTACCTTACATTGACAGCCAGGCTGACCATTTAGCCACCATTCTCTCAGTCACTTATATCTAGTTAATGCTAATTTTTGAGCCAAGAAGAAGACTGCACTGAAGTGCAGAAAAAAAGTGTACCGAAAGGCCTGTCTACAGGTTATACTGTTCATAAGGAGGAGCTGGTTGTCAACAAAATCTCTTGACTGTGCTTCAGGGTTAACAGTAAAAAATGAACATTGTGACTGATAAAATCTATATATCATGTTATCAGGTTGTGCTTATAAAGGGTTTTTCAACCCAAAAGGAAGTGAAGATTAAGGGGAAAAGTGGTCCAGTAGTTTTTAATTTTAATGTAGTCATAGTCATCTATCTTTTCTTCTTTGTACAATTTCTGAAGATTATCTCAATGCATTTTCTGAACTACATTATGTTAACGTTTTCCCCTTTTTCTCAAGATAATACAATATGTTAGGCTCATATTTGTTATCAATTTAACTAATATCTGCTGTCAATTTGCCATGGAACACTAGAAACAATCTGTTTATTATTTCTGCCAATCCATTTGATCTTAGTCCCTGCTAATCTGTTTTTCTTTAATTTACATTTAATTTTTTAATAAAATCTTCTTTAAAGCCCCATTAAAATAGAGAGATATCAGGACTCTAATTTATCCTTTAAGCTTGTTATCACATGAAAGAAATTAAATCCAGCACAGTAGATGACATACACATTTATAAATTATGTAAGCCTATCTTTATTCCAGCAATTAATCTTGCTCTTTTGGAAAAAACCCAAGGGGAAATAACCCAAGTTGTCTTATATTTCCAAGAAACGACATGCACAAAACGCTGGAATTTTGCAGCTTACCCAATCTCAAATGTAAGAAATATATCATTAAACATCACTTTTCTCCCAAATGCAATTATTAGATAACTTGATTGATAAATGTTTACTTAGATTTAGAAAACAGCATAAAATTATATATATATATTATAGAAAAAGTATGATATTTATGTATTTATAGAAAAAGTATCTCATGAGAGTTTTTTTTCCCAAATGCCATTAATTCATTTGGAGAATGCGGTGAAGATACCATAAATATATATGTGTGTGGTCTTTCCCCTTTTCATTGGTAACCAAACCTCTAAATTGTTAGAGGCAGCAATATGTCTGGCTAAAATACTATATATACTACTCAATGGGAGTTTAGCTTTATCAGGAATTATTCTGCAATGTTTTGGGTCTTTTTAAAGAATACTTTAGGAAATTTAGGGGGGACAATTCAAGATGGCAGTGTAGGAAGTTACTGAACTCACTTTCTCCCATGGACACACCAAATATACAGCTACATATTAAACAATTCCCTCTGAAAAAGACCTGAAATGTAGCTGAAAATCTCCTTCCACAACAGAGGATAAAAGGGCCACATTGAGATGTGTAGGAGAGGCAGAGATACAGTCTCCCCCAAAGCCCTACCCCTGGTGCAGCAAACCATAATTGGGAGGGATCTCAGAAATATGGAGCTTTTCCCTGAGGATCAAGCGGTTCAAGCCCCGGTGGGATAAATTGGGAGATTAGGATTGACATATATACACTAATATGTATAAAATAGATAACTAATATACCTGCTATATAAAAAAATAAATAAAATTCAAAGAAAATAAGTAAAGATAAAAAAATTTTAAATTAAAAAAAAATGGTTCGAGCCCCACATCGCACACCCTAAACCTTGAGACCTATATCAGAGAGAAGCCCCCAAGATATCTGGCTTTGAAAACAAATGAGGCTTAACATCCAGGAGACCAAAAGGGCTGTAGGAAACAGAAATTCTGCTATTAAATGGCTTGTGCACAGACTCACTAGCTCTGGGACCCAGAGCAAAATCAGCAGTTTGAAAAGTGCCTAGACCGTATGTGTAGGAGATTAATCTGCTAATCTTAAAGAATCTGCCAGAGAGGCAGGGGTCTGTTGGAACTCTCTCCAGGGACAGAGGCTCTGTTGGGTGATGTTTAGCACTCTCCTTTTATTTTGCTGGTGCCAGCAGGCCTACTTCTTCCCAGTACCCTCCTACAGCCCCACTAAAGCCAGCAGGCAGGTTTTCCCTCACCTGGTGCCACCCCACCAAAGCCCTATGAAAGCCAGCAGGTTGGTTTGCCCTGGCCTGGCACTCCCCCGTGGCCCTGCCAAAGCCAGTGGGTGTGCACAGTCCACACAGGGGATTCCCCCTTAATGCCTAGCTCTGGGCCCCATGGGACTGAAAAAACTGGAGACAGCTTTGCACAGGCTACCACCCCTAGAGCATTGCACAAACAGATGACTGAAACACCCCCCACCCCACCCCGTTCTTCCTGGGTCAATCCTTCAAGACTGGGGGAGTAGCTGTTTCACTTAATACATAGAAACAAATAGAGAGTCACACAAAATGAGGAAACAGTGGAATATGTTCCAAATAAAAAAATAAGGTAAAACCCCAGGAAAAAATCCTTAATGAAATGGAAATGAGTAATTTACCTGATAAGAGTTAAAAGCAATATTCCATTGTAGGTATGTACCACATCTTCTTTATCCATTCACCTGTCAATGGACATTTAGGTTGCTTCCATGTCTTGGCTATTGTAAACAGTGCTGCAATGAACATTGGGATGCATGTATCCTTTCGAACAATGTTTTTCTCCAAATATATGCCCAGAAGTGGAATTGCTGGATCATATGGTAGCTCTGTTTTTAGTTTCTTAAGGAACCTCCGTACTGTTCTCCATAGTGGCTGTACCAATTTACATTCCTACCAACAGTGTAGGAGGGCTCCCTTTTCTCCACACCCTCACCAGCATTTATTGTTCGTAGGTTTTTTGATGGTGGCTATTCTGACAGGCATGAGGTGATATCTCGTAGTTTTGATTTGCATTTGCATTTCTCTAATAATTAGCAGTGTTGAGCATCTTTTCATGTGCTTCTTGGCCATCTGTATGTCTTCTTTGGAGAAGTGTCTATTTATATCTTCTGCCCATTTTTTGATTGGGTTTTTTTTTTTTGATATTGAGCCACATGAGCTGTTTGTAAATTTTGGAGATTAATCCCTTGTTGGTCACATTATTTGCAAATATTTTCTGCTATTTTGTGGGCTGTCTTTTCTCTTTGTTTATGATTTCCTTTGCTGTGCAAAAGCTTTTGGAATATTACTCAGCCTTTAAGAAGAATGAAAAAATGCCATTTGCAGCAATATGGATGGACCTGGAGATTATCATACTAAGTGAAGTAAATCAGAGAAAGACAAATATCATATGATATTGCTTATATGTGTAATCTAAAAAAAAATGATACAAACGAGCTTATTTACAAAACAGAAACAGACTCACAGACTTAGGGAATGAACTTATGGTTACTGGGGGGAAGGGGGAGGGGGAGGGATAGATTGGGAGTTTGGGATTGACATGTACACACTGCTATATTTAAAATGGATAACCAACAAGGACCTACTGTATATATAGCACAGGGAACTCTTCTCAATACTCTGTAATAACCTAAATGGGAAAAGAATTTGAAAAAGAATAGATACATATATATGTATAACTGAATCACTTTGCTTTACACGTGAAACTAACACAACATTGTTAATCAACTATACTCCAATATAAAATAAAAATTTTTAGAAAAAGATAATGAGCATAAAAGTTAAAAGTAATGGTCATAAAGATGCTCATTGATCTTAGGAGAAGAATGATGAGCACAGAGAGAACTTCAACAAAGAGATAGAAAATATAAGAAAGTACCAAACAGAAGTCACAGAGCATAAGAATACAATAACTGAACTGAAAAAATGCACTGTAAGCTTCCAAGAGCAGACTAGATGAAACAATAAAAAAGGATCAGTGATCTAAAGGACAGAGCAATGGAACTTAGCAGCAAAAATAAAGAATTTTTAAAGAGTAAAGATAGTTTAAGGGACCTATGGGACAAAATCAAGCAGAACAATTGCATTATAGGGGTCTCAGAAAGAGAAAAGATAGAAAAAGGGACAGAAAACTTATTTGAAGAAATAATGGCTGAAAACTTTCCTAACCTGGGAAATGAAATAGACATCCAGATCCAGGAAGCTCGGAGAGTTCCAAATAAGATGAACACAAAGAGATCCACACCAAGACACATCATAATTAAAATGCCAAAACTTAAAGATAAACTTAGAGAATCTTTAAAACAGCAAGAGAAAAACAACTTGTTATGTACAAGGGAACCTGCATAAAACTATCAGCAGTCTTTTTAGCAAAAACTCTGTAGGCCAGAAGGGAGTGGAAATGCTAAAAGCAAAAAAAAAATCCAACCAAGAAAACTCTTATCTGACAAGGTTATCATTCAGAATTGAAAGAAAGAGTTTCCCAAACAAGCAAAAGTTAAAGGAGTGCACCATCACTAAGTCACCAGTTTTGTAAGAAATGTTAAAGGGGCTTTAAGGACTTCCCTGGTGGCACAGTGGTTGAGAGTCCATCTGCCGATGCAGGGGACACAGGTTCGTGCCCTGGTCTGGGAGGATCCCACATGCCGTGGAGCGACTGAGCCCGTGAGCCATGGCCACTGAGCCTGCGCATCTGGAGCCTGTGCTCTGCAACGGGACAGGCCGCGACAGTGAGAGGCCCGAGTACCGCAAAAAAAAATCAAAAAACAAAAAACAAAGTATCATGATGATGCCAAATGCTAAAAGTTGAGGTGGTCTAATAGCTAGAAATCCCTGCCTCAGGGAGCACACATACATATCACCATACATCCCAATGATGTGAAGTATTTTGGAACACAGACATTTGAACTTTGTGACGTTCTAACTAAACTGTTGATTCTTTCTCAAGTGTTGTAAAGTTATGATTTAGGCAATGTATGACTAAAATCATTCATTTATAATGAATAGGCTCATTTACACAAATATTGCACAAAATATGCCTCTAACTTAAAACTCAGATATATAAAAACATATTTCACTCTTCTTAAAGAACTGTGTGAGGAAATAAGACTCTGTGATTGTATGTACACTTGTCCTGGTAATACCTGGACATTCATAAACAGCAGA
>NW_020175066.1:2704644-2729783 GCF_003031525.2 Neophocaena asiaeorientalis asiaeorientalis
GTACCGCAAAAAAAAAAAAAAAAAAAAAAAAAAAAAAAAAAAAAATGGCTTTAAGCTGAAAGAAAGGGCACTAATTAGTCTAAACAAGAAAACATATGAATATAAATCTCACTGATAAAGGTAAATATATAGTAAAATTACTGAACTAATCACTTATAAATCTAGTATGATGGTTAAAAGACAAAAGTAGTAAAAAATAACTATAACTACAATAATTAGTTAAAGGATACACCAAGTAAAGAGATGTACAATGTGACATCAAAAACGTAAAATGTTGAGGAGGTAAAAGTGTAGTTTTATTTATATTTTTAATTTTTACTATTTATTTGGTTGCGCCGGGTCTTAGTTGCGGCAGGCAGGCTCCATAGTTGCGGCATGCACGTGGGAACTAGTTCCCTGAACAGGGATCGAACCCGGGCCCCCTGCATTGGGAGTGTGGAGTCTTATCCACTGCACCACCAGGGAAGTCCCAAAAGTGTAGTTTTAGAATGTGTTCAAACTTAACTTACTATCAACTTAACTTAAAATAGACTGTTAAACATATAAGTTGATATATGTGAACCTCTTGGTAACCACAAAGCAAAAACCTATTGTAGTTACACAAAAGATGAGAATGTAATCTAAACATAGCACTAAAGAAAATCATCAAACCGCAAGGGAAGGGAGCAAGAGAAGAAGAAAGAAATACAAAATAGCCAAAAATAATTTTTAAAATGGCAGTAATACATACCTATCTGTAATTACTTAAATGCAAATGGCCTAAATTCTCCAATCAAAAGGCATAGAGTGGCTGAATGGATAAAAATATAACACCGATCTATCTGCTGCCTACAAGAGGTTCACTTCAGATGTAAGGACACACACCAACTGAAACTGATAAGAATGCATATTGGTGCAGCCACTATGGAACACAGTATAGAGGTTCCTCAGAAAACTAAATATAGAACTATTGTAAAATCCAGCTGTTACACTAAGGGTATTTATCCAAAGAAGACGAAAACACTAATTTGTATGTGCACCCCTGTGTTCACTGCAGCATTATTCATATATATATATATGTATATGCCTTGTGTATATATGTATATACACAATGGAATACTACTCAGCCATAAATAAGAATGAAATTTTGCCATTTGAGGCAACATGTATGGACCTTGAGTATGAAATATGCTAAGTGAAATCAGGCAGACAGAGAAATACAAATATACATATATGTGGAATCTAAAAAATGAAGCATGAACAAACAAAGCACAACAAAACCAAACTCATAAATGTAGAGAATATAATGGTGGTTGCCAGAGGGAGAGGGGTTGGGGCTTAGGCAAAATGGGTGAAGGGGATCAAGAGGTACAAACTTCCAGTCATAAAATAAATGTCATGGGATTGTAATGTACAACATGGCAACTATAGTCAATGGTGTTATATTGCACGTTTTATAACTTTGTATGGTGACAGAGAGTAACTAGACTTATCATGGTGATTATTTCTACAGTGTATACAAATATCAAATAATTATGTTGTATACCTGAAACTAAAATTGTTATATGTCAATTATACCTTAATTTAAAAGAAAGGAAATTTAAATATAATACTTACAGCTTTTGCTAATTGATCAAAACTCTCTACTGACATCCTACAAATATAATGAGAAAATTATCACATTTAAACTTCCTTTGAATTCTACTCTAAAACCTCTCCCAATTTTAAAATTATATCTTATGATTTTTGAAAATATTTTCAAGGTTTCTAATATATGTACTTTTTCTCTAAGGCCTACAGTGGTTCAGCCTTGTAGTTCTATATATTTACATGGGTTCAATACTTAGCAGTTTCCTTCCTCCCTCTCTCCTTCCCTCCCTCCTTCCCTCCCTCCCTCCCTCCCTCCCTCCCTTCCTCCCTTCCTTCCTTCCCTCCTTCCTTCCTTCTTTCCTTCCTTCCTTCCTTCTTTCCTTCATGTTTTACCATGGGCTTCTCCATTCTTTAGTTCTTTATATCAATTCAATTTTATTTGGCTTGATTTTAACAAAATGTAGTCTTTTATTGTTTTGTTTTATTCCAGGAAGAGGTTGTGGGTGCTTTATTTCTTGAGAATATATTTTGATATCTTTAAACTTGGCTTCATATAAAACTCATGGATTACATCTTCTCTCAGAACTTTATAAGTATTTTTCTTCTTTTGTTGAAAGTTGTTTTGGAAAAACTGAAGCCAGCTCTTACCATCTGTTGGAAGTGATTTGGGTTCCTAATGGATGCTTTCTATATTCTTAAGTTCATTAAGCTTGTCATGGTCATGTGTAAGCTTGAGTAGACTACAATTCCCACTTATTCAGTCAAACACTAATCTAGATGTTGCTGCAAAGGTATTTTGTAGATGTGATGAAGTACATAATTGGTTGATTTTAAGTAAGGAAGATTATCTGTATTGGGGTAGGCTTGATACAATCAGTTGACAAGCCTTTAAAAAAGAGCTGAGGCTTCCCTGAGGAAGAAATGCTGCCTGTGGATGGTAACTTCAGTCCCTGCCCAAGAATTCCAGCCTGCCCTTCCTGATGGCCTGCTCTATACATTTAGGACTTACCTAACCACTCCCTAACTTATACAATTGTATAAGCCAATTCCTTACAGTAAATCTCTTTATATATATATATCTCTTACCGGATCTGCTCCTCTGGTTGAACACTGACTGATAAAGATTGTCTAAAAATGTAGAACTGAGCAGGTGGAGGTTAGGATACTGTGGACCTTCATAGGAAAAGCCTGGATTGCCTTCAATAGACTGTTAGTAGAATTATGGATGCTAATGATTCTGCTAATAAGGACTCAGAAGGAAATGAGGAACGTAGTAGAGAAATCCTAAATCACTTTAGAGAATACCAAAATCACAAACAGACTATTAGTAAGAATATGGATGTTTAAGTTGCTGCTACTAAGGGCTCAGAAGGAAATGAACATGTTATTGGAAACTAGGGGAAAAAGAGATCCCTGTTCTATAGTGGCAGAAAGCTCAGTGGAATTGTGTCTTACAGTTATGTAGGAAGTAGAATGTTTTATCTATGACCTTGAACATTCAGCTGAGGAGTTTTCCAAGCAGAGTTGAGACTGCAACCTGGCTACTTTTTGCTGTGTATAGTAAAATGCAATAGGATAAATTGAGGGAAGAACTGTTAAACAAAAAGAAACCAAGACTAGATGATTTGGGAAATTCTCAATTCATTCCAATTATGAAAGATGCTAAAATTAACAGGTTCACTATCAGGAAAAAATGCTCTAGAGGAAAAGCTGAAAATGTGGCTGGACAATCTTTTGCTAATACATCAGAAAGATGAAATAAGGGAATTCAGTCACACAAAGGTTCTCTGAAGAGAAAAAAATATGTGACTCATTGAACTTCTCAGTCATCTAAGCAGAAGAATGGGGATGAGATTTTCCCGGAAAGATGTCTGGAGAAGCCTCATGTCTAATGGAGTGGATCTCCATAACATATGAGAGAACCACAAGATTCTTGAAAATTTTATACCAATGGAACATTGCCAGCTTGTACGAAAAAGGGACAGAGACAGTATGGAATGAAAGAAGGCTGCTGGACACCCAAAAGTGTATAGGCAGGAAAGAGACTAATAAAACTACTCAGCTACAAATCCATGCTACCCTTCATGAAAAAGGAAAGATGATTCAGAGGACAGAGCTGAAAATCACAGAGGTTTATTTCCAGCCCTTGAATCTAATGGAGTTCTTCCAGCTGGATTTCAGAAACACTCCATGTTTTCTTTCAATTTTTCCCCTTTTGAATGGCAATGTCTTAATTGTTATCTTACACTTGTTCCACCTTTGTATTTTGGGAGCAGACAACTTGTTCTTAAGTTTCGGAGGCCCATAGGTAGAGAGGAATTGTGCACCAAGATGGATCATACAGAGAGCTTCACCCATAACCAAGTTTAAGTGATTTAAGAACTTTTGAGCTGATGGGAATTTTGGACCGACTTGATGCTATCAGTGGTAGAGACTAGGGAACGCTAGGACAAAGTGGATGTGGTTAACGCGGGAGACAAACATGAATCTCCTTCCTTCAGCTCTGCCTCATCTGTCATTCTGAGGTGTGGCATGGACTGGATTTCCCAGTTACATCTTTTGTTTCTTCTCTGTTTCATCCACACACATAAGTCTTGTCACTCCCTTAACAGGTCCTTGAAGGGGTCTTTCAGGACTACGATTCTTCCTTTCAGACATGTCTGTATCTTGTCTGAGGACTGAGGAGGTTTGTGTCAGTTTTAGGCATTCTTTCACTTAGGTCTGAATTTTATTGTTTCTGTCACATATTCTTCAAAGTTATTGGAAGTTGTGGTAATTTTCATGTTTCATTAAAGATGTAAATATATTTGTATTTTGATAGATTAAACGTTTCTTTGGGGTGTCCTGGGAGAGGAGGAGAGGAAAAAATTCCTTTTACTATACCATGTTTTCTTGTTTTTTTTGCGGTACACGGGCCTCTCACTATTGTGGCCTCTCCCGTTGCGGAGCACAGGCTCCGGACGCACAGGCTCAGCGGCCATGGCTCACTGGCCTAGCCGCTCCGTGGCATGTGGGATCTTCCCAGACCGGGGCACGAACCCGTGTCCCCTGCACCGGCAGGCGGACCCTCAACCACTGCGCCACCAGGGAAGCCCCTACTATACCATGTTTAATGAGGGATATTATTACCTATTGATACCTGTAAATAAATTAAGCCAGGAAATGGGACATTTGTTAAATAAGTAAATTCTTCCACTTAATAATTAGCTTGTACCCAACCTTGTTTCATAAAGAATTCAGATTAATCTTAACTTTTCTATAATCAATAAACAGACCTCGAATTATAGACCTCTTTACTGGTATTGGGAAATCTAAATTATTCTGGTGAATGAACTCCAAAAAGCTAGAGAATGGTTTAGTTCTAAAAGACAGCATCAACTGTTTAAAAAAATCAATATCAAATAATTTTCCAAGTGAATACCATTTGGTATTTGGTATTCACTTGGAAAATCCATCAGGAAAGATTCTTACTGATTTGGAGTTCATTTTTGCTGTATGAAATAGCATGGTATTAGTTTTGTCTCCAGGATTTAGAGAAAATCCTAAGCACATAAAAGGGAACGTAAATCTTTGGGGTTTTTTGAGAATATTTTTTGCTTGCAGGATGACATTGTTGAGTAAAGGTATAGAGCTAAGCCTGTTATAGTCATCTGCCAATTATTGCATTTTTTTGCTCAGGGATTGAGATAATATGGGACAGTAATACTTACAATGTTGAATTGTGTCTTTAACTTCAAATTCCACTCC
Source organism: Neophocaena asiaeorientalis asiaeorientalis (assembly GCF_003031525.2). Taxonomy (NCBI): domain Eukaryota; kingdom Metazoa; phylum Chordata; class Mammalia; order Artiodactyla; family Phocoenidae; genus Neophocaena; species Neophocaena asiaeorientalis. The sequence goes on from NW_020175066.1 coordinate 2,709,961, forward strand.
CCTCCCCCAGTATACCTTTTAAAACTCATATTACCAAGGAATAGCCTACAGATTGGTTGAATTTTCCCCAATCCTTAAGGATATGTATACATATAGGAAAATAACCAAAACGATGGCAGTATGTGGCGAGAAAGACAAGGGGATTGGGTAATTCAAATGTAATTTAACAATTTAGAATAGCTATATTTATTTGGAATTTTTATGCTTCCAACCCTGAAAGGTGACTTTCTTTATTAAAATACTCTTCCAAACTAAGAGAAAAGAAATATGTTTTGAATTATGTATGGTGAGTCCAATAAAAACTGACACTGTGCTGGGTTTTAAGAATTTTTTGTGCTATTATATTTTTCTCAAAGTGAGAACATTTTAACTAAGGCGAGAGGAGCATTTGTCTTTAGTCTGTCAGAGTAAAGTCGTGTTAATGGATTTAATCTGGCTATCCTGAGACTCAGACCTTCAGAGAAAAATGAAGAACATATTTTTAAAAGTACTTAAAATTAATCATAATACTAATCATTTATGAGACAATGTTTGCATTACTTCTAGTACACAGACACACACAAACACACACACAGGTTTTTATTATTGTTTTCAGCTGTTTTGTTTGCGATTTAAAATTTTTTTAATCATTTTTTTCTAGTATGTATTCTAACAAGTTTTTCTTGTATATAGAAAGACTGTTAATTTATATGTTTATTTTATAATCAGTAGTTGTATTTTACCCTCCTAAATTATAATAATTTTCAGCTTATCTTGAGTTTTATGTGTGTAATTGTTTCACCTGAAAATGATACAAAATTTTTTCTAATTACACATTTATTATTTACGATATGATTAAAGATATCTTTTTCTTGACTTTTGCATTAATTAGAACTTTTAAAACATTAGATAATATTGATAATGATGAACATTGGTATTTTCTCACTAATTTTAATGTTATTGTGTACCATTGACTTGTTTTAAGTTGTATCCTTCTCTTCCTAGTTTACTAGATGTCTTTATGAAGAGTTTTAATTTCATTTTTATTAAATACTTTTTGACATCTATGGAGACAGTTTATATTTTATTTGACCTATTGCATTCCCACCTTAAATCTTTGTTCCTCATTATGTGTATTTAAGTATGCTCTTGGGTATTTAGATGTAAATTTCTTTTAGTCTTTGTTGTTTAATAACAAAGATGCTATTTTTAAAATGCAAATTTATCATTGAACATTTCTTTAGCAGTTTATTATAGGTTTTAACATATTTTTATTAACATCGCTTTTAAAATAAAATGCCACTCATAATGAATCCTTATAATTTTATCAGAATTATTAACCAAAGTTATTTGTTTTATGTAGCTACGTGACATGTTAATATGGCTTAATATGTTCTGTGTTTTTGTCTAAATTCCATGAAGACAGAAAAAGGGAAAGGTCTTTTAGCTTTCTTCATCCAACACTTGCAAATGTATTTAATTTGCTTATAAGTCTAAAAGGCAAAAAAATCAATATGGAAATAAAAATAAATGTTAGCATATTTATGAACTCTGTATACTTATTCCACTGAAGAAGTGAACCTTTTGAAATAACTGTACTTTGATTATTGAACAATCAAGTGGCTGCAATCACCTAGTTTCCTATTTTATATTAGAAATTTGATTGGATTTATAAAGGTTTGTATGTATTAATGACACAGTGTTCCCACATTTAACCTTTTGAATTATATAGTAAAGAAAGTTCTGGCGGAATTTATAATATGTACGTTTTTTTCATGAAATGAGGGGATTTAAAAGTAATTGCTATATTTAACTATTCTATTTTTTATTTTACTGGAGTATAGTCGATTTACGTTGTGTTAGTTTCAGGCGTTCAGCAAAGTGATTTAGTTATACATATACGTATATTCATTCTTTTTTAGATGCTTTTCTCATATATGTTATCACAGAATATTGAGTAGAGTTCCCTGTGCCATACAGTAGGTCCTTGTTGGTTATCTATCTTATATATAGTAGTGTGTGTGTGTGTGTTCATCCCAAGCTTCTGATTTATCCCTCCCCTGCCCCCCACATTTCCCTTTGGGCAATCATGTTTGTTTTCGGTATCTGTAAGTCTGTTTCGTAAATAAGTTCATTTGTTTATTTTTTTTAAATCGGATTCCACATATGAGTGATATATGATATTTGTCTTCCTCCGTCTGACTTCATTTAGTATAATACTGCTATACTTTAACAAATTTTTAATTAATTCATGTCCTTATTTTATATTCTTTACTCTGATTCAAGTGTTAATGAACATTTTTGATCTTCTTTAAATTAAACAATGTTGGTATTTAATTGTAATATAAGAGATCAATGTTCCTTGCATTTATTCTTACCTGTTGTATCATCCAGTGGCATGTTGTTTAACTGCCTTCTTAACCATTTTGCTCTTTGTTTGTTTTTTTTCTCCTTAACTTATTTATTTTATTTATTTATTTTTGGCTGCATTGGGTCTTCATTGCTGCACATGGGCTTTCTCTAGTTGTGGTGAGCGGGGGCTAATCTTTGTTGCAGTGCGTGGGCTTTTCAATGCGGTGGCTTCTCTTGTTGCGGAGCACGGGCTCTAGGCACGTAGAGCACGGGCTGTAGGCAGTAGTTGTGGTACATGGGCTTAGTTGCTCTGCGGCATGTGGGATCTTCCCGGACCAGGGCTTGAACCCGTGTCCCCTGCATTGACAGGCAGATTCTTAACCACTGTACCACCAGGGAAGCCCTGCCCTTTGGTTTTGATTCTTAACGTTTTGCTCTTTCACCAATGATCTTTAAGATCTCATATTTCAGCTTAAGATAAATTAACTGTAAGAAAGTTTCATTAATTTATGAATGGGGACGCTTTAGATTCACTTTCCCTTGTTCATAACATATGGAATTTTTTATACTGATAAATTGGCATTCTTCTTTTAAATTTACTGATGAATAGAGAAAGCTTAGATAAAAGTGGCATGACAAAAAAGTATGACATTCATCTAATTCAAATCAAAGAAAATGAATGCAGCATAAAAACATAAAGTGCTCTAACAGTGACAATATATTAAAAGTACAACATTTAGAAATTGGTCATTTACACTGGGTTATAGATTATTTGACCACCACTTTGAACTCACGTTTGATAACCCCATGCTGAAAACCTCATATGACTGGTCAGTGGCCCATGAGAGCTAAGTTAGCATTTTAATAAATGCATAATATTCACAATGGAAGGAAATCTTGATTATCTGTCACCATTGTTTTTAGCCTGTGAATTCTTTGTTCATGTGAAGATTATGAAGTGTATTTTTACCTTGATGATAAATTTAGTTACATAACAATGCAGGTACTGGGCAAAGGGAAAGGATTAGGCTATTTTTACCCATACTTGTAAATACTTCTTAATAATTGACTTCAAAAATGAGGTCTTCTATTCTGGTTTAATAACCCAGGGTCACTAGTAAAGCTTTATTAGCCATCTAACTCTCTCTTGATACACTTAGGACTGGTCCTCAACTTAACAATTTATATACGAGCCCTTTTTAAGTAGTAAGTCGGTGCTGGGGATTTGTGTTGAGGACAGGCCCATTAGGAAGAAATTCACACTTCCAAAATTTCTAGAAGCTCAAGTTCTCATCATTCATTGTAAAGTACATTTACTTGTGTACTATGTACATGACTGAGATTAATAATAATTTTAGAAAGGAACAGCTGCGATAATAGATGTTTTTACTTTTTATCACACCTACCTATAATGTAAAGCTGACAACTTTATGTCTGTTTCCTAATTCTAAGAATGATCTGCAACCAAGTGTCCTGTTAGTACTAATGTGCTATTATACATTCTTGGGGGTTGTGGGAGAAAAAAATCACACACATGGGATTAGAGTTAGCAAATACCGAATAATAATTATTCCTTATACTTTTTTGTATTTCCAAAATTTCCTATCATGAACATATAATGCTTTAATTTATTTTTTTAATATTTAAAAAAAATTTTATTGGAGTATAGTTGATTAACAATGTTGTGTTAGTTTCAGGTGTACAGTAAAATGAATCAGTTATACATCTATATATATATATCTTCACTCTTTTTTAGCTTCTTTACACATATAGTTCATTACACAGTAAGAAATAATATTTTTTCACAGTAAAAGTATATTCCAAACATTTCATAGAATATGCTTATACTTAAAAATTGTTATTTTTTAAAACATCTTTATCGGAGTACAATTGCTTTACAATGGTGTGTTAGTTTCTGCTTTAGAACAAAGTGAATCAGTTATACATATATATATGTCCCCATATCTCTTCCCTCTTGCATCTTCCTCCCTCCCACCCTCCCTATCCCACCCCTCTAGGTGGTCACAAAACACAGAGCTGATCTCCCTGTGCTTTGCGGCTGCTACCAACTAGCTATCTATTTTAAGTTTGGTAGTGTATGTATGTCCATGCCACTCTCTCACTTTGTCCCAGCTTACCCTTCCCCCTCCCATTTTCTTAAATTTACCAAGGCTTGATTTGTGACCCAAGATATGATCCATCCTGGAGAATGTTCCATGAGTACTTGAAAAGAAAGTGTACTCTGTTGTTTTTGGATGGAATGTCCTATAAATATCAATTAAGTCCATATTGTTTAATGTATCATTTAAAGCTTGTGTTTCCTTATTTATTTTCATTTTGGATGATCTGTCCATTGGTGAAAGTGGGCTGTTAAAGACTCCTAGTATGATTGTGTTAATGTAGATTTCCCATTTTATGTCTGTTAGTATTTGCCTTATGTATTGAGGTGCTCCTGTATTGGGTGCATAAATATTTACAATTGTTATATCTTATTCTTGGATTAATCCCTTGATCATTATGTAGTGGCCTTTGTTTCTTGTAATAAATAGTCTTTGTCTTAAAGGCTATTTTGTCTGATATGAGAATTGCTACTCCAGCTTTCTTTTGATTTCCATTTGCATGGAATATCTTTTTCCATCCCCTCACTTTCAGTCTGTATGTGTCCCTAGGTCTCAATTCAGTCTCTTGTAGACAGCATATATATGGGTCTTGTTTTTGTATCCATTCAGCCAGTCTGTGTCTTTTGGTTGGAGCATTTAATCCATTTACATTTAAGGTAATTATCAGTATGTATGTTCCTATAACCATTTACTTATTGTTTTGGGCTTGTTATTGTCGGCCTTTTCCTTCTCTTGTGTTTCCTGCCTAGAGAAGTTCCTTTAGCATTTTTTGTAAAGCTGGTGTGATGGTGCTGAATTTTCTTAGCTTTTGCTTGTCTGTAAAGGTTTTAATTTCTCCATCAAATCTGAATGATATCCTTGCTGGGTAGAGTAATGTTGGTTGTAGGTTTTTTTTCCTTCATCACTTTAAATATGTCCTGCCACTCCCTTCTGGCTTGCAGAGTTTCTGCTGAAAGATCAGCTGTTAACCTTATGGGGATCCCCTTGTGTGTTATATGTTGTTTATCCCTTCCTGCTTTTAATATTTTTTCTTTGTATTTAATTTTTGATAGTCTCATTAATATGTGTCTTGGCGTGTTTCTCCTTGGATTTATCCTCTATGGGACTCTCTGTGCTTCCTGGACTTGATTAACTATTTCCTTTCCCATATTAGGGAAGTTTTCAACTAGAATTTCTTCAAATATTTTCTCAGTCCCTTTCTTTTTCTCTTCTTCTTCTGGGACCCCTATCATTTGAATGTTGGTGCGTTTAATGTTGTCCCAGAGGTTTCTGAGACTGTCCTCAATTCTTTTCATTCCTTTTTCTTTATTCTGCTCTGCAGTAGTTATTTCCACTATTTTATCTTCCAGGTCACTTATCCATTCTTCTGCCTCAGTTATTCTGCTATTAATCCCTTCTAAGAAATTTTTAATTTCATTTATTGTGTTGTTCATCACTGTTCGTTTGCTCTTTATTTCTTCTACATCCTTGTTAAACATTTCTTGTATTTTCTCCATTCTATTTCCAAGATTTTTGGCTCATCTTTACTATCATTACTCTGAATTCTTTTTCCGGTAGACTGCCTATTGCTTCTTCATCTGCTGTGTGTTTCTCTGTCTTCTCATTTTGCTTATCTTACTGTGTTTGGGGTCTCCTTTTTGCAGGCTGCAGGTTCGTAGTTCCCATTGTTTTTGGTGTCTGTCCTCAGTGGCTAAGGTTGGTTCAGTGGGTTGTGTAGGCTTCCTGGTGGAGGGGACTAGTGCCTGTGTTCTGGTGGATGGGGCTGGATCTTGTCTTTCTGGTGGGATGGTCTGCGTCTGGTGGTGTGTTTTGAGGTGTCTGTGGCCTTGTTATGATTTTAGGCAGCCTCTCTGCTAATGGATGGGGTTGTGTTCCTGTCTTGCGAGTTGTTTGGCATACAGTGTCCATCACTGTAGCTTTCTGGTCATTGAGTGGAGCTGGGTCTTGGCATTGAGATGGAGATCTCTGGGAGATTTTTGCCGTTTGATATTACATGGAGCTGGGAGGTCTCTTGTGGACCAGTGTCCTTCTGATCGTGGCTCTCCCACCTCAGAGGCACAGCTCTGACACCTGGCTGGAGCACCAAGAGCCTGTCATCACACAGCTCAGAATAAAAGGGAGAAAAAAAAGAACGAAAGAAAGGAAGAAGATTAAAAAAATAAAGTAAAATAAAATAAAGTTATTAAAATAAAAAATAATTATTAATAATTTTTAAGTAATAATAAAAAAAGCAAAGAGAGCAACCAAACCAAAAAACAAATCCACCAATGATAACAAGTGCTAAAAACTTTCCAAAAAAAAAAAAACAAAAAACGGAGAGACAGAACCCTAGGACAAATGATGAAAGCAAAGCTATACAGACAAAGTCACACACAGAAGCATACACATACACACTCACAAAAAGAGAAAAAGGAAAAGTATATATATATATTGTTGCTCCCAACGTCCATCTCCTCAGTTTGGGATGATTCGTTGTCTATTCAGGTATTCCACAGATGCAGGTACATCAAGTTGATTGTGGAGATTTGATCCACTGCTCCTGAGGCTGCTGGGAGAAATTTCCCTTTCTCTTTTGTGTTCGCACAGTTCCTGGGGTTCAGTTTGGATTGGCCACGCCTCTGTGTCTAGGTCACCTGAGAGCATCTGTTCTTCGCTCAGATAGGACGGGGTTAAAGGAGCAACTGATTTGGGGGCTCTGGCTCACTCAGGCCAGGGGGAGGGAGGGGTACGGATGCGGGATGAGCCTGCGGCAGCAGAAGCCGGCGTGACGTTGCACAGACAAAGTCACACACAGAAGCATACACATACACACTCACAAAAAGAGAAAAAGGAAAAGTATATATATATATTGTTGCTCCCAACGTCCATCTCCTCAGTTTGGGATGATTCGTTGTCTATTCAGGTATTCCACAGATGCAGGTACATCAAGTTGATTGTGGAGATTTGATCCACTGCTCCTGAGGCTGCTGGGAGAAATTTCCCTTTCTCTTTTGTGTTCGCACAGTTCCTGGGGTTCAGTTTGGATTGGCCACGCCTCTGTGTCTAGGTCACCTGAGAGCATCTGTTCTTCGCTCAGATAGGACGGGGTTAAAGGAGCAACTGATTTGGGGGCTCTGGCTCACTCAGGCCAGGGGGAGGGAGGGGTACGGATGCGGGATGAGCCTGCGGCAGCAGAAGCCGGCGTGACGTTGCACCAGCCTGAGGCGCCCCGTGCGTTCTCCCAGGGGAGTTGTCCCTGGATCATGGGACCCTGGCAGTGGCGGGCTGCACAGGCTCCTGGCAGGGGAGGTGGGGATAGTGACCTGTGCTTGCACACAGTCTTCTTGGTGGCAGCAGCAGCATCAGCCTTAGCGTCTCCTGCCTGTCTCTGGGGTCCGTGCTGATAGCCGCGGCTCGCTCCCGTCTTTGGAGCTCTTTAAGCCGCGCTCTTAATCCCCTCTCCTCGCGCACCATTAAACAAAGAGGGAAGAAAAAGTCTCTTGCCTCTTCGGCAGCTCCAGACTTTTTCCTGGACTCCCTCCCGGGTAGCCTTGGTGCACTAACACCCTGCAGGCTGTGTTCACGCCGCCAACCCCAGTCCTCTCCCTGGGGTCTGACTTCCAAAGCCCGAGTCTCAGCTCCCAGCCCCGCCCGCCCCTGCGGGTGAGCAGGCAAGCCTCTCGGGCTGGTGAGTGCTGGTCGGCACCGATCCTCTGTGTGGGAATCTCTCCGCTTTGCCCTCCGCACTCCTGTTGCTGTGCTCTCCTCCACGGTTCCGAAGCTTCCCCCCTCCACCACCCGCAGTCTCCGCCCGTGAAGGGACTTCTAGTGTGTGGAAATCTTTCCTCCTTCACAGCTCCCTCCCACTGGTGCAGGTCCTATCCGTCCCTATCCTTTTGACTCTGTTTATTCTTTTTTCTTTTGCCCTACCCAGGTACGTGGGGAGTTTCTTGCCTTTTGGGAGGTCTGAGGTCTTCTGCCAGCGTTCAGTAGGTGTTCTGTAGGAGTTGTTCCATGTGTAGATGTATTTCTGATGTATCTGTGGGGAGGAAGGTGATCTCCGCGTCTTACTCTTCCACCGTCTTGAAGCTCCTCCTCCTGTAATGCTTTTAAAACAATAAAATAATGTTAAAATAACCATGGAACCAAAATATTTACCAAACAAAAGTATGTCTTTAGTATGATTACATTTACAATGTTTTTTAAAATCCCTGTGATTCTTGAAGTACAAGTCTGGGGACCACTGCCTTAAATATTCAAATTCAGGGCCTGCAGTAGGGAAGCAGTGAGACCTGAATAATACAATCGGCCTGTGCAGGAGAGGGAGGGACAGGCATCTTTGGGTCCTCTGAACACTCACCACCTATTCTAAATATTAAGCATAATGAGCCTTGCTTATCTGAGAGGCAGGAGATAACTATAGGTGTCTAATGAGGTCCCACTGTGGGGTTTTATTCTGGCTTCCATCCTTAGTAAACTAAGAGGGTTATAATCAGTTGATGAACTGCGGTTTTGACCTGAGGGGTTGTCAATAGTCTGTATAAAATAAATTCTTGTGGAGAAGACTAACATCAGAAAACCATCTGGAAAGAGCTATGAGTTCTTGTGAGAGAAACCATAGTGCTGACTGTGCACGGACAGCTAAAGGATTTAGAAAGATTGGAAGAAGACTTCAAAGGGAGAGGCCACCAGAAAACTAGCAACCCCTGAAGGCGCTAACAGTCCCATGGTACCAGGAACAGTGTGTTTAAAATGATATGGCATCCTTATTGAAAGGACCGACTTTCAAGTTAGAATTAAGATTATACTGGCCTCACCACTTACTGTGAGGCCATGAAAATGTTCTTTAACCTCTATATGCCTCAGTGTCTTGAGCTATGTTATGAGTATGCTAGTATTGAACTCATAGGATTGTCAGTAAGTCACACATATGTGATTTTAGGATTAATTTAGCTAATGTACATAACCTGCTTAGCACACTGCCTGCTATATACTAAGATCCCAGTGAATACTATTAATTATTGTTGTATTTATTTGTTAATTAAAAAGCCTTTTATTGACCCTTTCCCAGTATCAGGCACATGGCTAGGTGCTAGGAGATTCAATGGTTAGCAAACAATGATGGACCTTGTCTGCCTGTAACTGATAGTCTTGTGAAGGAGGCAGATCTCAAGTAATAATAGGAATAATATAATTACAAACTTCAGTAAGTGTAATGGCGGAAAAGTACAGAGAACAATAACTCTGAGATGATGTAATGTGAAAGCTTGATCTAGTTGGTGAGAGTCAGATCTAGTTTGAGAAGAGACGTGAAGGTGTTGTAGACGTTGATGAGGGAATGGAGGAAAGGGTTTGGGAGGAGAACATACCAGCTACACAGAACATCTTATGCAAAGCTTCTGAAGTAGGAGGATGCAAGATGTGATTCTGAAACTGAAAGAAAGCCAAGGTTGCTAGAGTAGAGATGGAGGAGGAGGCAGGGGCCAGAATGTTCAAAGTCTTTCAGGACATAGTAAGGACTTGGCATTATTTTAAGAGCATCAGGAAGCCATTGAGTAGGAAACTGTATGAACTAGGGAACTGCTGAGTAGGAAAATGTATTAAAAATACTTTAAAAAATATTATTCTGGAGCTTCCCTGGTGGCGCAGTGGTTGAGAGTCCGCCTGCCGATGCAGGGGACACGGGTTCGTGCTCCGGTCCGGGAGGATCCCGCGTGCCGCGGAGCAGCTGGGCCTGTGAGCCACTGAGCCTATGCGTCCGGCAGCGGGAGAGGCTGCGGCAGGGGGAGGCCCATGTAACGAAAAATATATATATATATATATTATTCTGGCTGCTATTTAGAGGCAAGATCCAAAGGGCCAAGAAGACTGTTTAGGAGGCAAAAATGTTTGTATAAAAATAGATGATAGTTTTTCTAGGAGGGTGGCAGTGGGTAGTGCGGTGTCAAGGAGATCTCCTAGTTTTCTAGGTTGTGCCATTAAATAGGGGCTATTTACTGAGACAGGGAATCCTAGAACAGGACAGACATTGGTGCCTATTTGTTAGCCAAGTGGAGTTGTCAATTAGGCAACTGGATATCATGATTTTGCCATATTTTGTTAACGCTAAGATGTATATTTTCATATTTTAATGTCTCTAAAATTGAGCTATATCTTATAATCAATGGTATGCCCTAGTTAAATTTCCAGTCTTTTATATTTCTTCGTGGTGTGTAAACTAACGGGGTCATCAACATCTATAATGTCTTAGATTCAACAAAATATGCTAATAGCAGCAAGGAAGACCACTGTAACATCAGTTAGTAGCTCACAAGCACTAATTAACACAAAACTTCTGATCAGTATACAACAGGAACCACTTACCCTTAGAATATCCAAAATAGTGTAGGAATGACCAGAAAGAGCAACGACTTCAGGATGACTGTCCACTTTTCCACCCACCCATCCAGAAGACAAGTCATTATCTAAATAGGATAGAGGCTGTACCAGCATCTGTTAAATGAAGAGCATGATAATAATAGTAATAACACTTAAATAATGCTGGCCATAGACTAGGTGTTCTTCTAAAGACTTTATATCAGCTCATGACAACACTATTATGTGAACAGTTTTACTATGATACTGAGCTGGAAAGAGGTTAGCTAACTTGCTTCAGGTCACACAGATCATAAATGGCAGATCCAGGTTCACACCCAAGCAGTGGTCAGCTCTAAAGCCTCTGCTCTCAACCACTGCTGCTACCTCTAATAAAGATAATTAATTACTTGGTGACCTGGGAGCAATAGAGATTTATGGAACTATTGTGTGGGCTTTTGCCAGACCTAGACACATACATCTAAGATCTTCAGAGTTTTACTATGTACATGGCTTGGGGAAGAAGGCATAAGGAAGAGCTCTTATTCTTTTGAGTTCTGAGAACTGTATTATTACATCTAAATGTAATGTGGCAATATTGACTTAGTGACTTAGCAGTGTATTAAAAGGAAGGTGCTCTATAAATAACACGTTATCAATATCAGCAACAAAAATTAAATTCCTGTTTTTATCTTGGGATGACATATGTAATAAAACAAAAAGAAGAGGACATGTTTTACAAGCCATATGTCTTCTAAAATGAAAAATGCTTACTTGTAATCAACTTTGATATTATGAAAGGAGGTACAGTTATTCCAAAATCATTATGCCTTGTTTATATAAGCTCTAAGTCTCCATTTGTATTACTTGATGGCAAATGGTGGCATTAGCAAGATTCTGAGCTGAAAACCTTGAATGTGTGTCTGATACTATAGCTATCACGATATCACATTGTCATGGCAAGTTCAACTTCCACAGACTTCATGTGTTTCTGCTTAAGTCATCAATCAGGATAAGCCAGGAAGAGAAAGTGGCAGGTCTACATTCACCACTGCTTAGATTTTAGTGTAGGCATTTTATTTTTCCCCAAATGAAAACATTTGCCTTTATGGAAAATAAAATGCTTTATTAAAACTGATAAGCATAGGACTTCCCTGGTGGCGCAGTGGTTGAGAGTCCGCCTGCCAATGCAGGGGACACGGGTTCGTGCCCCGGTCCGGGAAGATCCCACATGCCGCGGAGCGGCTGGGCCCATGAGCCATGGCCGCTGAGCCTGCATGTCCGGAGCCTGTGCTCTGCAACGGGAGAGGCCACAACAGTGAGAGGCCTGCGTACCACAAAAAAAGAAACCCAAAAACTAATAAGCATAGCCCTATTAAATAACATTACTAAACATCTTGTTTAAGCTAAAGGAATTAGAAAGATATAAATCTTGAAGAGGAGAGAAATCTAAGTGTAATTTGGTTCTTCACACTAAAAAGGCTGCTATTATTGCTAGATTTTTCTACTTTATTTTTTTTTTCTTTATGGTTTTGAAGAGAGAAACTCTGATCTATTTTATTTCCTCACTTTGTGTGTGATGGAAAACTTCAGGATTGTATTTAATTTCACTCTATGATTTCTCATAATGTGATTAATGCTGCATCCTCCTTCACAATTCATCCTCCTTCACAAAATGCTGTCGCCTTCACAACTTGAAGAGACCTCTACTGCCTGAGGATCTCCCTTGCTCAACTTCTTGAAGAAATATGATCAGAATGAAAAAGTAAAGCAGGGTTGACTCTTTAGCACTGCTTTGTAATAGTTCTGGCTTCCTTTCTTCTGTTGAGAGATGAGAAAGGATTTAGAATTATTTAAATGAGATATATCTAATAACTGTTTGCATATCTGAGCACATATGAAGACGTCTGCTTTTTTAGTTATAGGGGAATAATTTTGAACTTTTCCTTTTAAAAAGAGGCAGAAAACTTCCTAAGATGTTTATAATTGAAAGATGCAATAACTTTATTTCCTGGCTCTCTCATGGTTTTTATTAGTGTTGGAATAATACTAGATGAAAATTAAAACTAACACACTCATGTAGTACTTATAGACATGGTGCTATAAATTTTCATATATCTCTTATATCACTTAATCCTAACAATAACCCTATGATGTCAGTATTATCACCAGGAGATAAATGTGATTCATCTAATATTTCATAGCCTGTTAATGGTGGTTCAAGAATTAAAACCCAGGTCTGTTTGTATCAATCAGGATCCAGTTAGAAACTAAAACTACATGGTGACTTGAGAAGGAAAAGATTAATATAAAGAATTCTTAACTATGATGGTGATTAAATAAGATTGGTTACGAAGGGTAAAAAAAACCCTAAAGAATGGAGAAGAGCAGATATAAGGAGTGGCGCTAACCCTCGGTCTGAGGCAGAGCACTTAAGGAAAGAACAAATTTTAGAGTGCCCCTTACCCTCTCCCTTTACCCTGGGATCCAGCTCTTCTTGAAGAGGACACAGCTGTGACCCAGTGAGTGGCAGAGACGTTTGCTGAGGTAGCATGCTAGTGGAACTCCCAGGGAAGCCACTCTCTGGGGTTCTGGGGAAACTTCCCATAAGGAGGTGTCTCAGTGTGGAACCCAATCAAGGGAAGTTGGTGCCTCACGGAACGTGCTAGCAAGCTCCTAGAGTGTGAGTCAGGGAAGCCCTGTGGGGTGCCAAGCAACATGGCCCAGAAGGTGCCCTGCACTGCTGGTCACTATGCATGGTAGGAGCTATCAGACAAAAGCCCCCGTAACCAGGAAGAGCCTCTTCGTCCTCTAGTTTCCTACCTTACCCTCTATGAAGGATGCTTAAAAATTTCCCATATGGCAAGGGAGAAATATTCTAGTCTCACAAATAGGACAATGAAGGGTGGATTTAGGGTGAGGCAATAGATGGATACTACCCACCAACAAATCTGCTTTCTTAATCATTTAATCATTATGTTGTACTGCCTTATACTTACTGTACCACAAAATATGATATTTGAAAAAATAAAGGGGAAAAAAGGGAAGGAAGGTAGAGGTAGGAAGAAAAAGATAGACAATGTAACAGGATTATAAATGAAGATTTACATCAGTATCTCTCTTTTCTTTGAAATGTTTCTAGGTAGAGTCACTTTGAATTAATTGCTCAGGAGACTGCCTTATTAAATTTTAGGACATTGGCTTATCAACCAAAAACTGAAGACACAAACTACAGGCCCAAGGGCCATAACCAAAGATTTTTCACTCTACAATTTAAATTATTTTTTAATCCCAGCTTTCTCATCTACTGGTTAATGCAGGTCATGTTCACTTGACAAACATTTGTTTGCAAATAAGAGCTTCTCCTCAGACAATCCAAATCCTAATTGCATCATTTACAGACTATAAGATTTAGGCAAGTTATTTAATTTCTTTGGGCCTCCAATTCCTCATGTAAAATGATGATAACAACAGTATCTACCTTACAGATGTGTTATGAATATTAAGTGTGTTAATATTCAAAAGCACTTGGGACCATTTCTTGCATATAGTAAGTGCTATATAAATATCTGTATAGATGTTATTATATTTTCTTAAAGACCATAGCCTAAGAATATATATTCTTTCAGTAGTTCCAGTTTATGGAACTCTTCATTTAATCAACATTTTTGTCAGATTATTCTGATTTCATTGTTTAATGGCAATTAAAAAAATATGATTACATTATAGTATGTATAATGTGAATGCTGTTAGTTGGTTATCTTACTTTTTTCTACAGCTATTAACAACAGTGCTTTAAACTGATAGTGTTTGAAGATTCTACTAGCAAGGCCTTACTCCTTAATTTTTGCTATGAATTATCTAAACGGTAAGATTTTTGGTGAAGTATTTTTGGCTAAAGAAAACTATGTTGTCAGCATAACCATTAGCTTTCAAATTATTCAATAGTTTTAAATTTACATCCCTTAAAAGAAACACATTAGAAATTTTGTAAAAATGTCTAAAATTAAAAACAAATTAATGTTCTTTTTTTTTACAGAAGACCATGCAAAATACTCTGATATCATCAAGAAGTCCAATGCAATTGAAATGTTATTTACACTCTACCCTCCTCAAGGTGCCCATGTGCGTACTAATATGAGGCTTAGGTCAACTTGGCTAAGACCCATAGTAAATGGGGAAGAAGGATATAAGTATATAGGTAAGATGCTGAACCTTATAATTTCCTTTTATAATAAGGCAGAAATGACCTTGTACTTTATATAACCCTTATCCGTCACTTAGATGATATGGGATGATAGGCCCTATAGAATATTCCCTTTCGTTCTTGAGTATTATGCTTGCAATTTAAAAAGTGGCTGATTTATACTTTGGTGACTCCATTAAAATAGTGGAAACACTGTGTTTATCCATTTATCTGATGATGGATATTTGGCTTGTTTTTTAGAAAAAGTGATACTACAAGGAAACCTGCTACGAACATTCATGTACTGGACTGTATATAGACATATGTATGCATTTCTCTTGACTAAACTGTTTTCTAGCATGGTTAAGCCATTTCATATTCCCCATCAGTAGAAATATGAGAGTTGCATTTGTTCCATGGCTATATCAATACTCAGTGTAATCAGTTTTTCTAATTTTAGCCATTCTAAGAGATAGTGTTGATATTCCATTGTGGTTTTAATTTGCATTTCTCTAGTAGACAATGATATACAGCATATTTTCATCTATTTGTCATTTGTGTATCTTCTTTGGTGAAATGTCTGTTCAAATTTTTGGCCAGTTTTATATTTTTGCTGTTGTTTTAAGCGTTGAGAGTCCTTTAGA
Organism: Neophocaena asiaeorientalis asiaeorientalis; assembly: GCF_003031525.2. Taxonomy (NCBI): domain Eukaryota; kingdom Metazoa; phylum Chordata; class Mammalia; order Artiodactyla; family Phocoenidae; genus Neophocaena; species Neophocaena asiaeorientalis. The sequence goes on from NW_020175066.1 coordinate 2,725,575, forward strand.
TATTCTGAATATAAATTCTTTAACATATATATGCTTTGCAAATAATTTCTCCCAGTCTGTGGCTTGTCTTTTCTTTCTCTTAATAATATCTTCTGAAGAGCAGAAGATTTTAATTTTGATGAAGTCCAGTTTACCACTGTATTCTTTTATGACTCACGCTTTTACTGTCATATCCAAGAAATATTGGTTAGACCTCTGGTCACAAAGTTTTCTTCTAGAAATTTTATAGTTTTAAATTTTATATTTCAGTATATAATTTGTTTTGAGCTCTATTTTGTACACGACTCAAGATTGAAGTTTTGTCTTTTTTCTAACATATTGATACCCAAATGTGCTAGCACTCTTTGTTGAAAAGACTATCCTTCTATGAATTAACTTTGTATTTTGGAAAACCAGATAGTCCAGAGAAAATATATAGATGGCAAATAAGCACATGAAAAGATGATCAATATTATTAGTCATTAGGAAAATACAAATAAAAGCCATAATGTCATACCACTACTCATCTATTAGAGTGACTAAAATAAAATTTAAAAAGCTGACAATACCAAATCTGGCAAGAATGTAGAAAAACTGGAACATTCATACATTGCTGGTGGAAATACTAAATTGTACAACCCATTTCTAAAGATTTTGATACTTTCTTATAAATTAATATGCTCTAACCATAAAGCCTAGCCATCATACTCCTAGGTAATTTCCTAAGAGGATTGAAAGTATTTGTTTACACAAAAACCTATATATAAATATATGTAGCTGCTTAATCATAATTGCCAAGGGCTGGAAAAACACAAATGTTCTTCAACTGGTGAACGGATAATCAAAATTTGTTAACATTTGTACAGTGAAATAGTATCCAGCAATAAAGAGGAATGAGATACTGATACAATAACATGGATGAATTTCAAATGCATCGTGTTAAGTGAAAGAAGCCAAACTCAAAGGCTATATATTGATTCCATTTAAATGACACTTTGGAAAAGCAAAACTAGTAGGACAGAGTCAGCCCTGTGATTGTCAGGGGTTAATGCTGGTGGGAGGGTTTGACTACAGAGAGGTTGCATGAGGGAGTTCTTAGGGTGATGAAACTGTTCTGCATAGCTAAAACAAACTGTATGCCAAAAAGAATGAATTTTACTGAAAGTAAAATTTTTAAAATAAACACAAAATAAAAAGAGAGAATAATTTAAGAATGGCAAACAAATCCAAAAATGATGCGCACTGCTATTAGCCATTAAGGAGATGTAAATTAAACACAGTAGGGTACCACTACACACCTACCTTAAGGGCTAAATTAAAAAGTCAGAACACACCAAGTGCAGCAGCTGGAACACTAATATCCTGCCAATACAAATGTAAAATTTTAAAATCACTATGCAAAATGGTTTGACATTTTCTTAAAAATTTATAGATACACTTACTATATGACTCAGCCATACCACTCCTAGATATTTGTCCATGAAAAAGTATACGTACATACAGGGACTTGTACATGAATATTCATAGATTCTTTTTTTGTTAAAGACCCAAACTAGAAACAACTCAAATGCCCATCTGCAGGTGAAAGGATAAACAAATTGTGATCTATCCATGCAGAATACTACTGATCAATATAAAAGAACAAACTATTGACAGTATATAATACATATAACAAACAATATGGCTGAATCTCACATGAATTATGCTGAAAAAGGTTAGACAAAAAAAGAGTACAAGAGTATGATTCCGTTTATAGAAAAGTCTAGAAGTTGCAAACAAACTAGGCCTGTGACAGAATCAGATCCGTGGTTACCTGGGACAGAGGTGGGAAATAGAAGTGAGACCTGATGGATTACAAAATTTGAGGGATGCTGTCAATAGAAATGTTTATTAACTTGATTGTGGTGATAGGTGATGGTTCCATGGATGTAAACATATGTCAAAATTCATCAAATTATACACTTTAAGTACATGTAGTTTTTTATTTACACTTCAATAAAGCTGTAAAAATAAAGTTGAAGACATAAATTTAAACAACCAAGATAGTTAAATTTGTATTTTGGGATTTTTTGAAAGAAGACTTCTCTTTAAGTTTAAAAGTAGCATATTAGAACTCATCTGGAGAGTCACAAGTTTAATGCAGTCTCATTTGGCTTGTGCATATAAAGATCTATTTAAGTGCTCAGTTCTGAAAGATAGCCTGGAAGAAGAAGCAGGAAAGAAAGAGAAAGAAAAGGAAGTTGAAGGCTTTAGGTTCTATAAGATGAACCAAGACCCTGATTGCAATTTATTTTCTCTTTGCAATTTTCTCCCTGAAAGTTAACCTATCATTCTAAAAGATTTGTGTTCATTGTCTAAAGCCCATTTGTGAACATTTGGTTCAAATAAAACAAATAGGAAATACAGAAGTGGCCTTATAAGTTGAGGACTCCATCTTCTGAGGTTTTATGCTTGCTTTCTCCTTTTTAGTAGCTGGCCAGGGCCTTGCATCTTTTTGAATTATAGTTGTTATTAAATTGATTGACAATAGAGTTTGCAGCATTTGCCTTGAAAAAGATTAGTCTACTATAGAAGTGCTTTCTGAAACTCAGTTAACTCCTTGACTATAAACATTTTAGGGAATATAGCTCTGGGAATTTATTACATGTTCCAATATTAATACTCCACAATGTAGGCACTCCTGTTTATTGATTTCACTCTGTAGATTTAGAGATGTATCATCAGCAAGAACTGAAGAGTAGTTAACAGAGTTACTGAATGCTCTGTAAATGGCATGGGCTACTAACAAAGTATGTACTATTAAGGTCATACATACTCTAAAAATATTTCATATATCCATATTTTATATCCCAGAATTCCTAACACAGTGGCCTGAATGTAACTGGAATGCTGCATATGTCATAATTTCAAATTGCTTAATAGGCACAAAGTATTTATTCTGAATCATAATTTTGTAATCTTAGACCATCAATGAAGTTAAAAAAAAAAGTCTTTAAATTTTTTTCTGGAAGCATAGTCTTGTCAAACCTGTTTTCGGAAAGGTTATTTGGAGGGCTAGTCTTTTAATATGTCTTTGGTTATCTTTCCTTATGAGTTGTCTGTCTTTGAGCTCCCCTGACCTTATGGCCTATCACAGGTACACTGAACTTGTTCCTCTCCTTCATTAAGTTTTTGTGACTTTGGTGAATTTCCAGCCTGGAAGCTGTATCTTACATTAATGAGCTCTTGGAATTCTAATAGGAATACCTTGAAAGGGGTAGGTTAGTCATTGTCTTTCAGGGAAGTAATTTAGGGAATACAAATGAATGATTAAACTACTTTCTCAAACCAATGGTCCATTCTTAACTGAAATCATATTGTTATATTAATATAAGTTTTCTAATTAGTTCAGATTCTGAGTAATGAGCAAAGACCTCTAGTGCTATTTCTTTTTCATACATCATTTTGAGCCCTTATATAGTAAATTTTACTTACCTTTATAACATATGGTTATTTAAGTTGTATAATTAATACTGGAACCTGATTTCCTGGCCTAATCACTATTATGTTACCTATTACGAGTACAAGGTATCTTTTTATGCCCTTCAGTTTATTCCACTGCCTTCAGGCAAGACCTGATATACATTAGCCAAATGGGAATCTATCCCATCTTTAAAGACAGCTCAGAATTTTGCACTTTGCAACATGACTTTCTTTTCTTATGCATCCTTTATTGCAGTTGTAGCTGTTTCACTCTCCACAAAATAAAGGCTATGCCTACAAGATTAAGACCTTTTCTTTTTTCTGAAAATATTCCTTTTCAAACATTATTCCTCAGAAGTCCCCTTTCTAATCCTTAATGTCTTTTGGCACTTCTCTCTAAACTTTCCCATATTTTCTCATTTGTTTTAAGTGATGGAACTCAGACTAATATATAATAATCCAATAAGTCTGATTTATTATGAATATAATCCTACTTACTACATGTTCTGCTTATATCTTTGTGCTTTTTTAGACCATTAAAATACACATCTCCGGGCTTCCCTGGTGGCACAGTGGTTGAGAGTCCGCCTGCTGATGCAGGGGACGCGGGTTCATGCCCCGGTCCGGGAAGATCCCACATGCCGCGGAGCGGCTGGGCCCATGACCCATGGCCATTGAGCCTGCGTGTCCGGAGCCTGTGCTCCGAAACGAGAGAGGCCACAACAGTGAGAGGCCCGCGTACCGCAAAAAAAAAAAAAAAAAAAAAAA